>NC_138369.1:145044763-145064699 GCF_054177405.1 Leptonychotes weddellii
CTTTTATTTGTTGGGAGATTTTTGATGACTGCTTCAATTTCCTTGCTGGTTATGGGTCTGTTCAGGTTTTCTATTTCATCCTGGTTCAGTTTTGGTAGTTTATACATCTCTAGGAATGCATCCATTTCTTCCAGATTATCTCATTTGCTGGCATAATATGTTCTTATAATTGTTTGTATTTCTTTGGTGTTGGTTGTGATCTCTCCTCTTTCATTCATGACTTTTATTTATTTGGGTCCTTTCTCTTTTCTTTTTGATAAATCTGGCCAGGGGTTTATCAATCTTATTAATTCTTTCAAAGAACCAGCTCCTAGTTTCATTGATCTGTTCTACTGTTCTTTGGTTTCTATTTCATTGATTTCTGCTCTGATCTTCATTATTTCTCTTCTCCTGCTGGGTTTAGGCTTCATTTGCTGTTCTTTCTCTAGCTTCTTTAGGTGTAGGATCAGGTTGTGTGTTTGAGACTTTTCTTGTTTCTTGAGAAAGGCTTGTATTGCTATATACTTTCTTCTTAGGACTGCCTTTGCTGCATCCCAAAGATTTTGAACAGTTGTGTTTTCATTTTCATTTGTTTCCATGAATTTTTTTAGTTCTTCTTTAATTTCCTGGTTGACCCATTCTTTCTTTAGTAGGATGCTCTTTAGCCTCCATGTATTGGAGTTCTTTTCAAAGGAAGAAAATATATCTCCAGAAACCAATCCTAATGGAATAGAGGTAAATTAATTACCTAACAAAGAACTCAAAATAATTTTTGTAAAGATGCTCTATGAACTCAAGATAACAATGTATGCACAAAATGAGAATATCAACATACATAGAAATTATAAAAAAAAGAACTAACAAATTTTGGAGTGAAGAATACCACAACAGATGAGATAGTCACAGAGGCTTTCACAGCAAACTTATCAAGCAGAAGAAACAATCAGCAAACTTGAATATAAGTCATTTGAAATTATCCAGTCAGAGGAACAGAGAGAAAAAAGTGAAGATGAGTGAAGACAGCCCAAGGAACATACAGTACACCATTTGCATTATCATTATGAGATACCCAGAAAGAGAAGAGAGAGTAAGTGTCAGAAAGCTAATTAAAAAAAATAATGGTCAAACATTTCTCAAATCTGGTGGGGTGGTGAAATGGACATACAGATTTAAGTAGCCCAACAGAGCCCTGCTAGGATGAACTCATAGAAATCCATGGTGAGATACTTGATAATCAAAAAATCAAAGACAGAGAGAATTTTGTAAACAGTAAGAGAAAAGCTACTCATCACATACAAGGGAACTCCTATAAGACTATGACTGGATTTCTCAGCAAAACCTTGCAGGCTGAAAGGGAGTGGGGTGATATAGTCCATTAATGGATTTCTCAGTAGAAACCTTACAGGCCAGAAGACAGTGGGATGACATATGCAAAAATTTGAAAAAAAAAAAAAAGAATATTCTTTACATCACCATTAAGTCAGCCTCCTCATTGCTCTCATAAAGCATGTTGATGTCTGCATGGTAACTTTCCTGGGTAGACTTGTGTATGTTCTTTGGCCTGTAGAATTTGTTGATTCTGATCTTGATGTCTGTCTCATCAGGCCTGCCATTGCTCATCTTGATACAGAAGATTTCTTTGGCCAATTGGGTATGGCTCAGGGTCATCCACGTTGCTGCTTTTGATATAATTGGAATATTTCCAGTAGTGTGCTGGATATAGATCTTCATTCACAGGCTCCTTCTGTGGGTGTTTCATGGGACTGGACAGCTTGATCTTGAATGTGAAGGCCTTGGGGTGGAGGTACATGCCATTACCCACTTGATACTGGATGCTGTTTTTAGTGGCTGAGCTATAGAGAACCTGGCTGTCCAGGTCCTCAAGTTGTTCTATGATCCTGGGAATTTCTTTTTGTCTCATTTCAGCCAGACAGCCACAGCTTACACAGAACTTATATTTGTTGTTCTCCATTGGCTGGGTTTTAGGAGGGGACTCAAATCTTGCTTAGTCTTGGTCATACAATAGCTGGTAGAAGTAGATCCTATAGTTCTCTACCATCAGAGCCTCAGGCTCCGTGCCTCCCTCCAAGGCCCAGTTTTCTGATGCAGCTTTATAGATGATCCTCACATGTACACACAATGGAGTATCACTGTGCCATAAAAAAGAATAAAATCTTGCCATTTGCAATAACATGGATGGACCTAGAGGTTGTAATGCTAAGTGAAATAAGCCAGTCAGAGAAATACAAGTACCATATGATTTCACTCATATGTGGAATTTAAGAAACAAAACAAAGAAATAAAGAGACAAAAACCCCCCAGACTCTTAAATATAGAGAACAGATGGTGTTTACCAGAGGGGAGCTAGGTGGAGGGGATGGGTGAAATAGGTAAAGGGGATTAAGATACATCTATTATGATGAGCATTGAGTTATGTATAGAATTGTTGAATCATTATATTGTACACCTGAAAGCAAATCCCTATATTGTATACTTGAAACCAATATAACACTGTATGTTAATTATACTGGAATAAAAAAAGTTAAAAATAGAACTGTCATATGATTTAGCAATTTTACTCTTGGGTATTCATCCAAAGAAAACAAAAACACTAATTTGAAAAGATATATGCACCCTTATGTTCAGTGCATTATTTACAATAGACAAGTTATGGAAACAACCCTAATGTCCATCAGTGGATGAATGGATGAAGAAAATGTGGTATATATATACACAATGAGATACTATTCAGTCATAAAAAAGAATTGGATCATGCCATTTACAATAACATGGATGGATCTTAAGGGCATTATGCTAAGTGAAATCAGAGAAAGGCAAATGCCATATGATCTTGGTTATATATGGAATCTAAAAAGCAAAACAAAACAGAACAAAAAACCTCAAAGATACAGTGAACAGATTGGTGGTTGCCAGAGGGGATGGGGATGGGGGTGGGTGAAATGGCAAAGGGGGTCAACAGTTACAAACTTCTAGTTATAAAATAAGTAAGTCATGGAGATAAAGAAAAACTAAGGGTTGGTTTTTTTTTTTTTTAAGATTTTATTTATTTATTTGACAGAGAGATAGAGAGCACAAGTAGGCAGAGAGGCAGGCAGAGGGAGAGGGAGAAGCAGGCTCTCCGCAGAGCAGGGAGCCCGATGCGGGCCTCGATCCCAAGACTCTGAGATCATGACCTGAGCTGAAAACAGACACTTAACCGACTGAGCCACCCAGGTGCCCCGTAAGGGTTGGAAAGATGCCCCAAAATTGATAAATATTTAGCTAGATTAAGAAGAAAAAGGAGAATACTCAAATGAATAAAATCAGAAATGAAAGAGGAGATAGTACAATTGATACTTAAGAAATACAAAAGATCATAAGAGACTACTAGGAACAATGATTAGCCAGTAAATTGGATAATCTAGAAGAAATGCTTAAATTATGAGAAACATACAGCCTACCATGACCAAAAATAAAGAAATAGAAAATCTGAACAAAACTGTAATATTGGTAAACAAAAACTTCCTAACAAAGAAAAGCCCAGGACCAGATGCTTCACAGGTGAATCCTATCAAAGATGTAAAAAAGAATTAAGGCCAATGCTTCTCAAACTGTTCCAAAAAATTGAAGAGGAGGAAAAATTCTCAAACTTACTCTACAAGACCAGCTTCATCCTGATATCAAGGCCAGATAATGACACTACAAGTTATGAAGGCTACAGGCAAATATTCTTGGAGAATATAGATGAAAAATCCTCAACAAAATATTAGTAAATAGAATTCAACAGTACATTAAAAGGATCATATGCAGAAAAAGCATTTGACAAAATACAGGATCCTTTCTTGATAAAAACCCTCAACAAAGTAGGGATAGATGGAACATATATCACCATCATAAAGGCCATAGATGAAAGACCCACAGCTAATATTATCCTCAATGGGGAAAAACTGAGAGCCTTTCCCCTACAGTGAGGAACAAGACAAGGATGTCCACTCTCATCATAACTATTTAACATAGTACTGGAAGTCTATGCCTCAGCAATCAGACAACAAAAAGAAATAAGAGGCATCTAATTGGCAAGGAAGAAGTCGAACTTTCACTATTCGCAGATGACATGATACTCTATGTAGAGAACCCAAAAGACTCCACCAGAAAATTACTAGAACTAATACATGAATTCAGCAAAGTTGCAGGATATAAAATAAATGTGCAGAAATCAGTTGCATTTCTATACACGAACAATGAAGAAGCACAAAAAGAAATCAAGGAATCCATCCCATTTACAGTTGCACCAAAAACAATAAGGTACGTAGGAATAAAGCTAACTAAAGAATTAGCTTTAAAAGATCTGTACTCAGAAAACTATAAACACTTATGAAAGAAATTGAAGAGGACACAAAGAAATGGAAAGACATTCCATGCTCATGGATTGGAAGAACAAGCATTGTTAAAATGTCTATACTACTCAAAGCAGTGTACACATTTAATGCAATCCCTATCAAAATAACACCAGCATTTTTCACAGAGCCAGAACAAACAGTCCTAAAATTTGTATGGAACCACAAAAGATCCTAGTAGCCAAAGCAATTCTGAAAAAGAAAAACAAAACTGGAGGCAAAACAATTCCAGATTTCAAGCTATATTACAAAGCTGTAGTTATTAAGATAGTATGGTACTGGGATGCCTGGGTTGCTCAGTCCATTAAGCATCTGCCTTCGGCTAGGGTTATGATCCCAGGGTCCTGGGATCGAGTCCTGTGTCAGGCTCCTTGCTCAGCGGGGAGCCTGCTTCTCCCTCTGCCTGTCACTCCACCTGCTTGTGCTCTCTCTCTCTCTCTGACAAATAAATAAAATCTTCAAAAAAAGACAGTATGGTACTGGCACAAAAACAGACACATAGATCAATGCAACAGAATAGAAAACCCAGAAACGGACCCACATTTATATTGCCAACTAATCTTCAACAAAGCAGGAAAGAATATGCAATGGGAAAAAGATAGTCTCTACAACAATTGGTGTTGGGAAAACTGGACAGTGACATGCAGGAGAATGAAATTGAACCACTTTCTTACACCATAGACAAAAATAAATTCAAAATGGATGAAAGACCTAAGTGTGAGACAGGAAACCATCAAAATCCTGGAGGAGAACACAGGCAGCAACCTCTTTAACATTAGCCGTAGCAACTTCTTACTAGATATGTCTCCAGAGGCAAGGGAAACAAAAGCAAAAGTAAACTACTGGGACTTCATCAAGATAAAAAGCTTCTGCACAGCGAAGGAAACAATCAAGAAACCTAAAAGGCAACCTATGGAGTGGGAAAATATATTTGCAAATGACATATCTGATAAAGGGTTAGTATCCAATATCTATAAAGAACTTACCAAACTCAACACCCCAGAAACAAATAATCCAGTTAAAAAATAGGCAGAAGACCTGAATAGACATTTTTCCAAAGAAGACATCCAGATGGTCAACAGACACATGAAAAGATGCTCAATATCACTCATCATGAGAGAAATCCAAATCAAAACCATGATGAGATACCACCTCACACCTGTCAGAATGACTAAACAGAGGAAACAACAGATATTGATGAGGATGTGGAGAAACAGGAACCCTCTTACACTGTTGGTGGGAATGCAAACTGGTGCAGCCACTCTGGAGAACAGTATAGAGGTTCCTCAAAAAACTAAAAATAAAACTACTGTATGATCCAGCAATTGCACTACGAGGAATTTACCCAAAGGATAAAAAAATAGAGATTGGAAAGGGTGCATGCACCCCGATGTTTATATCAACATTTTCAACAATAGCTAAACTATGGAGAGAGCCCAAATGTCCATCAACTGACGAGTGGATAAAGAAGATATGGGGTGTATATATTTATATACAGACACCCCATGGAATATTGCAATGATGTGGATGGAACTAGAGTGTATTATCCTAAGGAAAATATGTCAGTCAGAGAAAGACATATGCCATATGATCTCACTCATATGTGGAATTTAAGAAAGAAAACAGATGACATATGGGGAGGGAGAAAAGAAAAAGAGGAGAGAGAGAAATAAAGTGTAAGAGACTCTTAATGATAGAGAACAAACTGAGGGTTGATGAAGGGATGTGAGTGGGGGATGGGCTAGATGGGTGATGGATATTAGAGAGGGCATTTGTTGTGATGAACACTGGGTGTTGTATATAAGTGATGAATCATTAAATTCTACTCTAGAAACCAATATTGCACTGTATGTTCACTAACTAAAATAAAAAAAAAATATGCATTAAAAAAAGAAAAAAAAGGTTCATACACTGTGACCAAGTGGGATTACACTGGGATACAAGGATAGTTCAATGTAAGAAAATCAATGTACTACATCACATTAACTGAGGACTAGAAATCAAATGATCTTCTCAATAGGTGCAGAAAAAGCATTTGGCAAAATTCAACACCCTTTCAAAATAAAAACACTCAACAAAGTAGGAATAGAAGAAAATTATCTCATCATAATTAAGGCCATATATGAAAAGCCCACAGCTAATATCATATTCAATGATGAGAAACTGAAAGCTTTTCCTCTAAGATCAAGAAAAGACAAGGATGCTCACTCTTTTTTTAAAAATTAAATTATTTAAAATTTAAATTATTTAAACTACTTAAAATCAATTATAGTATATTATTAGTTTCAGAGGTAGAGTTTAGTGATTCATCAGTTGCATATAACACCTGGTGCTCATTACATCACATGCTTTCCTCAATGTCCATCACCCAGTTACCCCATCCCTTCACACCCCTCCCTTCTAGCAACGCTCAGTTTGTTTCCTATAGTTAAGAGTCTCTTATGGTTTGTCTCTCTCTGATTTCATCTTATTTTATTTTTCCCTCCCTTCCTCTGTGTTCATCTTTTCTGTTTCTTCAATTCCACATATGAGTAAAATCATGTAATTGTCTTTCTCTGACTGACTTGTTTCGCTTAGCATAATACCCTCTAGTTCCATCCATGTCATTGCAAATGGTAAGATTTCATTTTTTTGATGGTTGAGTAATATTCCATTGTATATATACCACATCTTCTTTCATTCATTCATCTGTTGATGGACATCTGGGCTCTTTTCATATTTTGGTTATTGTGGACATTGCTGCTATAAACATTGGAGTTTAGGTGCCCCTATGAATCACTATGTTTGTATCCTTTGGATAAATACCTAATAGTGCAATTGCTGGGTCATAAGGTAGCTCTATTTTTAACTTTTTGAGGAACCTCCATACTGTTTCCCAGAGTGGCTGTACCAGTTTGCATTCCCACCAACAGTGTAAGATGGTTCACCTTTCTTACAAGGATGCTCACTCTTGCCACTTCTACTCAATGTAGTTCTGGAAGTACTAGCCAGAGCAATTAGGCAAGACAGAGAAACAAAAGTCACCCAGATGGAAAGGAAGATGTAAATTACAGATGACATGAAATTATATGTAGAAAACAGAAAAGATTGCACAAAAAATTAACTGTTAAATCTGGCAAAGTACAGGATACAAAATCAACATAGAAGAATCAGTTGCAATTTTATACACTAATAATGAACAATCCAAAAAGGAAATAAGAAAGTCCTATTTATAATATTATCAACTATTATAATAGTTATTATGTTGTTATTATATTTGTTATATTATGTTTATGCTATTTTATTTATAGTATATAAATGTATATAAATATATTTATAAATAAATATAAATATAATATATGTACAATATATTTATAATATTATCAACTATAATAGTATCAAAAAAATAAAATACCTAGAAATAAACTTATTCATGCTGGCAAAAGATTTGTGCACTGAAAACTAAAACAAAATAGTGATGAAAGAAATTAAAGAAGATACAAATAAATGGAAAGATTTTTATTTTGTCATGGATTGGAGGACCTGATATTGTTAAAATGTCCATGCTACCCAGAGCGAGCTACAATTTCAGTGAATCCCTATGAAAATCCCAATGGCATTCTTTAAAGAAATAGAAAAAAAACTTCCAAAATTTATATGAAACAACAAAGGACCCTATATAACCAAAATATGTTTATAAAAAAGAACAAAGCTGGAGGTCTCTTATTTTCTGACTTCAAAACATATTACAAGCCTGCTGTAACCAAAACAGTATGATATTAGGTAAGTACATTTGTATAGACCAATGGGACAGAATAACGAATTCAGGAATAAACCTCTGCATATAAGGCCAAATGCACAAAGGTACCAAGACCACACAGTGGGGGAAGTATAGTGTCTTCAACAAATGGTGTTGGAAAAACTGGATATTGACATACAAGAATTAGACCTTTTTATTTTTTACACTGTATACAAAAATTAACTCAAAATGGATTGAAAAGGACTTAAGTGTAAGACCTGAAACCATAAAACTTGTAGAAGAAAATATAGGGAAAAATCTTCATAACATTGGTTTTGTAATAATTTCTTGGATATGACACCAAAAGCAAAGGCAACAAAAGCGAAAATAAACAAGTAAAACTAAATCAAACCAGAAACCTTCTGCACGCAAAGGAAACAATCAAGAGAGGAAAAAGGCAGCCTATGGAATTGGAGAACGTATTTGTAAACTATATATCTGATAAGGGATTAATATCCAAAATATATAAAGTACTCCTACAATTCAATAGCAAAAAAGCAAAAACAAAACAAAACCCCAAAATGAAAACCTGATTAAAAAGTGTGCAAAGGACTTGAATAGACAATTCTCCAAAGAAAACATACAAATGGACAAGTACATGAAAAGGCACTCAACATAGCTAATCATCAGTAAAATGTTTATCAAAACCACAATGAAATATTGCCTCACATCTATTAGAATGGCTAGTATCAAAAAGACAAGAGATAACAAGTATTGATGAGGATGTGTAGAAAAGGGAACCCTTGTACATTGTTGGTGGGAATGCGGATTGGTATAGCCATTATGGAAAACAATATAGAGCTCCCTAAGAAAACTAAAAATAGAACTACCATATTATCCAGCTATCCCACTTCTGAGTATTTATCCAAAATAATTGAAATCAGCATTTAAAAAAAATTTATTTATTTATTTATTTGACAGAGAGATAGCGAGAGCAGGAACACAAGCAGGGGGAGTAGGAGAGGGAGAAGCAGGCTTCCCACAGAGCAGGGAGCCCGATGTGGGGCTCGATCCCACATGACCTGAGCCGAAGGCAGACGCTTAACGACTGACCCACCCAGGCACCCTGAAATCAGGATTTTGAAGAGATATTTGCACTCCTGTGTTCACTGCAGCATGATATACAGTAGTCAAAAGGTGGAAATGATCTAAATGTTCATTAATGAATGAGTAAAGAAAATGTGGCATATACATACAATGGAATATTTTTTTTAGTCATAAAAAGAAAGAAATCCTGTCATATGCTACAATATTGATGAGTCTTGAGGATATTGTGCTAAGTGAAATAAGCCAGTAACACAAGGACAAATACTGTATGATTTCCCTTATTTGATGTATCTAAAGGAGTCAAGTCATAGAAACAGACAATAGAATGGTGTTTTCCAGGGACACAGGGGAGGAGGAAATGGACAGTCGCTGTTCAGTGGGCATTAAGTTCCAGTCATGCAAGATGAAAAAGTTCTAGCAATCTGCTGTACGTTGTGCTTATAGTTAACAACACTGCACTGTATGGTTAGAAATTTAAGAGAGTAGTTATTTTTGGGCGCCTGGGTGGCTCAGTTGGTTAAGCAACTGCCTTCGGCTCAGGTCATGATCCTGGAGTCCCGGGATCGAGTCCCGCATCGGGCTCCCTGCTCAGCGGGGGGTCTCCTTCTCCTTCTGACCCTCTTCCCTCTGGTGCTATCTCTCATTCTCTCTCTCAAATAAATAAATAAAATCTTTAAAAAAAAAAAAAGAGTAGTTATTTTTTTTACCACAATTTAAAAAAAAGAGCAAATTGAACTTAGTAATACATATGGTAATCATAAATGTGATTTATTTTAAGGAAGCATTGTTAGTTTAACATTTGAAAACCTCAGTCACTGCATTGATCAAATTAACCAAATCAAGGTAAAAAGCCTTGATTATCTCATTAGAAAACCAAAAAGATTTGATAAAATTAAACATACATTTATGAAAGTTTCAATAAGCTATAAATAGAACTTTCTCAATCTGAAAAGAACATCTGCAAAACATTTACATAAAATACTTAATAGATTTATAGAATACTTAGTAAAATGTTGAATAGTTTGTTTCTTAAAATCTGAAATGAGACAAAGATAGCTATTATCACTACTTCTCTTCAAATTATACTGATAATCGTTATAATAGTGCAAAATGAAGAAATTAATATTCATATAATATTCATATGTAGTGAATATTGAAAATATGGATTAGAACAGCAGTTATTTGACATAGCTCATGTATATAGAAAATTCCAAAAGAATTCACTAAGAACATATTAGAATTAATAAGTGAGTTTGGCAGTTTTCCTGAATAAAAAGTAAATCTAAAATCATTTGCATTTCTGTAAACTAGAAGAGATATTTAAAATAATATAAAATATCAAATCCCTAAAAATAAATACAATGAAAGATGTGCTAGACTTTTCCTCTGAACATAGAAAACATTTTAAGAAAAGATTTTAAAAGACCACAGTAGAGTGATATACTGTGTTCAGACATCAGAAAACTCTATATCGTTAAATGTCAATTTCCCCTAAATTGATTTGTAAGTTCAAGACAATATGGATCGAAATCCCAGCAGGGTTTTTTTTTTTTTGTCAAGTTTGCATGCTGATACAAAGAATGTAAAACAGCCAACAGACAAGATGATCTGGAAGAAGAAAATAGTTGAAGGACATATTGCCACACAGTAGTGTTCAACACAAAGCTTATCAAATTATCAAGGTAGTGTGATTTTGGTGTAAGGACAGAAAATAATTTGAACATTTCTGATTAATGTCTACATTGATGTAATTTAGACTCTGATCTCCTGATCAAAATATAAACTATTTTAATTTTCCCAGAAAGTTTTGCTTTCTTACTTTCCCATCACTTCCCATCCCTTCCCCAGAGACAACCATTGCTATAATCTCTATGACCATAGATTATTATTTTTTGTAATCTTGAACATCATATAAATGGAATGAAGCAGTGAGTACTCTTTTGTGTCTCACTTCTTTTACTCCAAATAATATGAGAATTTCATTCATGCTGTTGAGTGTCTCAGTTTTTTTGTTTTGTTTTGTTTTTTAAGTAAACTCTATCCCCAACATGGGGCTTGAACTCACATGGCCCTGAGATTAAGAGTCCCATGCTCCACCAGCTGAGCCAGCAAGGCGCCCCTCAGTTATTATTATAATTATAAATAATATTATAAATTATTATAATTTTTTTAATTGCTGAGGACTAAGAATATAACATTTTGTTTTTTCAAGGGTGCCTGGGTGGCTCAGTCATTAAGCATCTGCCTTTCATTATCATTTAGTTAGGTATTTGGGTTTTTTCCAGTTGGGGCCAATATGAATAAAGCTGCTATGTAAACTTATGTACAAGTCATTTCATGGGCATCTGTTTTTATTCTTCTCGGACAAATGCCTAGGAATTGTTAGGGCAGGGGTAGGTAGGGTGTATGTTTTATAAAAAAACTGCCAAATAGTTTTCCAAAGTGGTTGTACCATTTTGCACTCCATCCACAAATTCTGACAGTTTTATTTATCTTACATTCTTGCCAATGTTTCGTTTTGTCAATCTTTTTAATAACTTTTGAATATGTAATTCCTTATCTGATGACTAATGATGCTTAGTACCTTTTAATGTACCTGTTGGCCTGGATATTGGCCTCGAAATGACTTTGCTGAGAAGTCTTTTCAAGTTGATTGCCTTTTACTTTCCACTTGGGTGGTGTTTTTCTTATTGATTTTTAGGAGTGCTTTATATATATTGTTAGCTATATTACAAATATTTTCTTCTAATATTTGGATTGCCTATATATTTAAAAGTGTATTTTAAAATACATATTTGTTAAGGATTTTATTTAACAATTAATAAAATAATAATAATAAATAATGATAAAAATAAAGTGGTAAGAATTTTAACTGGTTCATGTGAGAATTTGAGTTGTAAAGATTTACATTCTCTACTGAAAAAAATTGATTTGCCCTGTTAGGAACAGGGATCATTTTATTGCTAGGAATCCTTTGCATGCCTATCAGTTTTCTACAGTTTAATCACTATGACTATAAAGTTATAAAATTGCCCAGTCAATAGAAAGTTAATGAAAGGTGCATGCCTCTATAGAACCAGATAATTAGAAAGTGCACAAAGCAATGCCTGGCACTCTACTGAAAGGGTGCCTAGGACACTCTTTTGTCTATTTTCCAAGACATGGGACTTCTTTTTTTCTGAGGTATTCCTCCCTCTACTCTAATCCCCTGTGACTATAAATAATCTCTAAAGTTTATTCTTTTTTAAAGATTTTATTTATTCATTTGAGAGAGAGAGAGAGCCAGAGCCAGAGAAAGCACAAGCAGGGGGAGAGGCAGAGGGAGAGGGAGAAGCAGACTCCCCGCTGAGCTGGGGCTCAATCCTAGGATCTGGAGATCATGACCTGGGCCAAAGGCAGATGCTGAACCATCTGAGCCACTCAGGCACCTCTCTAAAGCTTATTCTTGATCACGCATACATGCGCGCGCACACACACACACACACGTTTGGTATCATTAGATTTGGTTTGATTTCTTACTTAGATGCTCCAATAGTATTAATTAATTGTATATGGCTCATTCAATTTTCTTTGCAAATCTACAGCCATACAGTATAGAGCAGCTGCTAGATTTAAAGAATTTTCTTCTGCCTTATTGTTTTTATTTTTTAAGTAGGCTCTGCATCTAACGTGGGGCTTGAACTCATGATCTTGGGGTCAGGAGTTGGCATGTTCTTCTGACTGAGCCAACCAGGCACCCCTTGCCTGAGATATTTATAAAGATTCTTGGATTGGAATTTTTAAATCCTTTATGATTTGCTTGTCCATCTTGAGGTTAGAAAGTCAAATCCAAGAAACTCCTTCCATCAGATTTTACCTGCAGTATTTCTAGATTAATTACTTCTGCTAGAAATTTTCAAATTTTGCTGTTTCCTGGTCTGTTAGGAAGTGACCTTCTTACCACCTTGTGATCCAGGTACAAGCCAATTTTCTTGGAAGGTCTTTGTAGGTACTGACTACACATCAAGTCAATACTTCCACCTTAACGTTGGGCTTGTCATTCCTAACTAAAAGAAAACATTGCTAATATGACCTTGGTTGCATAATTGATTTGTCTAATTATTTAATGGTGAAATGACTTATTCTTATTGAACTTTTACAAATAATATTTCTGTGAAGTGTAAGAAAAGTCAGTAAAAGTGTCTGCATTCTTGGGGGTCAGTGAAAATCAAAGGCCATTTAACTGTGTTTATTTTAGTTTATAAAAAATATTAAATTGGGAGTTAGATATATCTTAAGAAGAAAGAGAATACTTTTCTCATATGCTCATAGAAATAAGACATTAAAAATTGTACCAAAATATTCAAATAATCACATTTAAATTCCCCTATTCAATTTATTCATCTCTATAAAATTAATTCTTGTTCCTTCCAATCTCGAGTCAGTAATGTGCCCCTTGACAGGAAAAGAGTTCTTGAGATCTGACTCAGTCCACTGTTATTATCCAAACATAGTGTAAGTGGTGTTAGCTTTACAAGTCTGAATTCAGAGTCTATATTTTGAAGTACTGTAATGTATATACATATGAACATAATAGCATATGTATTACATATTACATAATTATTATGCAAGTTATAAATTATATATAATTATATATACTTTATATATATAAATTGTATATAAGTACTTTATATGTGTATATATGTGTGTGTATATGTTTGTGTGTGTATATATATATGTATATGTAATGATATTTTGACATCTTTTTTTTTTAAAGATTTTATTTATTTATATGCCAGAGAGAGAGAGCACACAAGCAGGGGGAGCGGCAGACAGAGGGGGAAGCAGGCTCCCTGCTGAGCAAGGAGCCTGACACAGGACTCGATCCCAGGACCCTGGGATCATGACCTGAGCCGAAGGCAGACGCTTAACCAACTGAGCCACCCAGGCGTCCCAAAATGATATTTTGACATCTTAAAAAAAAAAGCTTTCTGGCTGGGAGAGACTGCTTCTCCCTGGGCTAGCCAATTCTTAGAGACAGCACAGGGCTCAACGGGGATCGTGCTTTTGATATGCCAACTGACCAATCCACACTCATACCTCCTCTATCTAGCACATATGCCCCAGGAGGCAATATTATTCTGCTTTAATCATCCCAGGGCCGGGTACCAGGCACCTAGAGACTACCCTATAGACCAAGACCCACCAAAATTACTCAAACCACCCAATCCTTAACTGTTCACTATGCACATTGCCTTACCTTTCCCATGGAAACCCCAATAACCTTGGATGATATGGTAACTCCCCTTCTTGCCTGCTGGTCCCTGGACACAGGGGATGCAAAGTGTGAAGCAGCAGCTGTAACTTATAGTTCAATGGAACTCTTGCTCTGTCCACCAGCAGGAGTATGTCCTTATACTATCAATTGATGCTTCATATGTTTAGAAGGTGTGTTACCAGGTACCTACATTTTTAGGAGTTAATTTTTCTTGATAAATGGACCTTTATTATTACAAAATGACCAACTTTTTTCTGGTAATACTTCTTGTACTGACGTCCATTTAATATATTATTATGGCTACTTCAGTTTTCCTTTTATTATTGTTTGCTTTAGTATGTTTTCCCTTCTTTTTAATCTGTTTGTATCTATAAATTTAAAGCATGTCCTTGTAAGCAGCATTCAGTTTGTTCTTGACATTTTAATCCAGTTTGACAATGTCTGACTATTAATTGGAATGTTTTGTCCATTTAAATATTACATCAATATGATTTTGTTATAAGTCTACCATTATACTATTTATGTTCTATCTGTATCATCAGTTCTTTGTTACCTCTACTTGAATTTCCTGCCTTTTATTTTAAAATAATTTTATTTCAGATATTGTGTGTAAAACAGTACACATCGAAGTATCAGATTGTTCGTTATGTCATCCAGAGAGCAGAATCCCTTTTTTCTGTATGCTATTAGGATGAGGGCCTAGCCATTCAGAGTCCTTTGCATATTGTGTTGAGTTGAGGGTCGGCCACAGCTTTAGTTGGCTTGAGTTCATTCCCCTTAAATCTCATAAATGTTTGAGCTGGGAGTGAGTTGAATGCAACTTCCAATATGTAGGTCAGTCTTTGGATTTTACACTTATAGGACCCAGCAATCCAGTCATCATAAGGATGTACAGGATTAGATTTCCAGTCCCTCCTCTACTGAAGCCTCTCTGCAAAATTTTGGGGGTAGAGTTAGTGGAGAGAATTGTCAGGCTCAGCAACTTGTTCATGTGCTTGGGACTTTTCTATACTCCAGTTCAGTCTATTCTATCATTCAGAGCTTTTTTGACCTCTCTCATTTCCATGCAATCTTTCCATCTTTAGCATCTCTCTCCTTAGTCAGCCATACCTAGACCAGAGAGCCGATTCCAGATGTTGGGGATGCCAGTTCATCGGGTCTTCTTTGCAGCATTCATTCTTCTTTGTCACATGGAAAATTATGACTTTTCTTTTGTCTGGGTTTTTCTGTTGTTATCAGTAGGACCAAGGTCTTTTTCATCCTGTACTTTTAGAAGCAAAAGTCTCGCTTCCTTTCTTGAAAGGTAAGCTATGCATTATATTGTATCCAGCATTTCTTGTTGTTTGAGCCTGAGAATTTTTAGGTTGATTTAGTTCTTTATCTTGCTGAAATAGGAATGGAGACCATAGATTTATGTTTACATTATGACTATTAGAGGGATGACATATTAGTGATTTAAACCATTGATATGCATTCGAATTATCTTTGGAGTCTATAAAAATATAGATAGCTTGATCTTATAATAGGTGATTCAAGTTCACTCAGTTTTGGGTAAACCCAAGAAAATGTGTATTTTCCAAAGGCTCCTCAAGATGATTTGATGTAAATCAAAGGTTTATGAGAATGATAAACTAGATGAATTGTGCCCTGAAAATCCATGATATTTATCTACTTTTTATCCCCAGTGGCCAGCACAGTGCTTGTAAGTGCTCAGTTTGTATTTGGTGAATGTATGAATGCATTATGGTGACTTAGTTTTCCATGTAAACTAGATGTGAGATAATTTAGACATTTTAGACCTTATTTCAGTGAATGAAATTATAGCCATATTAGAAGACTGCATCAATGTACTGCTTTTGAGAAGTTTACCAGTGTTCCCTTTGTTGCTTAACTTATTGGACACTTTTCGTTATATATCTCCTTTGACCTCACTGTAGAATTTGACACTATTCTTTTCCTAAAATAAAAAATAAATACATTTGTTTTTGTTGACACTGTAATTTTCTGGTTTCTCCATAACTATTGACCTCTTAATTAGAATTTATAATTCTTCTGGTTTCCTCTTTCAAAATCTGGAACTCCTAATCTTCTTTTGAAACTCACCATAGTTGCTTCAGTTATCTCAGGATGGGCACAACAAAAGTCTTATAGAGAAGGAATTCATTATCAATTTGTGTTTGTATATACATGTATTCTCTATCAAGAGTAAACATTTACTAAGTTTTCTATACTGTGCTAGATGCTGGGAACACAAAGAACCATCAGATACCAGCTCTGCGCTTAAGGAGCTTATAAATCAAATAAGTATGATATTATTGTAATTCTGAAAGAATTCTTTTTATTTTAAAGATTTTATTTTATCTGTGAGAGAGAAGGAGAGAGCACAAGCAGGGGGAGCAGCAGAGGAGGAGGGAGAAGCAGACTCCTGACTGAGCAGGGAGCTGATGCAGGGCTCAACCCCAGGACCCTGGGATCATGACCTGAGCTGAAGGCAGATGCTTAACTGACTGAGCCACCCAGGCGTCCCATTTCTGAAAGAATTCTGAGAGTACTGCCCTAAGATATAAAATACAGGTTCGTTTCTCCCTGAAGTAAACTTTCAACTCTTCCCCTTTTATTTTTATTTACTTGGAAATTTGTTTTAGGGACTTCACTCTCTTCAAGTATATATGTACATGAGAATATGTAATAGAAGGATAGGGCAAGTCAGGGGGAAGGGTAAGGGGGAAGGAAGGAGGGTTTCTAGGCATGTGACTCTTTGCTTCTTTACTTCTTTGCTATAAATAAAGATAAATGGAACCAAAATACATTATAGTGTTTAAACTTTCTAAAATGTTCTTAGAACTTCATCCAATTTTATTTTCATAACATTCCATTTTGCTGATCAAGAACTTGAGTCATATGCCTGCTAGACACCTCCGTCCTTTAGCTTTCAAAGCACATTTCATCTACATTATTACCTTGATCCTAGCAACAGTCCTTTGAGTCTGTTGCTCATAAAACATGGAGGAGCAGTAGAAGGAACTGTGTTTGAAAGGAAAAAAAAAAGAAAAACAACTAGTTGAGTTTGAATCTCTGCTCATCCACTTGCTGGCTGCGTGACTTCCACTTAACCTCCATGAGCCTATGTATCTGTTAAATATGGACAATAATTCCTACTGGTAGAGTTTGTGCCTGACCTCTTTCTAAATTGGTTCATTTTTTCCTTTCTCTGGATTTACTTTTGTCCCTAGAGATCAGTTCTTCCAAATACAGTTTGTTTGTTTGTTTTTTCCTTCTTCATGGCAAAGACAGTATTTTTAGGTCTCTAATTTATCTGCAGATTGGCTTGGCCCTGCACCTGGCAAGGTAAACATGAACTGCATCTGGCTGAGTACTAGCCAGCTAGAACTATATCCCTTTCTCTCACACAAAACAAAGACCCAGGGAACATCTCATTCTGTAAAAACTTTATTTTTTAATAGCACATCAAAACATCCTAGATAGAATAATCTCTGGAAGATAGAAAAAAAAAAAAAAGGAACCTGAAAGATATTATGTGGCATATGTGTAGCTGCACAAATTCTAATCTGGTGAGAGTTCAAATGTAACAATTGATGACACACCTCACTTCATTCAGATTACTCTAAAGCTTATCTGCCTCAGGCAATAATAATTGGGACTCAGTAAAAGATGTTGGAGCAGATGGAGGTACTACAGTTTCCAATTAAACTCTTCTTTGTTAAACTTTGTATTCTTTCATGATTTATTGAACTGACTTCAGCTCTCCATTACCTGTACAACAGCTGTTTGTGTTTAACACAACCCTGTAACTTTGGTTACTTTTTAGGGTAGGGAAAGGCTTCGTTTAAACAGGGAATCTCATTTTTCCTTAATGAGATAGTTGTAGATGGCATTTCCTTTTGTAGCTGGAACAAAAAGAGAAGGAGAAGAAAGGCATCTGATGTTTATTGAGCATTAGGAATGCCTGGTAGGCATTTTGAATAAATCTGCTCTGGGGCAGCACTTTGTATGTATTGGTGTGTTTAATGCTCATAACCATACTATAAGGAAGAGGTTGTTTCTTATTTTCTCACCATTTTGTTGATGAGAAAACTGAAACTGATGGGGGGAGCTTGAATGAGTGAACAGATATGAAAAACAGAAAGACCTTCTTTGCTGCTCATAAAATCATAGTGCCACAGGAAAGGTAGGAGAAATTTTTAAAATGAGAATGTTGAGCATGAAATGACTAAAAACTTCTTGTTTTATTAAAAGAAACCTAGCACATATATATGTATACATGAATCCAGAGAGTTAATCTTTAAAAAATTCTAGGTGCTTCTTTTGCATGTGAATAGCATCACTGTGTGAAGCATGTAACAAACATGCATGTAGATATCACAAGGCCAGACCCTGTGGCTAAATGTTAGTAGTTTAGTGGTGGAAAGAAAAACAGGCTCTATTTCTGCTTTCATAGAAAAAATGAATGCAGATATTCATATAATTTCAGTAAATCTTGACTCATTGTTAACTAAGAAAATGGGAGTTTTGTCTGTTTGGCTAGTCTGAGATAACAAGGCAGAAAGGATGCATTATTATGTGAAGTGCAAAAGAACTCTAAGAAGAAAATGGGAAAAAGGCAGGTCCTACCTCACCTAATAAGTTTTACTCCTTGAAAAGAAATACGGAATGCAATAAGGTTCAGATCAGGGTTTTCAGAGTCTCATTAAGAAGAACAGGGTCTAGGGATGCCTGGTGGCTCAGTCAGTTAAGCGTCTGACTTGATTTCAGCTCAGGTCATGATCTCAGGGTTGAGATTGAGCGCGGCGTTGGGTTCCATGCTGGGCATGGAACCTGCTTAAGATTCTCTCTCTGCACCCCTCCTTCTCTCTCTCCCTCTCAAAACAGAAAAAAAAAAGAAAGAAAGAAAGAAAAAGAAAAGAGCAGGGTCTAAAAGTGGTTAGACTTCCCCAAAAAGTGGAATTTCTTTCTATATAACTCTGTTCACTCCCAAGAAATTGATGTTCTTCTTGGACTTTTTAATGAGCAGTCTAACTACCCAATAAATAACACTTGCTAACAATATGTCTCTGTTTACCTCATGACTAGGAGACACTTAATGGTCTTAAAAACAGTATATTTGATATGTCACTCTACAAACAAAGATTCAGTTGTATGTTTCAACATGAATTCTCTACATACCATAATTGAATTAAGCCAGAAACAACTTTATCGTTGGTAGCTTAAATGTAATGCTGATATCTTACCTTTTGTTTCCAAAATTTAAAAACAGTTGGTTATATATTCAAGATATGGTGCAGATGTAAACTCAAAAGTAAACATGAGGGGGAGGAGCAAGATGGCGGAGGAGTAGGAGACCTAAATTTCATTTGGTCCCAGGAATTCAGCTAGTCCAAACCATTCTGAACACCTACGAACTCAACAGGAGATCGAAGAAAAGAATAGCAACAACTCTCTGAACAGAAAAGCGACCAC
>NC_138369.1:145065199-145083883 GCF_054177405.1 Leptonychotes weddellii
CCATGACCTGAGCCGAAGGCAGACGCCCAACCATCTGAGCCACCCAGGTGCCCCAAGATTTTATTTATTTATTTGACAGAGAGAGAAATAGCGAGAACAGGAACACAAGCATGGGGGGTGGGAGAGGGAGAAGCAGGCTTCCCGCTGAGCAGGGAGCCCGATGTGGGACATGATCCCAGGACCCTGGACTCATGATCTGAGCTGAAGCCAGGCGCTTAACGACTGAGCCACCCAGGCGCCCCTCATTGAGGTTTTGATTCGTATTTCCTTGATGCCAAGTGATGTTAAGCACTTTTTCATGTGTCTGTTGGCCATTTGGATGTCTTCTTTGCAGAAATGTCTGTTCCTATCTTCTGACCATTCCTTGATTGGATTATTTATTCTCTGGGTGTTGAGTTTGATAAGTTCTGTATAGATTTTGGATACTATCCCTTTATCTGATATGTCATTTACAAATATCTTCTCCCATTCTGTTGGCTGTCTTTTGGTTTTGTGGATTGTTTCCTTTGCCTTGCAAAAGCTTTTTATCTTGATGAAGTCCCAGTAGTTCATTTTTGCCCTTGCTTCCCTTGCCTTTGGCGATGTTTCTAAGAAGAAGTTGTTGCGGCTGAGGTCAAAGAGATGGTTGTCTGTGTTCTCCTCAAGGATTTTGATGGATTCCTGTCTCACATTTAGGTCTTTCATCCATTTTGAGTCTATTTTTATGTGTGGTATAAGGAAATGGTCCAGTTTCATTCTTCTGCATGTGGCTGTCCAATTTTCCCCAACACCATTTGTTGAAGAGACTTTTTTCCATTGGACATTCTTTCCTGCTTTGTTGAAGATTAGTTGACCATAGAGTTGAGGGTCCATTTCTGGTCTCTCTATTCTGTTCCATTGATCTATGTGTCTGTTTTTGTGCCAGTACCATACTGTCTTGATGATGACAGCTTTGTAATAGAGTTTGAAGTCTGGAATTGTGATGCCACCATGTTATTGTGTATTTTTAAATATATTAATCTGATTATTAACTCTGATACATCGAGGATTTAAGCAATGTGCCCAAGGCTATAATTCTAGTAGTTAGCCTTTGATTCTATGCTCTTAATCATTATGCTGCATTACTTCTCAAAATAGTTATTTTCTTTTGTCTCATGACTTTACATCCATTAGGTGAAAAAGAAAATAAATGTGTAAAAAATAAATAAACTCTATAAATTAATGCATAGCCAAGTTGTGTGAGTGAGTGCTGGGCACCTAAATTCTACAGGACCATTTGGGAAAGCCTCATAGAAGAAATGACATTGCAGTATTTAAATAAGGATATGTTCAACTTCTCCCTTCTCAGCCAGTATCACCACCAAAGCCTCTCTAGGGGGTACCAGCTGCAAACACAGTGCTCATGAAGTCATAATTTATAGCATCTATAGAATGATTAAGATTGCTAGCCCAGATATATCTTTCCAACATAATTTCATTACATTCTGTCACTTTGTATACATAGGTAATCTCTGGGTTGATCAACACTGCCAGAGAGGTCCTGTATTAAAAATTCTAGGGAATTATTTTTAGTTTGTGATTTTATTGCAAAGTTAGGTTACACTGGATCATTTGTCATCCTTTTGTTTTCATGCACCACATCTTGCAAGAACTCTGAGCATAAGTTATGCCAAGAAATTGAATTGAAAGAAAATAATATTTACCAAATTTAAGTCAGCAGCATATCAAGGTGACTCACCGTCTCAGCCATGCTACCAAACTCCTTCTATTTTGAATTGCTTTCACTTTGTTCCAGCAATTGGAGGTTTGACAGTAAGGTCATGAGTATAAGAGCATTTCAGGGGCGGGTCCATCTCATCTGCACTATTGCTTTTGATTCTCATATCCTTGTTATTTTGACCCAAGATGTCTGCTTTCCACATTTGTTTGACCTGTTCGTAGATTGTTAATCTAGATGCACTCATAGCTTTATGCTATTTGCTCACATTTGTTCTGAAATACATAGGTTGTACACACATACCCTTCTAACCTTTGTGGAGAGGGTGAAACCTCTCTTCTCTTCTCTAAGTAACTGTCCCCATTATTCATCTCCTCACATACAAGGCTCTGTATTTCTGCTTTCATATATATATTTTAAAAGACTCAAGACTCTTTTCTCTTTAATGAATCCTCTTTCCAGTTTATCTCTTCAGCTTTCCTGATTCCTCTTAAATTTCCTGTGTGATTCAATATCTGTTTGGGGAGACCTAGCATGATTAAGCTGTCAGATTGCTCAGGTTCTTAATTTCAGGAATTTTTCATATATTTCCTTGGAACATTTTGTGGGTATTGGTTCGATGCCTTTCTCTAAGTTCTGAAATAGAGTTCAGAGAGAATTGGTGCAATCTCATTACCCTCATAAATTTTTCTCCTAATAGCTTAACAATCAATATTCAATATTAGCCTATTTCTCCCTTTCTATATTGATTTTTTCCCTCAGGAAGTATTTGTCGCTTACCTGTTCTATAGCTAACACTTTGCTAACTGCTGTGAATATAGTTTTGAAAAATTCACAACCCTTTGTCCTCAAGATAATTTTTACAAAATGAGAGAATTAATGTAAAAGATTGTGTGTGTGAATATGCAACATGTACATGTAATAAATAATAATAAAAATAATAATAGTGATTTTTACTGAATGTTTATGATGTGCCGGATCCACTCCAAGTTTTTTTCTTCCACTTGTAATATGAATTTAAGTTTCCTCCATGTCTTTTCATGGCTTCATATTTAATTTTTTTTAGCAACGAATAATACTTTATTGTCCAGTTGTGTCACCTTTTATTTATTCACTTTATCTAGTGAAGAACATTTTGGCTGCTTCTAAGTTTTGGCATTTATAAATAAAGGTACTAGACACATCTGGGTGCAACTTTTCGTATGGATATAGTTTTCAACAACTTCAGGTATATGTCAAGGAGTGTGGTTGCTGGATCTGAAGAGAGAAGGATATTTCCTTTTCTAAGAAACTGTCAAGCTGTCTTCCAAAGTGGCAATACCATTTTGCACTCCCATCAACAATGAATGAGAGTTCCTGTTGCTCCATACCCTTACCGGTATTCAGTATTGAAAATCTTCCATATTATGGCCATTCTAATATGTGTGTAGTGTTGTCATTTTTTTGATTTTCACTTCCTTGATGATATATAGGGTATATGTGGAGTATCATTTCATCTGGGTTTTTTTTTTTTGCCATTTTTATATTTTCTGTATATACTACCTCCTTTGGTAAGGTATCTGTTAAGGTCTTTGGCCCATTTTTATTGGGTTGTTTGTTTTCTTATTGTTGCATTTTAAGCATTCCCTGTATATTTTAGATGGCAATCTTTTATCCGATGTCTTTTTTAAAGATTTTATTTATTTATTTGATAAAGAGAGAGAGAGAATGAGTGTGTGTGAGTGGGGGGGGAGGGGCAGAGGGAGAGGGAGTGGGATAAGCAGACTCCCTGCTGAGCAGGGAGCCTGAGATCAGGGTCCTAGGACACTGAGATCATGACCTGATCTTAACCAACTGAGCCACCCAGGTGCCCCATCAGATGTGTCTTTTGCAAATATTTTCTTCCAGTCTGTGGCTTGTCTTCTCATTCTCTTACATTGTCTATTTAGAGCAAATATATATATATATATAGTTTTAATAAAATCTAACTTATCAATTATTTCTTACATGAACTGTGCTTTTGGTGTTCCACCTAAAATGTCAACACCACATCCTTGGTCATTTAGATTTTTTCCTGTGTTCTGTTATAGGAGTTTTATAACTTTGCATTTTGCAGTTGGGTCTGTGATGTATTTTGAGCTAGTCTTTGTGAAGACTGTAGGGTCTGGTGTCTAGATTCAATTTTTTGTATGTGGATATCCAGTTGTTCCAGCAGCATTTGCTGGAAAAAAACTATCTTTGCTGCATTTCCTTGTCTATGCTCCTTTGTCAAAAATTAGTTGACTATATTTATGTGAGTCTATTTTTAATTCCAAACTCTTAACCTGTATTAATCTGTTTAATTTTCATAATAACCCAATAAGCTAGGTACTTTATTATGCCAACATTTTATTTTTTTTAAAGATTTTATTTATTTATTTGACAGAGAGAGAGGGAATATAAGCAGGCAGAGCGGCAGGCAGAGGGAGAGGGAGAAGGAGGCTCCCTGGAGCAGGGAGTCCGATGTGGGGCTTGATCCCAGGACCCTGGGATCATAACCTGAGCCAAAGGCAGACTCTTAACCGACTGAGCCACCCAGGCACCCCATATTATGCCAACATTTTAGATGAGAAAACTGTAGCACAGGAACTTTAGAAATTTCTCCCAGGTAAATAGAATTGCTGAGAGTCCAACCCAGACACACTCACTCTTGAGCTTGCACTCTTCCAGTATGTTATATACACTTAAAGTGCCCAGTGAAATCTTTAGTTTCTTAGTGCTCTACTTTACCCCTGCTTTCAGATTAAGCTTCTAAGACAAAACCTACAGTTTGTCATTTTCCTACTTCAGTCCTTTTGGTGGTTTGTTTGTCCCTACAGATTCTCATGCAACATTTGACACTCCTCATTAACTAGACACTATCGTAAACATCTTACTGATGAAGCTGCTCCAGTTATATTGGTTAACCTCTATCTCCCACATGCTTGTCCCCATTTTGTACCATTTTCCAGTCTCCCTTCCACATGAAATATCTTCTTGCTTCTCCACCAGTCAATCCAACACCTGTTCTTCCTTCAATGGTAGTTGGAGACCAGACTCTTCCATTCCTTGCTAAATTCCCATAGTGAATATAGTTGGAAAACATTCCAGTGTGTCCTAAAACACGCTAGACTGTAATTATTTTTTACTTACTTCTAGTTGTCTTTTAAAAACCAACCAGATATGGTTCTTCAGTGTTGGTGATAACATATTTTGCTCTTTTTTTTAAACCTCCACAGTGACTAGAATATATTTGATGATGACTAACTCTTTCTTGATTGACATCTTTTGGGAGAGTAAGAAATGATAATTTGATTTCAAGTACTTCTATATAGAAGGGATGTTTCCAGAGAAGAGTTAAAGATACAGGTTAATGCTGTCTCTTCATGCACATGATAGTTTGTAGAATATGTGATACTATATGATATAACCTCAGAATTTTAAAATTCTATGCATTTGATCACAACATAGTATAAATGAAAGAGCTCCTCCGACTTACTGGTATTTCTAGGATGCTTTCTAAATACATATCTGGTTTAATCTTGTCACTCTTGGAGCAGACAGAATACAGATAGCAGAAGAGGTAAGCTTATGTTGTATAGGACATTGTTCCTCAATAATCTTCCTATTTCTTTTGCCATTGACTCCATGGAAAGGCTTGCTGAGGCAGGCAGTAACACATGCTTTTATCACTGTTCAGAATATAAAGTGGATGAGTAGGCTTCTGATAATGTGCTCTTGACATTCCTGCTTTTTTTCACTGGATGAAATTATCTCTGGTTCAAATTCTACTTCCTTTATAAATTATAGTTTAAAATGTCTGTCAAGAATCACAGAGTAAGTAAGTGTATACAAGTCCCTACTAAATAATTATAGTGACTGGTATGCGACTAAGTTAGGGAAGGCTGTCTTACTTTGTGATGTAACTCACAATGAACTAGTCACCGAATGCAACAATATAATAGAAGATTAGATTATAAGGAATTCAACAATAGTTTTAGTTATAGTCCCTAAGCATTCATACCAATTCTTGTTGCTCATATATTTTTTGAAAATATATTGGCAAATAGCAACCACTGTATTTCATAGGAGAAGTTGCACATCAGCTGCATACTTTAATTTGCAATATTTCATTCATACGGACTACAGAGAAGTTGGCATTTCCATTATAGACAGTGTTTTAGAGCATTAACAGAACCATAATAATTGGCCACCAGACAAAATCTGCAATGCCAGGCCTAACCTTGGGGCAGTTTTTAAGCAATTACTGCTATGAAGTCAAACCACTCTGGAGTATTTATTTTACAAAGTACTGTATACTGAAATAGACCAGGGAAATACGACTTCATTTTCAATATGTTTAAAAAGATTTCTAGCTTTCGGGCTTGAAAATACATTTCCTCTTAAATGTAGAGGACTCATAACTCACCATTAAGATAAAGGCAATCAGAACCTACCAGCTTTAATACAAAAATATCCCATACATATTTTAAGCATATACACTTAAGGATAATTACTCTATTTGAATACAACTTTAGTGAATTCATATGAAAGATTTGAGATTTATGTTGTTCTGTAGAAGATTAAAAAGTGTTTTTGTGAAAGCTCTGATAAATGGCTTGTTAGGCAATATGAATATTCAAAATTGTGCCAAATACGCAACAAAATTTATCTTAGGTATCCTATTACGTGTACAATAGGGACTTATTATTCTGCAAAAAAGGCAATAAATGTCATTGAATATTTTAGAGCAATATATATTTTTGCAAATTATTTTATAATCATTGCATTAGTTTTTCTTGAAGCACACTGGCTGGAAATGGTGCTATTTGTTTTAAATTGGAAGGCTGGGGAATAGAAAGGTGTATACACAGATGGAATCACAACCTCTCAGATAAAGAGAGTGCCACACTATTAAACCTTCTCCCCTTTCCCCCTGACTGTCATTTTACTTAGGGGAGCTCAAGCTTGCGTTTTCTCAGAACTCCTATCTTCTTTGAGAGTATGTAATCTCCCGGGACCTCCATGGACCTGAAACTATAGGACTGGTTACCACCAGAGAGCTGAATGGATCCTGGGGAGGAGAGAGAACTGGGGGACATCATGGAGTTGTTGCTCTCCAAACCATAGCTGAGTCTGAGCTGAACTGAATATTAAGCATGGCAAGAGTGAGGTTGTCAGACTAACCTCAGGGCTATTTGAGTACTTGGGTCTCCTACTTAGCACTGCCACTTGCTTGGCTAACTTACAACACAGACCCATTTCCTCAGAATGGTGCATGTGAGTGCTTGACTGGAAATAGTGCTTATTGCCCCTGCAGAAGGGATCATTCCCTGTGTCTGGGAATATTTAGGTAGTCAGGTTGCAGTGGTGTGTGCATGATCCTTGAGCAATACTAGACAGACATAGATCCAGGGTTTTATTAGCAATACCATTTGTCACAGTTAAGCTTACCAGTTCAAGGGCATTTATTGTTCTGTCTTCTTGATTACAAAGGTTTTAGATAATGTAACATTTAAAGGTCTAAAAATAAGGAATTTCTAAATTTAATGTGAAGCTTAACATTAAATTTGAATTCTGCGTTTGAAAGTCCAAACAAAGGAATTTCTAAAAACAATGCAAAGGATCCATACCTGGGTTTCAAAATTAAAATGCTTCTTCTGGCAGCAGGCACCTCCTCCCCCACACATGCCAGCTAGTGCCACATCCTCTGCAGGTGGGGGTTACTGGCCTCCCTTCGCCACACACCCTCCCTGTTGGCACTGCCCAGGCCAGAGGGCAGAGCACAGAGGTTTTCCTCACCCTCTACCTCCCCTCCCAGGATACTCCCAGGTTTGGGGTTTTTCTATAGGTTTGGAGAGGGAAGGCCATTGGGAGGGTACCTTGACAATAAAGAGATTGGGACGCCTCCCCCCAAATAAATAAATAACATTAAAATGCTTCTTATAGGGGCACCTGGGTGGCTCAATCAGTTAAGCATCCAACTCTTGATTTTGGCTCAGGTCATAATCTCAGGGTGGTGAGATTGAGCCCCACCCTGGGCTCCACGCTCAGCAAGGAGTTTGCTTGAGATTCTCTCTCTCCCTCTGCCTCTCCCCACCTCTCTCTCTTTCCAAAATAAATAAATGAATCTTTAAAAAATGCTTCTTAAAGACAGAAATCACTGATATCTGCTTTCTATTTCAATTAGCCATTATAAGCCATTATGAAAAATACTAACACTAATTCATAGATTCCTATTCCAAACATGTGCTGCTTGCTAATGGTTACAGAGACCCTGACTTTTGTGAATCATTCCTACAGTAATGTACTAGATAGTACTTAAAGAACACGGAGTTTGGAGACATGTTGCCTAGGTTCAATTTCCAGCTGTGACACTTACAAGCTAGGTGACCGTGGGCAATTTACTTAGTTTTCTGTGCTAGTTTCCTCATCTGTAAAATGGAAATAATAATAAGATAATAATAGTACCTATTTCATAATGCCGTTGGGAGATTACATTGTATGCATTTCTTAGAGCAGTAAAACAGTACCTGGTACAAAGTAAGTCCTATACAGCATTAGCCATTATGATTGCAGGCCTTCAGATAGCTAATGAGACATTTCTCTCTGAGCTTCCATGTGCTCAGATTTTGATAACGGTAGAAATTCTGCTCAACAACGAACATTTGTTTTCTACTGGGTTTCATGACTGCTACATAGTCCTCCTGAAGGAGTGCGTAGGTGGAGGCGACAGCTATTTCACAGATTTATTTTTTTTTTTAATTCAAGAATATTGCCTTTATGTAAAAAGCAAAAACAAACAAACAAACTATATATGAGGTCCTTAACTTCTGTAGGGAGGAGGCATGGTCTGATAGTGAAATAGAGAAAGTAATCATTTTTGAATGTTTTTAAAAAGAGTAAATTAAATAAAGTAAGAAGATGTATCTGTTATTGGATGGTTTAAACATGCTAAGAATGTTGTCAGGGTTGGGAGGAAGATAGAAATGTAGAATTTATTGGAAAAACTTGAGTATATGGCTTATAAATTTATAACACTTCACACACATACAGGAATATAATATAGAACTCCCATATCAGTTACAGGAAAGGAGTGGAAGAAAGGAAAGAGCAAGAAAACTTGGTCAGTCCAACAGAAAGCAGGAAAAATGGAAAAGAAAGAGCAAAGAAGAGAAAACCCAGAACACTCAGAAAAATATGGTAGAAATAAAATCAGTTATATTCAAACTAAGCAATCCAATGAGAAAATTGTTTAATGTGTTGGATTAATAATATGTGGATGTTAAATAATATTCCTATACAACAGAGCTTCCCAACATGAATCAGTTTCTGATGCCCCCAGCCAAAAAGTGAAGGTGACCAAAATTCTCATCAGACAAACATATCAACAAAATGTAATATGTACCATAAAATGAAGCAGTATGTAGTAACAGAAAAGAAAGTATGGATACGTGATATAATGTGAATTATCATCAAAAATATTTTGCCAGGTGAAAGAAGCCAGTCACAAAAAAACCACATATTGCTTGATTCCATTTATGTGAAATTTCCAGAGTAGGAAACTATAGAGACAGAAAGTAGATTAGCGGTTGTCCAGGGTGAGACAGGTAAGAAGGGTAGGGAGTGAATGCGATAGGTATGAGATTTCTTTCTGGGGTGATAAAAATATTTAAAATTATATTATGTCATTGGTAGCTCAGTGGTAGCACAATTCCATGATGGTGCTGAAGACCGTTGAACTGCACACTTCTAATGAATGAATTTTATGGTACACACATTATATCCAATAAAGCTGTTAAAAATACATTAGTGAAAAAGCAACCGGTATGATTTACTATACTAAAAAAATAGTAAATGATTTAATAATCATCTCAATAGATTCTAAGAAAAACCACTTGATTAAAGTACATTCATTTATAAGATATATTTTAAAAATCCTAAGGTTATCATAAACTTAATGGTAAAATTTTGAAAAATTGTTCCATCAGAACAGTAAGAACACAAAGATGTCTGTTATACTGAAGGTATGAAATAAAGCAAAAAATATAAAAATAGGTAAAATATATAGGAAAACAAAAAATAAAACTTTCATTATTTCCAAATATGATTATTTATATAGAAAATCCATAAGATAAATAACTAGAATATATTAATACATATAGCAAAGTTGCCAGATATAAGTTTAAGAGAAAAACACCAGGGTATTAATATACAAGTAACATACGTATAGAAAACAAGACAATAAAATAGTTACCACTTACATTAGCATCTAAAAAATACCAAATACACAGGAATAATTTTTAAAATGGACAAGGTCATTACATAGTGAACTACAGAGCTCTTCAATAAAAAGTACTGCAAGAAATTAAAGAAACAGGTAAGCAGAGGAATAGACCATGTCCATATATCTGTAGTCTCAATTTTTTAAAGTTGCTTATTTTGCACCAATGGCTTGTAGATCTAGTTCAGTGCGAGTGGCAACTCAGCAGATTTCTTTAGAAATGACAAACTGATCATACACATACATGGGAATACAAAGTGCTAGTATAAGCCCAGCACTCTTGATGAAAGCAAGTGGCAAGACTTGCTCTACCAGATGTTAAGATGTATTATAAACTATACTAATAAGAAAGTGTGGCATTGGCACAAGGATAGGCAAATGGACATGTAGAAGAAAATTGAGAGCCCAGAATTGGAATTATGTTTGGAAGGACACTTGATTTAAGAGAAAGGGGCACTGTACAATGCAATGAAGAAAGAACCATCTTTTCAATAGGTGGTGCTGGTTCAAATGAATTCTATTTGTCAAAAAAAAAAAAAAAGGAAGGAAAGGAGGAAAGAAAGAAAAGAGAAGAGAAAAAGAAATAACCCACCTCACATGATATATAAATTGAGAGGCAAATCAGTAAAGTTTCTAGAAATTAATATAGGAGAATAATTCATGACCCTGGGTAGGGAAAGATATCTTTAGAAGAAGACACCCACACCACTAACCATTAAGGGAAGAGGAATAAACTGGATCATATTAACATTAAGAACATGTTAGTCAAAAGACACCATTAAGAAAGTGAAAAGGTAAGCCACAGAGTGAAATATACCTTAAATATATATAGCCGACAAAAAAGGCATAACAAGTTTTTTTTTCATAACAAGTTTTTAAAAAAATATCCAAATCAATAAGAAAAAGATAATCCAATGTACACTAGGCAAAAGATTTGAATGGGAAGGTCACACACACACAAAATCCCAAATGACTAAATGAACATATAAACAGGAACTCAGCCTCATTGGTGATGAGGGAAAAGCAAGTTACATAGCACTACACACTCATCAGAATGACTGAAATTTAAAAAGACAACCTTACCAAGGTTTGCTGAGAGTATGGAGAAATAGGAATCCTTCTACCTTCTGCCAGGGCTATAAATTGGTGTGACCACTTTGGAAAAATACTTAACATTATCTCTTAAAGCTGATCTTTTGCATATCTTATCATCAGGCAGTTTCACTCCTAGGTATATCCAGCAGAAAAATGTGTGCGTGTGCACCAACAGAAATGTAAGCGAATATTCATAGCATCATTATTCATTATAGTCCTAAACTGGAAAAAAACATAAATGTCCACCAAGCAGTATTGTACATAAATAAATGTGTTATAAATACAATGAAATATTCCATAGGAATGGAAACGAAAGAATGGCCATCACACCCAACAACATAGATGAATTTCATAATTAAAAGAATGGGGATGGGGAAGTCAGATACAAAAATGTATGTACTGTGTAACTTAATTGATATAAAATTTTACAAAATAGTTAAAACTAAACTGCAGTGTTAGAAGGCAGGAGAATGGTTTCCTTTGAGGAAATGGGCAAGGACAGTGTTTGGGAGTGGACAGGATGGGGGCTTCTGCAGGGTTTGTGAGACTCTTTGTTGACCTAGTGACAGTTACATAGCAGTCGGCTTTGTGATAATTGGTTGAGCTGTACATTTATATTTTTGCACTATTCGTTATGTGTATGATATGTCTTATTACAAAACAGTTTTAAAAAAAACGAGCTATACTGACACAATCATGGATCTTTCCGTGTGTGGATGGTGAGTTTACATATCTAACTGGATAAAAGATCTCCAACTCAAATATAGACCTAAACTGCAGTCACCAGAATCACACAATGAAATGTCATGTGGGCATACCGTGAATCTTTTAAATTTTAATGTTGCCTTCCGTTCTGCACGTTTTAATAGCAAATCAGGCTACTTTCCTCTTTTCATCAGTCGAAGATTTAAACAGGCATTCTTAGAATGGATGGTTCATGCCAAGCCATTGAAGAGGCTGCTATTGAGAATGGAGCTGAATACCACTGCCTGGGCTTTTTAGCAGACAAGAACACAATCAAGGCAGTTTTTCCTCCTGTGCCAGCAAGATTGGCACTGTGTCATTGGCTCTAGCCCTCTAAATAGGGCCTTGAGAACAAATGCAGTCGAGGTTGTTTGTCACTGGCCTATCTGGAAGCTGTTGAACCTTAAAAATGTTCCACATATTCATTAGTGATTGCTGCTTCAGACAGGACTTTAAAACAATCACGTAGATGAATGAGTACCTTCCACTGACGTTTTTTGGCACAGTTCGCAGTCCATAAAATTACAAATAAAAACATCCTGGAAACAGCTGCGTGATTTTTCTAGACCTTCCTGGCCATTCTGTTTTCTTAAAGGTCTGAACATGGTACATTCATGCTAATCATTTGTCACTTGGAAATCATACCCTTCCTGCCCCCACACATGTATTACTGATAGCACATCCTGCAGAGATGTTTAGGTGGATGCAGGTTACAGGTTTTTTTTTTTTTTTTTCTTTTCTTTTCTTTGAACGTTTTGGCTCCTCTTAGCAAGAAGTAGGCTTCTGGATGGTGAAGAGTTTATAATTTTGAGGACATTATGTGAGTTTAGTTAAGATTCAATGAATCATGGAACACTACATCAAAAACTAATGATGTAATGTATGGTGATTAACATAACATAATAAAAAAAAGATTGAATATACAACTCATTTTATTCTGGTGGTAATGCTAATCTATTAACAGTGAAGTTATATGCATTAAGTATTTAAGCAGATGTGTAAAAGAACTTTTGGGCATTTGAAAAAAACATTAGACTAGATCATCACAAAGGAGGAAATGTTTCTTATTTGGAAGTCTCAGGAAGTAGAATTTAGTCTCATCTGTGTGGGATGCTGTAAGTGGAACACAGGCTAGAAGACCTGAAAATGGTTCCTTCTAAGCACTTTAACTTTCATTGGGATGAGAGCATACAAGTGACTTTAGACAAATGGTTGGCAGTTTATTATTGGATTTTAAATTTTTACCTTTTGTAGGATTTGTGATTCTTGCTGGAAAACCATTACAGCTCATCACTCTAAGTCAGTGTTTTCCAAATATTCCCGATGAAAGATTTTACTTTGGGTGTTTTTTGAAAACATCTTAATCTGGACCCCTCCTGAATCTGAATCTCAATCTCCAGATGACATTCTAGAAATTGTTATTCACATAACAAGCAATCCAAGAGATTTTTAGGTTTAAGCATGATGGGGACACATGATTTATAACTGAACGTTCAGATTGGGATATTAAGGACATCAAGGGAATATTATTTAACTATCGCTATATGAAATAAGGATGGGATAAAAAGATATGACTGTACAAAGGCAAAAACCAATTTCAAAATTTCATTTTATAAATTATAAATTAATGTAATAAGAATAAATAACATTCATAATCTGTTACATAGTGAGGGCCTGAATATGTGGCAGATTACTTTTTAGAAGATTTTAGAGTTTATAAAAAATAAAACCAAATATATTTACCCACTTATTCCCCACAAAACTCTGTGTTGTGTATGCTGCTATGATCAATCTCTGTTTCTAAATAAGTCACTGAGAGTTCACAGAGGTTAAGTCGCTTGATCTAGTGTTCTTGCAAGGTTAAATTTCATCTGATTTTGGAATAATTTACATTGAAATTGATTTTCTACTCATGACTCTGCTAGGAGCTGAGATTCTGAATGCCATGGGCTATGTCTTTTCTACCAAACCCCTTCCATGGACTGGCTTAAAGAAAACAACCTCTTGAAATAAAACTTATCATTCTGAAGCAAAACATCCCCGCCATGATTTTTCTTTTTATAGAAGGATTATTTTTGAGCTGTTATTTTTGTACTAGAATCTAGTGGTGGTAATATTCTACCCAAAGTTCTCTAAGAAATTATTTGTTTCTGTGTTCCAGGCAAAGTAAATATTCTACCTGATTATTTCATTTAAAGGCTAAAAGTGCACCCCAATTCTCCAGAAGGCTAAAGGTGCCAGAATACAGTATATCTTTCTATTAGCTCTTCTGTCAATTAGAATTAAATTCATTGCTAGGCAAAAGCAAGATTGCAATATAGCAAAGAAAAACAACGAAATGAATGCTACAGAAGACATCCTAATGGAGAATCTCCCCTTTAAAAAGGAACACAAAATAAAAATTCAAGTATCCAGGGAAATTATCACCGTGAAAGAGAGACAACAAAGGAGATAAACAGAAGAACTTAAACCCCCAAAAGAGTTGTTAGGACAAACAGAAAAGGATTTCATTTTAGAGTATATTTTAACACAAAGAGTTGCAAGAGGATATTGCTACGTAAACATTTATTAATTACATCACATGGTTAATAAAAATTGATCAATCACTTAATAGCAAAATAGAGGAGCTAAGTAGAGCAGAATGGTCCCTGAAGTTGAAGATTAAATTTATGCACTAAAAAAAGTAAACTGAGGAATTCCTGCAGAATTCAGATCAAAAGAAAGAGATGAAAAGTAGGAAAGGTAAGGTAATCTCATGTCTCAACAGACTTCAAATAATAGAAGATTCAGAAGAAGAGTAAAAGAGAGGTAATAGGTAATATTAAATGAAAGAATTATAAAAAAAAATCTTAGAATTGGAAAAAGTTGCCTCTTCAGAGTAAAAGAGTAAAGTTAGCAAATTCAGAGTAAAAGCACATACCCCCTCTAAACACTTAGCAGAATTTAAAGGAACCTATCCTAATGAAATTTAGAACACCAAGGACAAAGACAAAACCCTAAAAGCATCCAGAGAAGGAGACTAGGAGAGATTGTTTACCAGGAAATAATGGTCAAATTGAAATTAGATTCAGTTCAAAATTCACTAGATTAACTATGTGCAAGAAGATAATGAAAAAACACATTTTAAGGCAAATAACTTTGAATTTATAATTCTATATCCGAGTGTTCAGTTGTCTGAGAGAGCGAGGGTTGGTTTGGTCATAGAATGATTCAAAAATAAATCACTTACAGATAGAGGTTGAATTACTGTTGGATGTTCTCTAGCAAGAAGACAAATATGAATACAAGGAGAAGAGTAAGGATTCTGAGAGCACTGATAAGAAACTAAATTATTCAAAATTATTGTAAATTCTAAGTAAGTGTTGACTGTAATTATTTTTTCTAAAATTAGCTGTTTGTAATTAAAAATTTCCAGGTGGTATTAAGATGGCAAATGGGATGATGAATAAAAGCATAAGCATGCTACAAATTTGGACTTTTAGAGAAGCTATAATATATACACAGTTTAATGCCAGCCATTGTTAGAAACAATATAATTAAAATTAATTATAAAGTAGTTTAAAAATTAAAGTTACTATCAGAAGAGAAATAGATGCATAACTTTTAACCATTAATAAAAAGAAACAAAGTTGATTGATTCAACAAAAGGCAAGAACGGGGGAATACAAATATTTAAAAATTTGATAAAGAGAAAATCATATGTAGATTCACAGAGGAAAAAAAACTTGTAAACACAAATGCAAAATTCTTAAATAAAACATTTATAAAAAATATCAAGGAATGCATTGAAATTAAGATATGTCATGAACAGTGTTCATCCCAGAAATGTAACAGTAGCTCAACAACACAAAAATTTGTCAGTGCAATACACAATAGTGACATGGCAAAGGTACAAAAACCTTTTAAATAAAACTTAAGTGTCATTCCTTAGCAAACAGGGAAGGAATTATAAAGGTGGTTACCATTATTTTGATGAAGGTTCTCTCTAAAAATCTACAAAAAAAAAAAAAAAAAGAACTTCTCAAACTCAACACCCAAAAAACAAATAATCCAGTCAATAAATGGGCAGAAGACCTGAACAGACACTTCTCCAAAGAAGACATACAAATGGCTTACAGACACATGAAAAAATGTTCAACATCACTAGCCATCAGGAAAATACAGATCAAAACCGCAATGAGATACCACCTCACACCAGTCAGAATGGCAAAAATTAACAAGACAGGAAACAACAATTGTTGGCGAGGATGTGGAGAAAGGGGAACCCTCTTACACTGTTGGTGGGAATGCAAGTTGGTACAGCCACTCTGGAAAACAGTATGGAGGTTCCTCAGAAAGCTGAAAATAGAGCTCCCTTATGACCCAGAAATTGTACTACTAGGTATTTACCACAAAGATACAGACGTAGTGAAAAGAAGGGGCACATGTACCCCAATTTTCATAGCAGCAATGTCCACAATAGCCAAACTGTGGAAGGAGCCAAGATGCCCTTCAACAGATGAATGGATAAAGAAGATATGGTTCATATATACAATGGAATATTACTAAGCCATCAGGAAGGATGAATACCCACCATTTGCATCGACATGGATGGAACTGGAGGGGATTATGCTAAGTGAAATAAGTCAAGCAGGGAAAGACAATTATCATATGGTTTCACTCATATGTGGAACGTAAAGAAGAGCATGGAGGACCACAGGGGAAGGGAGGGAAAACTGAATGGGAAGAAATCAGAGAGGGAGACAAATCATGAGAGACTCTGGACTCTGGGCACCAAACTGAGGGTTGCAGAAGGGACGGGGTGGGAGGCTGGAGTGACCAGGTGATGGGTGTTAGGGACAGCACGTGTGGTGATGAACACTGGGTGTTATACGCAACTAATTAATCATTGAACACTACATCAAAAACTAATGATGTACTATATGCTGGCTAATTGAACATAATTAAAAAAAATGATACTTGTAGTTTTCCTATTGAAAAGAGGGACACAAAGGAGGACCATTATTGCCATTACTACTTACCAGCACACCAGAGGCCAGGTCAGTGAAACAAGGGCAACAGTAGCAATAACCATGTAACTGGACAACCTGCAGGAGGTGACTGTCACATACACGTTCCAGAGGCCCAGCTGACAAGCTGTCAGAACACATAAGCCTATTCAACAAGGTGGCTAGATAAAATATCAATATACAAAAGTAATCACTTTCCTGTATGTAAACTTAATAAACCAGGGAATTCAATATTAATATTAAAGGGATTCATGTAAAAGTAAATTATAAAGCTATTAGAAGACAGTATAATGAATGTATATTTGATTTTTAGGTTGGGGAAACCCTTCTAAAATAAGTCACGTAGACAAGACTTATGAAGGAAAAATTGACATTATGATTAAAATTTAAGTACAGCAAGAGACACCTTACAATATGAAATCAAAATAGAATATTTGCAGCATAGATAATAGGAAAATATTAATTTTCAGAATCTACCAAAGCTCTACAAATAATAAGAAAAAAATAAACAACCTTATGGAAAAAAAATGGAAGAAATAATTTGTATAAGTAATTCATGGAAGACGAAAGAAAAATAGCCAAAAAAAAAAAAAAAAGAAAGCTCATTCCCAGTGGTAACAGGTATATTCTTATGTTGCTATTATAATGTTTATGGATTTGTGCTTATATATATGTATATATAAAATATATATAAACACTATATACTTTTACATACATATGAAAGTATGTAGTATTTTACATATATACATATATGAAAGAAATAGTATTTTACATGCATTTTATATATGGTAGTTATAAATATGTATACACACACACACACACACACATCTATAAAAAAGAGAAGAAAGGTACAAACTCAGCGATAATGGGTACCTCTGGGGAGGAGCCTGGAACTTAAGTTGGTTATTCACATTTTCCTTAATCTTAGAATTTCTTAATTTTACACAAGGAGAATATATATTATATGTATTTGAAATTATTTACATTAACTTATATATAAAGTATTAAAAAGGCATAATGAATATCAACCAATCAATATTTTTTACTGAATTCCAAGCTTTAGATATTAGTAAACTAAGCCCCTTCATATAACAGAGGAATCCGACTAATGTTCATTTTGGAAAAACAGTTACAAATATTTAACTAAATGATCATTTAATAAAGCACCAAAGTTTTTATGCTACATCTAGATGGCATCTAGAAAGCACTCTAACCTTCCACCCACAAGCTAACCAACCCTAATTTGTTGCACAAAACTGATGTTAATCTTGCAGGCCCCATTGACTTTTTCTAGAATTTGCATTTCAGTTAAAGCATATTCATAGGGATAAATCTATAACTTCCTGAAACATTATCATCATCTATTGAGAGCAATATAAACAAATGCTTAATTCCACTTTGGGAGGATTTTTTTTTTTTTTTTTTTTTTTTAGATTTTATTTATTTATTTGACAGAGAGAGACACAGTGAGAGAGGGAACATAAGCAGGGGGAGTGGGAGAGGGAGAAGCAGGCTTCCTGCCGAGCAGGGAGCCTGATGAGGGACTCGATCCCAGAATCCTGGGATCATGACCTGAGCCGAAGGCAGACGCCCAGCGACTGAGCCACCCAGGTGCCCCGTTGGGAGGATTTTTTAAAGCAAAAAATTTAGGAAATTTATGGATTTACTTTTAAAGACAAGGAAATGATGTTACAATGTTTGTACCACAGAGATGCAAGAATATTCAGTGGTACTGTCATTCAGAAGTGACCAAGTCATGTTAGAAAAAGGCCAGCGTACATAACATAAAAAAAAAAAAGCTTTTCTGCATCTCCGCTTTCCCTCAAAAAATGCCAGCATATTTTGGTAACAGACAATGA
>NC_138369.1:145084383-145101047 GCF_054177405.1 Leptonychotes weddellii
ATTTACTTTTAAAGACAAGGAAATGATGTTACAATGTTTGTACCACAGAGATGCAAGAATATTCAGTGGTACTGTCATTCAGAAGTGACCAAGTCATGTTAGAAAAAGGCCAGCGTACATAACATAAAAAAAAAAAAGCTTTTCTGCATCTCCGCTTTCCCTCAAAAAATGCCAGCATATTTTGGTAACAGACAATGATGATACCATAGTCTGAAGAAAATTTCTTAGAGTCATTTCCTAAAGAGAGTTGTTGGAAACAAAGCCTTGATATCCATAAGTCATCAACTTATACAGAAAACATCATACCCACAGCATGACCCGGGAAGGTGGTGAAATAGAGCCATCGTGATCTGTACTTCAGTGGCTCACTTATTTACTTGCCAGAAAGTTTTTACCCTAGAGAAGGATTAGTACAAAAGAATAGAATTTCTTTACTCACAAGAGAGAGCTGTCACAGAGGAATACTATGCATAGACAAATGATTTAATCAGAAACTCTTCAACTGATAGTGCTATTGACAAGCCCTCTATACACACAATTAACTCAATTTTTCTTGCAGAGAAAAGGGTTTCCCTGGCCTCCCTTTGTAGTCACCCTTATAAACTTTATGCTTAAAAAGCCCAGGATTTATTTAGAGTCCAAAATTTAAGATAAAAAACATTGATTACATTTAGTTTTACTTTCAAACCTTCAGTAACTTGATAACTGTTGTCGGGGATTAATTATTCAACTTTTCTCATCATCATGCCAACTCTTTTAAATTGTTTTCACATAGTCTACATTATACACATTTTTTTAAAAAGGCTGGCACCATCTGCTATAACAATTCTATCATAAAACATGTTTAAAAAGATGAAAATATAAGTGAAAACAGCAATAGGCAAGGCAGGAAGATAACTGTGTTAAGAAAATAGAATTATGTGATTATTTTTCTCAGAATGACACTTGGCCCTGCATTTCCTGGTAGGCAAGGATGAAAGGGAAATAAGTAGGTATATAATTATCATAATGTCTTAAAAAGAATGACTCAGATTTTCAGAATTAAAAAAATCCTTGTTGAGAGTTTTAAGAGAAAACCAGTTATTGAATTTTTACATGAAAAAGAATGAGAATTTTCCAACCAAACTCTAGAATTACTTTTACCTATTATTTTACTGTTCCTTGCCAAATGCTGATGTTTCTTTTTTATTTTTCCTTTCTAAATGTTTCAAATATTTTCTCTCCTCGTTCTTTTTTCTGGTAGTAAGTGATACAGATTTATTTTGAAAACATAGAAAGCAAAAACAAATTAAATCTCTCATACTACTTACATAAAGCCAGAATTGCTCTTAACTTTTTGGAATATAGTGTTTCAGTTTTCTGAAATATATTTTATGTAGTTGAGAATATAATGAATATTGTGTATTTTTTATTATTATTTCATATACAGTTGTTCAAAATATTTAAAAAGTCTTTGTTTATTAATTATATAAGTGTATCAGGATTGCATTTGATCATTCCCTAAAGATGAATATTTATATTGTGTCTGTGTTTTATTGGTAGTAAACAGTGCAATAATCAATGGCACTGGATACACTTTTATCGTTTTTAAAATTTAAATTTCGTAAAACAGACATTCAAAAGTAGAATTACTTGGTCAAAAGTTTTGGATGCTTTTCAAGCAGCTGGATTGTTTTTCATAAAAATTACAATTTAGACTATTAACAGTTGTGGTTGGGAGTGCCTTACTTCAATGCACCATTTCCAGAACTGGATAATCTCATTATTTTTTGTCATTGCTAATTTTATGAGTTAAATTGGATTAGATTGACTTAATTTGCAAAGAAGTGTTTATTCGTTTATTGAACATTTGCTCAAATATTTATTATGCCTTTATATTTGCTATTTTTTCAACAACAGTAGTCCGCCTCTTATCCACAGGGGATATGTTCTAAAACCCTCAGCGCGTGCCTGAAACGATGGATAGTAACAAGCCCTAAATATATACTGTGGTTTCTCCTCTACATACTATGATAAACTTTAGTTTACAAAGTAGGCACAGTAAGAGATTAACAACAATAACTAATAATAAGGTAGAACAATTATAACAATATACTGTTATAAAAGTTAAGTGAATGTGGTCTCTCTCTCAAAATACCTTACTGTATTGTACTCACCCTTCTTAAGTTGATGTCAGATGATAATGCCAACGTGTTGAGATGAAGTGTGGTGAATGACAAAGGCAGTGTGACATAGTGTTAGGCTGCTACCGACCTGATGACATGTAAGAAGGAGGATCATTGTCATCTGGACTGCGGTTGGCTGGGGGTAACTGAAACTATAGAAAATGAAACCATGGGTAAAGAGGGACTGCTGTACTTCTTCAACTGTGTTATTTTTCCATAACAGATAGAAAGGTCTTTCAGTTTTATTTATTAATTTACATAGTCCTTTACATAAGAATAATAATGCTTTGTCATACTAAATTTTTTATGTTGTGATTTTAATTCCATATTGTTGTAGATATATTGTTTAAACTTCTGTAAATTGCCTTTCCTTTCTTTCAGAGTAATCAACTCACTTACTGTATGATTTCTTCACTTTTAAATATCTTAAGCCTTTCTTTTTGGCTTGTATCAATTTTTGTTCATAGATACAGATAAGGCAGTTCTCTCTCCGTGAAATAAATGACTCATTAATTTGGTTTAGGTCCAAAAAATCACTCTGCTGTGCATACTGACTGGATAAGTACATTGATGACTAATATTTGCTTACAATAATTGTGTTATGTAATGGCATAGACTGATTTATTTTGCATCTGTTTTATTTTTTTAAGTAAGTAATATAAAATATTTTATAATGCTTTCTAAAAATAGGTTAGTAGTCTAATATTTGTGGGTAAACAGGAATATATATTCAGTTAGTCCAGTCAGCTACTTGATTTTTATTATTTTTATCAGTTTTTAAATAAAAAATATTAATTTGTGGATCATAGTATGACCTCAGGCCCATCAAACACACAGTTCTGAGTGAGAAGTAACATGTTGCTTTCTAAAGACTGAAGGCAGTATTACATGTTAATAGGTTTTATCTTCATTCAATATTCATATATCACTATTTTTAGAAATTAGACCTTTAAAAATATTCTGTTCACAAATGAACACCTTTAAAATTAGACTTCAACACTTCTCTCCAAAGTGTAGGAAACATTCCAGAAGAAAGTGCCTTAAATATAATTATTCAACCTTTGACAGCAACTGAGTTGAAATTTGTCAGCATTCAAGTTATGAAGTGTCAGTGATTAGCACTGGATGAGAGGAACATTATAGACTCTGAACTCTTAAGGTCAATAAATGTCTAAAAACAAATTTGGAGTAATTACATTTTTGCCGTGCATTCCCCTGTAAATCTAAGTGGAGATGTCAGCTTCACATCTGAAGATCTTGCTTGAGCTGCATGCTTATTGTAATATTTAAAGTTTCCTGAAACTTTTGTATGTAGCTGTATGAAATTAGTTTATTAAAAAAAGAAGTCATAATCCTTATTTCTAAAGCTTCTTAGAAAGAGTGGAAATGCTGTTGATGACTTGGGCATTATTACAAATACCATGATAGATGAGAGATGATAGCTTTTTAAGCATTTTAATGAGAAGAGAACTCTATTGGAAGTTAAAAGACTTTGAATTGGAACTTAGACAAATTATTGAAATTATCTCTGCCCTACTATATTTGTTTATTAACTAGGGGTGTTTGGTAGAGGAACCCTAAATCTTTTTAGCATTAAAATCAGACAAAAATGTTTGTATATCAAATACAGACTCTTAAGGCACAAGACGAGGTATTATTACACCTTGAATTTTAGGGGTATATCAGTATGGACATTTCAGTTTTTTTTTACTAATATGTGTAGCAAATTGTATTTTCCCCAAATGGTTGCAGCAAGTTCTCCCATTCCCCCTACACTTCTTATGATATGTTATAGGCATTTACTCCATTGAAAATTTGGGGCAAGTGTTACCTTTCCTTGAGTTTGGGCATGACTGTGATTGAGGCAGAAGTCACACTATGTGACTTTGAAAGCTAAACCCTAAAAGGCAATGCAACTTATTCTTTGAACATGGTCACCATGCTGTGAGAAGATGAAGAGACCATTTGGAGAGGATATATGTAGGGGTTCTCACTGGTAATCCCAGTCAGGGTCCCAGCTGATACCCACCATCAACCTTCAAGTCACCTCCAACCTTTGAGTCTTCCCAACTGAGACTCTCAACATTGAGAGGCAGAGGCAAGTCATCTCCTCTGTGCCCTGTCCAAATTTCTGGTGTACAGAAACTGTGAGACATAATAAAATAATTGTTAGGTGTTGGAGTGATTTGTTGCCCAGCAACAGAAAATCAGAATAGATTTGGGTGCTGGGAATGGGAAGCCAAACAATTAAAACACAGGATTTTGGCTTTGGATGGCATGTGGAAGCTGGAAGACTGTTGAGAAGACTGTTAGTGAAAGCCTAAAAGGTCTTAAGGAAAAGTTAGGGAAAGCTTAACGGATCTTAAAGAATGAGTTCAGTGGACACCTACATGACTACAAGAAAGCTCTTGGTGAAGGCTTAAAGGAAGTAAGAAAAGTGTTATTGGAAAGTAGAGGTAGAGGAACAATGATTATGTAGTGATGAAAAATTTAGTGACACTTTCATCTGCAATATATAGGAAACAGTATTTGTACCTAATGAATTCAGTGACTGAGTTAAAGACCTTTCCAGGAAGAATATTAAAAGTGCCACTGAACTTTTTGGCACCTGGGATAAAATGTGAAAGAAGAGGAAGATGCTGAAGAACAGACTGATAAGTATAAAAGGGCCAGGATTTATGCATAAAAATAAAACTTTTTTTATTCCCACTTCTACAAATGGAAAATGATTCTAAGATTAAGGTAAGTCTTCCTAGTAGAGGTCAGATCCAGTTCATTGTCAGGAAAACATGGTCAGAAGAAAGAGCCAAGAATATGACTATATAACATTTTTTAAAGACTTCAGCAAGATTGAAGGTGATGCCTCACAGACTCTTTTAGATTGACTAAAGTCTGTCTAAGGAACTTACAGATGTATCTCATAGATCTCTGTTAACTAAGTAAGACTCCTAAGATTCTTACATGTGTTGAACCACAACAACCTTTTAAGGAAGCCAAGATAGAGAAGAGCTCATCTAGAAGAGATTTGTGCTTTTGGTTTTTGCCTGATGAAGTGAACACCAAAAAGCTTTTGGTCCCCTGGCCACGCCCCCCCCCAGCTTCTCCTAACAAAACACATCTTGAGAAAACTATTCAGCTGCAAATGTTGGCTGACTTATACATAAAAGGAAAGGTAATTCAGAGGGCAGAACCAAGAGTTGTGGAGGATCATTCCTGGGGAGCAATACTGTGTTTTAATCAAGGAACTGGCAATCTGTATTGGGATGGATTTCAAAATTGCTTTTAAATGGTGACTGTGGTGTGCTGCCTATTTTCTCCCTTTTTGAATGGGAGTTCGTGTTTGTCCTGTGCCTGTTCCACTATTGCTGACTAAGTCATTTATAGGAAAGATACTGCGTAACTGTAATCTATTATTGCCTAACTTGTCTTCTTAGATCATAGGTCTCAGGCTTGAAAGGAAGGGTATTTAAGGAATTATGCTGGAGAAATTTCAAGAAGGAACCTCATCCACTTGATTTACATCATTCTTAAGGACTTTGGCTATAGCTGTAATGGGATGAGACTTGGTAGTCTTGGAGGGGAGTGGAAGTGTTTTGTATCTTTGAGCAATTATGAATTTTTATGGCCATTGGGCGAACTGTAGCACATTGTATTTTCCATGTTGACCACAGCAATAAGATCTCCTATCCTTTATGCTTTCCATATAATGTAATGTTGACACTCTTCAGAGAGTCTGAATGGACCTGTGTCTATGATGGAAATGAAGCCATGTAACTCCTGGACCAAGATCACAAATAGTGATAGAGCTTCTGCCAGTTCTTCTTGGGAAGTATATTCTTAGAACCCACTCATTCTGTTCTAAAGAGACAGAGAAACCACAAGAGTTTATTAGTAAGAATTTTGTCAGAAAGCCCCAAATAAACCCATAGCTGAGGCCCCAGTCAGTGGCAACAACCTCCAGACCTGTGAATGAATGGGCATTTTGATGGATTTTGGCCTCCAGCTATCCAGCCACTTCCAGTCCTCAAATCTTCTCAGCTGAGACCTCAAACATCATAAAGAAGATACAAGCTGTTCCCACACTGTGCCCTGGTTAAATACCTGACCCACAGAAACCATGAGAGGTAATTGAATGATTGTTGTGTTTTAAGCCACAAAATTTTGAGGAATTTGTTATGGAATGGTAGATAACTGGAAGGGCATCTTTTATATAAATGATTTAGGAAACAAATATTTCCTTTGTGTTCATACTCCATATCTGCATGAGTTACAGTCATGATCCAGTACATTTAAAGATAACAATTACACAATCAAAATATATCTTCTGATTAAATTTCAGTAATTATTTGTCCATGTATTCTGAACAGTGGTCATATAACATTGAAATAGAGTTTAGTAAGTTTTTTTCTTGGACAGTGTCCTTCATCAAACTCTTTTTGAGTACCTACTGTATTCCAGATACTGCATTAAGTTCTGGGGATTTAGTGATCAGGACTCCAGTCTTGTTCTTAGAGAACTCATAAAGCTTTTTCAGACTGGGAAATTTCTATCTAGTTATCAGAATACTGTGCCTTCTTGATCCAGAGTTTATTTCTCTGATGAATCAAATTTATATTTTCCTGCTAGTTATAACCAGCTATATCCATGTTTTGAGGAGAGCTTTCCTCAACTTGCCTAGCATATAAAGATTTGGAAATGTTGGTTCTCCATTTTCTGTTATATCCCAGTTAGGATAGCTCAATTTGTTTTCATTTTTTTTTTGCTTGTTTGTTTGTTTTTTTGTTTTAGTCATTCAAAATATGTTAATTGAATACCTTTATACATTATACTGGATTCCTGGGGATGAAGTAGTGAAATAGACTAATAATTTCTCCCTCATAGAACTCAGCCAAGTGGGGGGGGGTTGCAGACAAGTAAGTAATTCCAGTATACTGCCATAATAGGACAAGATATGATGAGACCATTGATGGGGGCACTTGACTCATTTGGGGGGTCAGGGAGTTTCCTTGGAGGATCTACACCTACAATGTTGAGGCATTTTATGATCTCCATGTTTTAGAGAATTCCCTCCCTTTTATCCTTTCTTAACTATCCTATGTTCCCAGGGTTTTAAACAGTTGGAATACACAATTGGAATTCCATATTCTGGCACTCCCTTTGGAACAAGATCCCCTGATTCATAATTATCAAATAATTACAGACATACTCTAATGGCACACAGATTTAGCTTAGGCTTTAACTCTCATTTTTACAAGACCCCAGGAATATATATACAAATATTGGCCCATTTGCCATATGTCTAGATATTTAAAAGTTATAAATCAAGCCAACAAATTACTAAAAAGTGTGTATTCTATACTTCTTCTCTGATAAATACAGTTTTATGATTACCTAGAAGACCAAGTTCAAAGTTCAATTATTGGACTCTTCCACATCTTCTGCAAAATGTCATCCTTGACCATACCTCAGGCCAAGGATTGCTCATACCAGTTTATATGCTCTTAGGAGTACAGACCCTGGGAAGTGACTTGTTCAGGCCCTGAATGAAGTTTAGGCTATTTGGGGGAATATCTAGTAGAGTTCTAGGGGATGGCCTAACAGTGGGGGCATAGATCTGGTTGGACCTAGCCCCATGGCTTCAGAGACTCCTCACCTTGTTGTAGAGTGAGTGGGGGAGAGCAAGAGCAATGTCCTCTTTCCCTGGTACAAAGGTGCTACCTATTACCTAAAAAAAAAAAAAAAAAAAAATCTAGTTACAGTCTATTGGTGATGAGATTTGGGCTCTATCTTCATCAACTTTTGAAATTATAGCTAATTGAATCTTAAGTAAATCTGGGAGGCAAGTGAGTGACCAGGGAAAGAAGTGTCGATGGAATCATGTCCTCAGCAATTAGTTCTGAATGATAGTTGAGGATAGTCTCATAATCTCTTTATCTTTCCTGGCACTCCTTATCCATTGAAGAGTGAGGAGACTTCTTGAGATATGTTGATTTTCCTTGCTTATCTACCAGACTTTTAGGGTCTTTAAAAGGTAAGAACTTAGCAATAAGAGGGTGCCAGCTCCTTACCAGTTCTCACAGTTGTTCAGGGAACAAAGGGTTCAGGCAGTCATCTTAGGAAAGGAGCAAAGACAGAGTAGATAGTCTTTCCAGATATGAAAGATAGTTCTAGATGTTTGCATCTAAATGACATAAAATTAAATCCTCAGGCATAGAGTGTACCAGTAATAAATTGTCTTGACAAGCAGTTGTTTATTATAAATTTTACAACTTTTTATTCAGATGCCTTCAGTTTCATTAAATTAAACATTGAGATAGGAATCCACAGCTGAAGATGAATATTCCAGTATAAGTCTTATGGATGTAAAATAAATTTAGTGTTTTTACATTCCTATTAGCATATTTTAAGACCTGCCTCAGGAAAGTGAGCTGAGCGCACTGTAACCTTCAATTTTCAGGTCATTTTAGGGGCCATGTCAGAATCAAGCATGGAACTATTCAAAAGATCATGGGTACAGGGAGAGATTTCTTCCTTGGACTTTAAAGGCTTTCTCGTGGCTCAGGATTTTCTAATGTGACCTTCATGGATGCTCTGAATATAGGAAACTGTCAGTGTTCATAGAGACCAGGTGGAGAGGGGTAACAATAACAATAACAACAGTAACAAAAACAATAACAACGTCTCTTCCAGCTAGGGAGTTATCAGTGTTGTCCTGTTGTGCCAGTGGAGCTCCAATCCTTGTTCAGCAGGAACAAGTAACCCCCACTTTGGGTATAAGTAAAAGCTGAGTGGAGCACCTGGATATCTACCTCCGCCTGACAATAACAAGTCAGTGCCTCTCTTTCCCCTGCTTGATTTGTTTCAGAGAAAGCCAGTTAAAGCAGAAGACTTGAGTAAGATAAAGCATCTTATAATATCCACAATGTCTAGGTTTCAACAACAAAAAAATCACTCATTATACCGGGAAAAAGGAAGATCTCAGAGTGAATGAAAGAAGTCAATCAATAGATGCCAAATTCCAAGCAGACAGAGATGTTCTAATTATCTGAAAAAAAAAAAAAGTTTAAAGTAGCCATCATGAAAATGCTTCAAAAAACAGTTACCAATGCTCAAAAAAAAAAAAAAGTCTCAGAAAAGAAATAGAAGACACAAAGAAGAAGCAAGTGGAAATTTTAGAACTTAAAAATACAGTAACCAAAACAAAACAACAACAACCAAAACAAAAACAAACTTAATAGACTGGTTCAACAGCAGAATGGTGGGAAATGACAAAGTCAGTGAACTTCAAGGTAGAGCAATAGAAATTACCCAATCTGAAAAAAATGAAAAAAATAGGCTGAAAAAAAATTAGCAGAGCTGCAGGGATCTGTGGAACTATAACCAAAAAAATCTAATATTTGTGTTATCAGAGTCCTGACTAGGATATTGGTGGAGAGATAGACATATGGCTTGATGGAACAGAATAGAGAATCCCAAAATAGGTCCACAAATGTACATCCAATTAATTTTTGACAAAAGTGCAAAAGAAATTTAATGGGAGAAAATCAACATATCTCAAGAAGTCTCCAAGTTATACTGGAGCAACTAGATATCCATAAATAAATTTTTAAAAAAGAACCTTGATCTCATACCTTGACATCTTATTCAAAAAGTAATTCAAAATGGATCATAGACTTAAGTTGAAAATGTAAGACTAACACTCTTACAAAAAACATAAGAGAAAAATTTTGATATCTAAGGCTAGGCAAAGAGTTCTTAAAATTGACATTAAAAGAATAATCCATAAAAGGAAAAAAATTGATAAAACTGAACTTCATTAAAATTAAAAGCCTTTACGCTGCAGAAAATCCTGTTAATAGGATGAAAAAATGAGCTACAGACTGGGAGAAAACATTTATAAACCATATATCCATCAAAGGATTAGTATATAGAATATATAAAGCACTCTCAACTCAGTTGTAAAACAAACATTCCATTAGATAATGGGCAAAAGACATGAACAAACATTTCTCTGAAGAGGATATACAAAATGGCAAATAATCACATGAAAAGATGTTCATCATCATTTGCTATCAGGGAAATACTAATTAATCACAAGATATCACTACATACTGATCAGAATGTCTAAAGGTGGGTAAAATAAAAGCAGTGACAACACAAAAGGCAGGCATGAATGTGCAGAAATGACACTACTCATGCATTGCTGGTGGGGATGTAAAATGGTAGAGCCACTCTAGAGAACAGTTTGGCAGATTCTTAAAAAACTAAACATGCCACTACTGTACAGCTCAGCAATTGTGCTCTTTGGCATTTGTCCTGAAGAAATGAAAATTTATGTTCACACAAAAACCTTCATATGAATTTCATAGCAGTTTTATTCTTAGTAGCCAAACCCAAATATCCTTCAAGAGGTAAATGGTTAAACTCAAGTGCCATGGAATACTACTCAGCAATTAAAAGAAACAAACTATTAATAAACTCAACAGGTATGAATTTCCAGATAATTATACTGAGTGAAAAAAAAAGCCAGTTTCAAAATGTTACATACTATATGATTTTATTTCTGTAACATTCTTGAAATGACAAAATTATAAAAATGGAGACCAGATAAATGGTTGCTGGGTTATAAGGAGAGAGTGTGTGTGGCTCTAAAAAGGCAACGTGAAGGATCCTTGTGGTGATGGAAATTTTCTGTAACTTGACTGCATCAATGTCCACATCCTGGTTGTGATATTTTACTATGGTTTTGCCAGATGTTGCCATTGGGGGAAGTTGGATAAATGGTACATGGGATCTCCCTGTATTATTTTTCTTTTCTTTTTTTAAAGATTTTATTTATTTATTTGACAGAGAGAGAGAGACAGCGAGAGAGGGAACACAAGCAGGGGGAGTGGGGGAAGGAGAAGCAGACTCCCCGCTGAGCAGGGAGCCCGATGCAGGACTCGATCCCAGGACTCTGGGATCATGACCTGAACCAAAGGCAGACGCTTAACTGGCTGAGCCACCCAGGCGCCCCTCCCTGTATTATTTCTTACAACAGCATGTGAGTCCACAATTATTTCAAAATAAAAAGTTTATGTAAAAGTGTCCTGCCTACCCCGCCCCATTCAGAATCCTCCAATTATTTCCTATGACTCTGTGACTCTAAAATTCATACTCCTCTCCATGGCTGAAAGTCCCAGAATAATGTAGCTCCTGCTTACCTCTCCAGTCTCATTCCTTTGCTCTTCCTCTGACATACTGAGCTGGCCTCAGGACCATTGTGTCTGTCATTCCTTCTGCCTAACACACATTTCTCCCTGTTTTTTGTTTTTTGTTTTTGTTTTTTTTCATGGCCAACTTCCTCATTGAATTCAGGTTTCTGCTCAAATGTCAACTCCTCAGTGATGTTTTATCTCTCAGCCTATTTGAAGAAGAACCCTAGAACCCTCCCCACTCCTCACCAGGTCTCCCTTTCTGTCTGTCTCTGTCTCTCTCTTCTGGTCTTTTCTACATACTATATATAATTGCTCAAAGTTCAGTAAATTATAAAATAATTGATATTCTCTTTCAAACTAAGTGATACATGAACACGTTTTCCTTATACAAACAAAATACAGAAAATGCTGAGGTCCTCTTTGACCAGGAATCTAAATCTGTGTTTTTTCCTTATTCCTTTGTTAAAGTGTGTTTATTTTCAGATTTTTTTTGTGGATTTGTGTGTGTGTTTGTGTGTGTGTGTGTGTGTGTGTGTGAGCTGTCCAAATAGATGGTATAGTGTATATAGTGTTTCTTTTCCTTTTTGTAGGTGGATGATATCATATGCTACACATTGTTTTATAGCCTGTTTTTTTCATTGATATGTGTTGGAAATCTCTTCATGGTAGTGTCTACATATATAACTAGTATTGCATGGTATAAATGTCCTACATTTTATTCAGCAATTTTATTTATCCGATTGAAGAACAGACTTTTCCCTAAAATTTTATTTGTTGTTTAAAATAATGATTAATTAACATCTTTGTACATGTCTCCTTGGGCATATCTGTGATAACTAGTTTGTAATTTGCATTTAATTTCCCAGTAGTGCAATGACTGGGAATGTGGGTTTTAATTTTAAGATGGTGAATTTTTCTTTCTACTTTTTTTTTTTCTAATATAGCCTGGGAATAAGCCTTGTAAGGTGCCAAGTTTTGGAAACTTGTTGATATTTTCTTTATAACTTGATACAAAATTACTTTTTTGTGTGTAAATGTGCTAAAAAAGAACGTGTTATCTTTTACCCAATGGGTGTGTGTTACAGATCAAACTTAAATGTTGCATTAAAATCTTCTATACTAATATTCTTTTCTATTTTATCTGTTGATTTCTAACTGAGATGTGTTATGTTCTCCTACTGTGAGCTATGGGTTTATCCATTTCTCCTTGGGAATATCACTTCTTCTTTTATAAGTTTTGAACTTATGTTGTTAGATGTTTAAAATTTATGGTTTTGGATTATTGATTTATCAGTATGTTGTCAACCTGCTTGAAAGCTGTCTCTTTTAAAGCTTTTGCTTTTAATTCTGTTTTGTGTGCTATTGCCAACTCAGCTTTATTTTGCTAGCATTTGCCTTTACTTTCAACTTTCTTGTGTCCTTTTTATAAAATCTGTGTCATTTTAAAATAGGATATGTTTAGAAGATTAGTTTGTTTTAACAAATTTGAAATTGTCTTCTAAAAGATGAACACGTTTATATTTACTGTGTTGATGGAAATCCTGCCATCTTGCTTTGTATTTTCTATTCACCATGTTATCTCTTTGTTTCTATTGCCTTCATTCCTGGATTTTGTTAGAGGCATTATGTTTGCTTTTTTTCTATCGATTTTTGTTTGTGTGTTTTCTAAATTGAAATGATACTTCTATTTTTATTCTTCTAATGTATCCCTCCTCATTTCAGGAGAAATAAAACTTATAATTAAATAACTTATACTAAAAAAAATAAAGTTATTAAGCATCCGTATACCCTAAAAGACAGTAACTGAGATGGGTTTGCATCCTTTAATTTCCACTCTGTGCCCCAGTCCCAGCCCAGGCACTTCTCCCCTCCCCCCACATACACATGTATGTTAACTGTTTTAATAATCATTAATTGTTTAAACTTTATAATAATGTTGAGTAACTGACCATCACTTCCTGAATTCTAATAATTCTTCCTGGCTTCATTTTTCTACTTGCTGTGGTAACTTCCCCAATAATTCTTTTATAAAATATCTCTCAGGGATAGACATTGCTATTCTGAGGCACTATAGTTCTAAAATGTCCTTACGTTAGTCTCACTTTTGAATGAAAGTTTGTCCTTTTATGAATTACAGTGTATGAAGTGACTTGGAAACTGGTCTCTTGATATAGTTGATAATACAGAGATTGCCAGCCAGGCCAGCGTCTCTCCTGACCTCTCAAACATACACCCTCACACAGCCTATAGCCACCCAAAGCAGATGCATACATTGCCTTGTTTTTTCTCTCTGTAAGGGTGTGTGTGTGTGTGTGTGTGTGTGTGTGTGAAGGGGACCTCATTCTCTGAGGTCCTACTTAGTCAAATCTATTAAAAGCTCTCATAATATCTTGTTACGCTTAACAAAGCTTATCACTTTTGAAATGAATAATTGGTTGTTTATTGTTTGTTTCTACAGGTAGACTGTAAATTTTGTGAAGGCAGGACTATCCCTGTCTGGATCATTGTTTTATTCTCAGAATTTAGCAGAAGTCATAATACATTATAGATGCTTAGAAAATATTTTTTGACTAATTAAAATTTTCAGCAGACTTGCTGTATGGGAAGTACTCATCTGTATATGAAAGTAGTATATTAAGGCTTCTATCGACCAGGGTGGACTCAGTAATATCTTCTCCTAGATGGGAAAATAAGAGAAGTCTTAACTTTGGAAAAATGATGAAATGCACATTAGGGCCTGCTCTTGGATAAGAGATGAAATGAGTTTTGAGGAGGAAAAAAATCTTTAGTATTTCTTGAGTTTTCTGATATTGACTTGCCTAAATTGAACTTACAGTATAAACCAAGGGTTCCCTGATGAAATGATCACTCAGCTTTTGTTTCTTTCATTTGGTTTTACTTTCAAAAAGCCCTCTGGACATCTATCAAAACTACAAAGTAGAAATTGGTTAGCTTCATTTAACACCATATCCTGCTGCAAAGGCCTCACATCAAGGCACTTGCCATTTTACATTCTTCTTATTTTAATAGTTTTCCCAACTTCAAAAAACTTAAGAGTTGTAGATAGCTAAAGGCTCCCATTGTAAATCCCTTAAGATCCAGTTCTATGAAGATGTTAAAACCCCAGTGTTCTAGCAGCCATAGGAGTATAAACTTGGTCTGATCCTTCACCCCAAGTCCAATGAAACGACACTGATGGAATCAGGAAGGCCTTGGCGGCATGCACCGTCTCTCTGGTGCTTTGGCCAGGGTAGAATGCCTTTGCCTTGGCTGATGGTGTCTCTAATCTCTAGTTGTAATTTTAAATTTTAAAGGCAATAACAGTTTTATTATTTTCACTCAAATTTCACAAGAATAAGACAGGAAACCATAAAGTAATTTTCTCATAGGAAATAATATTAATAAAAGACAAATTATGTTGCTTTGATATATTTTGTTCATAAGTATAAAGGCCTGTAGATGGAATTTGCAGTTTACATAACTAGTTGATGAAAGTATAAACTTTACAAATGGGACTTTTTATAGATTTTGGATCAAAATATACACATTGATATATATGCCACAGGTATTACAGCAAGAAGATATTCCAGTTGTTTTATTGATGAAATCAAGCCCTGCCTTCCTTGATGTTTGACAGATTTTCTATGAGAAAAAAGCTTGTTTTATTAAATTGTCAGTCCATAAATATAGCATTAGATATTTTGACAACCAAAATAAGAGTATTTCCTATAAATGTCACTATTTTTCTTTTAATTTATAGAATAATATATACATTTTTGTAGTTAGATTTGTTTTAGATTTATATAGGGAGTGTATTATCTGCTCAGTATTTAGCATCCAATTTAAAAAAATGCTCTGTATATCCTAGCTTAATTGAGGTTTGAAGAAATCTGTATATGATCAGCTAGGTTAGAAACCTTTTCATTTTGAATGCTGACTTGGGGAGGTGGTGTCAGGAACTATTTAATGACCTAAAGGAACTAGAAAGAGAGGTTAGTAATTATATTTACATTGTAAGGTCTACATAGCTCTTTATTTATTAAACTGACCTCTAACTCAAGTCAGAAAATTATTTAAGTCCTCTGTGATAGCTTGCAGACGGTAAATCTTCCTGTTGGTGTTCCTTTAGCTGAATTAGCATTCCAGTGTTGTCTATTTTTAGTTTTGTGATTATGGCATTCGGAGCTTTATGTAATTTAATTGCCAAAACATGACAATTTCTTTAATTTGTTATTGGGCAGTTCATCAGGCAATTTTGTAAAGTATTATAATGAAAGGAGTTATAGCTCTGTAGGAACTCTCCTGAAGCCAGATTCCACGTAGGAATATAAATGTACATTTTAACCATACAATGGGAAAACACTCGCACAGGAGTTCCTTGTATAATAACAAAGTTAAAACAGGTGAAAACAGAGTAGTTTACTATTTACCTAGCAACTCCCGTGGACAGAGCCCTGTGATAGGTACTTTAGGGGCATGGTCTTTCATTTTTATAACAATCCCCTAAAACATAGCTGTGATATTGCAACAGTCTCCATTTTACATGTGAGAAACTGAGGCACAGATTTCACAGGTAACTTACCTGCCATCATCCAGCTAGTAGCTAGAAGAGCCTCAAATTCAAGCTGGTGGGTCATTCTTTGGTAAAATAGACACCCTCCCCCTGCTTATAGCTTTTGGCTTTAAGTTTTATGATATTTATTTTTACTGTGGAGGAGATTGCTTCTCTCCTCATCAAAGATGCTTTGGTTGATTGTATCCTGTAACTCAGATGTGAACCAGTTCTTGGATGATAAGTTGAACAGTTTTGCTTCTTGGAATCATACTAAGAATTTTGTTATGTAATATTCAAAAGTGTCTTTACCATCATTTTTTTATACAAAAGAGGTAGCCGTTGCATCTTTTTTATTATAAACTTTTTTAAGTCTTTGTTTCCAGATCAGTGAATATAAATTCCAGACAAATATGCTGTGGCAGGCATAATAATGGCCCTCCAAAGATGTCCACATCCTAGTCCCTGGTATCTGTGAATATGTTAGGTTACGTGGGAAAAGGGACTTTGCCGATGTTATTAAATTAAGGACTTTCAGATGGAGAGATCATTCATGAATTATCTGAGTGGGTCCAGTGTAGCCACAAAGATCCTTAATCGTGGAAAAGGCAGGCAGAAGTGGTTGTCAGAGTCAGAGGGAGAGATTGGACGTTGCTCCTGCATTGCTGGCTCTGAGACAGAAGAAGGGGCCATGAGCTAAGGTCTGAAGGTGACTTTTTTTTTTGTCATTGACTTCATTTCTTTTTTTTT
>NC_138369.1:145101547-145116617 GCF_054177405.1 Leptonychotes weddellii
TCATCTTCTTCTGTCTCTTAGCTTTCACAATTGTTAATCCCACCTTCATAAACCCCTTGCACTCCTAACTCCATCTCAGTGTTTGCTTCTTGTAGGATTCAGCTGGCATAGTAACATCCCCCTGAGATGTTCAATTTATACTTTGTTGTGCATTTCTCCTCCCTCCTTGTGTCAAGTACTATGTTAGATGCTGGGAATACAGACATCACTTAAACATGATTTCTATCCTAAGCAGCTCACAAACTAATTGAGGAGAGAGCACCATAAACATGAAATGCAAGGGAGCAGACATAAGGAGCTATGGAATTTTATTAGTTTTTAATTGCCATGTAACAAATCACCACAAACTTATCAAACTTAAAACAGTACTCATTTATTATCTTAGAGTTCTGTAAGTTAGATATCTGAGCAGGCTCAATTGGATTCTCTGCTAAGGGTCTCACAAGGCCAAAATTGATGATATCAGCCAGTCTGGGCTCTTATATGGAGGGTCTAGGGGATAATCTACTTCCAAGCTTATTCATGGTTCTGGTAGAATCTAGTTCCTGTTTCTTTGTTGGCTGTCATTTGGGGCCTTTCTCATATCCTAGAGATCCCTCATTATGCACCGTCCCTGCCCCCTCCTATCTTCAAGTGTTTTGAATCCTTCTCAGGCTTTGAATCTTTCTGACTTCCTCTTCTGAAGCCAGCCCAAGACAACTGTGCCTTTAAAGGGCTCATGTGATTAGATTAGGCCCCACCTGGAGAGATTCCCCTTTGATTAACTCATAGTCAACTAATTAGTAACCTTAATTACATCTGCAGAATCCCTTATATTAATTAACATAATCAGGGCTTGAATGAATTCTCGTCACATTCTTGGTCCTGGGAATTAGGCAGAAAATCTTGGGGGACTATTTTAGGATTCTGCCTACCACAGGAACATAGAGGAAGGGTACAGGATGGTGAAGTTGAGGAAGCAAAAATTTCCAGGGGGAGATTATAGTTGAGCTGAATTTTTGAAGAAGAATTAACAGTAGGGTCAAATGGGGGTAGTATTAGCCAAGAGTTGAAGATCTGAAGTTTTATAGTATGCGCCAGGGTATATGTATAAGTAGGACTATTGTGTAGAACACTAATGTGATATGCCAAGAAACTAAGCTTAGGAATTAAGCTTGGTTGTTAGGAAACCATCAGAGGTTTTTAAGCAGGTGATTGGCATGTGTGTTAGAGAGCGATTTGACAGAAATATAGATGGTAGTTATTATAGAGTGACACTAGACTGATCAAATAGAAGCTGTGAAAATTATCTGAGAGTGACTGAATCAGGACCTCTGGTAGGATGGGGAAAAGGGGGACTTTTATAATTTAGGAGGTAAATTTTGTATCACTTAGTGATGGACAGCATATGGAAAATGCCAGAAGAGAATCAGTCTAGGATGACTTTTGGTTTAGGTAACAGTAGGTGGAGCTTCTCTAAATTGATTAAAGGATGAGGGCAGGACAGGCAGATTGGAGGGAGGAGACAGAATTCAGTATTGGAGATGTTGAATCTGAAATAATTGTGGAACATCCACATCATCAAATTTTCTCCTACTGCATCAGTACAAAAACATACTCTTCTAATTTCTATTAAAAATAAAACAAGAAAACATTCCTCAAAACTTCAGAGCCCTCTTGCTACCAGCTTGTATTTTCTCCTGCGTCTTTGTAGCTGAACTTCTACGTATCATTTCCTTGCACTCACTTTCCTTTTACTTTGTAATGCGTCTCCAATTTAGCTTCCTAACCCACCCAACCAGTCCATCAAAACTGCTTTGTCAAGATCAGAGGTGGCTTTAATGTTGCCAAGCCAAAAGGACATTTTTCTGTCCTCAATTTATTCAGTGGCCCAGCAGTATTTGATGTAGTTGAATTTTATCAATGTAATATAAAAATCATCATTTATTATTCTTGCCAAAACAGTATTTTCAGAGATGTGAAGTTATATCTAAAGTTGGTTTTCATTTTTACTTCCTTCTTTTCTACTAGGTTCTGAAGTTGAGTATCTATTCGTACTTCATATTTACTAGTTGATTTTCCTTTTCTATCAACTGTCTATTCATATCTTTTCACTTTTTACATTGCATTTATAGTCTTTTTATTTTTTAAATTGAGGTATAAAATTGACATTCAACATTATATTAATTTAAGATGTACAATATAATGATTCAACATTTGTATATATTGCAAGATGATCACTGCAATAAGTCTAGGTAATATTGTCACCATACATAGTTAAAATTTTTTTCTTGTGATGAAAACTTAAAAGATTCTTTTAGCAACTTTCAGATATACAATGTAGTATTATTAACTGTAGTTGTCATGCTGTACATTACATCCCCATGAGTTTTTTATTTTATAACTGGAAGTTTATATCTTTGACTCCCTTCACCCATTTCATGCTTCCCTCTTTTCCTGCCTCTGGCAACTGCCAATCTGTTGTCTGTATCTATGAGCTGTTTTTTGTTTTGGTTTTGTTTTTGAAGATTCTATATATAAGTGAGATCATACAGTATTTGTCTTTCTCTGTCTGCCTTAGGATAATTCAGATAATACCCTCAAGGTCCATCCATGTTGCTGCAAATGGCAAGATTTCATTTTTTGAGACTGAATAATATATATTTTCTTTATCCATTCATCCATCAATGCGCACTTAGGTTGTTTCCATATCTTGGCTATTGCAAATAATGCTGCAATGAAGGGGGGGAGGTGTGTGTATCTTTTTGACTTAGTGTTTTAGTTTTCCTTAGATAAATACCTAGAAGTGGAATTGCTAGAGTTTTCTTTTTAATTTTTTGAAAAACCTCCATACTGTTTTCCATAGTGGCTGCACCAATTTAAGGTGTATAAGGGTTCCCTTTACTCTACATCCTTGTCAACACTTGTTATTTCTTGTCTTTTTGGTATTCTAACAGGTGTGAAGTGATATCTCAAAGTGGTTTTGATTTGCATTTCCCTGATTATTAGTGATGTTGAGCATCTATTCTTGTGTCTGTTGGCCATCTGTATTTCTTGTTTGGAAAAATGTCTATTCAGATTTCAGATCCTTTGCCCATATTTAAATTGATTTTTTTTGGTTTTTGGTTTTTTGGGTTTGTTTGTGGGGTTTTTTTTTTTTTTTGGTTGTTTTGTTTGTTGGTTTGCTATTGAGTTGTATGAGCTCTTTATATATTTTGGATATTAGCCTATAATCAGATTTGTGATTTGCAAATATTTTGCAGCTTTTTAGTTTGGTGAAGTCCCATTCATTTGTTTTTGCATTTGTTGCCTTTGCTTTTGGTGCCAAATCCAAAAGCTCATTGCAAGACCAATGTCAAGGAATTTACTGCCTATGTTTTCTTCTAGGAGTTCTATGGTTTCAGGTCTTACCTTCAAGTATTTAATCCATTTTGGGTTAATGTTTATGTGTGGTGTAAGATTGTGGTCCAGTTCTATTTTTTTTTTCTTTTTGCATATTGCTGTCCAATTTTCCCAACACATTTATTTATTTATTTTTTAAGACTTTATTTATTTATTTGTCAGAGAGAGCACAAGCAGGGGAGTGGCAGGCAGAGGGAGAAGCAGGCTCCCTGATGAGCAAGGAGCCCAACACGGGACTTGATCCCAGGGCCCTGGGATCATGACCTTAGCCGAAGGCAGATACCTAACCAACTGAGCCACCCAGGCATCCCCCAACACATTTATTGAAGAGATTCTCATTTCCACATTGCAAATTCTTGCTTTTTATCATAATTAATTGACCATATACTTGTGGGTTTATTTTGGAGCTTTCTATTCCGTTCCATTGATCTGTATGTCTGTTTTGATGCCAATACCATACTGTTTTGGTTAGCTTTGTAATATAGTTTGAATTCAGGGAGAGTATTACCTCCAGCTTTGTTCTACTTTCTCAAGATTGCTTTGGCTATTTTGGGTCTTTTGTAGTTCCATACAAACTTTAGAAGTGTTTGTTCTATTTCTGTTAAACAAACAGAATTGTGATAAGGATTGCATTTAATCTGTAGATTGGTTTGAGAAATAAGGACATTTTAACAATGTTAATTTTTCCAGATCATGAGCATGGAATATCTTTCCATTAATTTTTCAGTTTCTTTCATCAATATCTTATAGTTTTCAGTGTACAGGTCTTGCACCTCCTTGGTTAAATTTATGTCTAAGTATTCTATTCTTTTTGATGCAAATGTCAGTGAGATGGTTTCATACTTTTTACTTACTGATTTGTATGAATCTTTTATATATTCTGACAAATAAATGTGGTAGGGATTATTATACACTTACTCAATATCCACACACACACTCTTCTTTGTTCCTAAGAAATCTGATATTGTCTGTGGCAGCAATGAGCCTAGCTGAAAATACTTTCTCAAAGACCTTTGTAGTGACAGGTAGCCAGTTGATACAATTCTTATAAATGAGATGTCAGTGGAAATCCAAGAGAAGGGCATCCTATTCCAAAGAAAGAAAAAAAAAAAAAAAAAGCAAAGCATCTGAAGTTGAAAGCAATCAGCTCTGCATTTTTCCTATCTTTTCCTTCCAAACTGATATGAGGACTATGAGATGCATTGAAGCCATGAGGCAGCAGTGTGAGGATATATTTACTAATAATAGTGAGAAAAAAGATAGAAACTGGAGCCTAGATCTCTGATGGTAGCTTGGGGTCCATTGCAATCCCTCCTACCTTCGAACTTCTCATTGCATGAGACTAATGTGTTTAAACAACTGGTGTAGTGTTGCATTTTGGCTTTGTTTTCTGTTTTAATTTACCATAATGTTTTGCAAGTATTTTCTCTCTTTTTGTGAATTATCTTTTGACACTTTGTGTTTCTTAAAAAAATGTTTTAAACTTTAGCATTGTAGGATTTTTGGGATTCTTTATCACACTGAAAAAGTTTCCTCTATTCCTTTTTTACTGGAGTTTTTATCATGAATCGGTGTTAAATTTTGTCAAATGCCTTTTCTGCATCTATTGATATGACTGCAGGATTTCTTTTTTAGTATGTTGATGTGATAGACTATAATAATTGCTTTTTTAATGTTGAGCCAGCCTTGCATACGTGAGATAAATCCCACTTGGTCATGGTATATAATTCTTTTTATACTTTTTGGATTCAATTTGCTAATATTTCGTTGAGGATTTTTGCATCTGTGTTCCTGAGGGATATTGGTATATAGTTTTTGTGTAATGTCTTTGTTTTTGTTATGAGGGTACTGCTGGCCTCATAAAATGAGTTAGGAAGTATTGCTTCTATTTCCTAAAATGCACTATAGAGAATTGTATTTTTTTTTTTTAATGTTTAGTATTATTCACCAATGACCTCATCTAGGTCTGGTGCTTTCTATTTTAGGGAGTTATTAATTATTGATTTGATTTCTTTAATAGATTTCCTAGACTCATTAATTATAAATGAGTGATGGATTTTTGCCAAAGTTATCTGCATTTATGGAGATACATTTTTCCTTTTATCTATTATTTTGTTAATTACATTCCTATATCTTCTAATTTAAACATCCTGCCTTTCTGGGCTTAATGGATTGGCTTAATAATGTTTTATTTAGAATATCTATATCTATCTTCAGGAAAAATAATGGACTAAAATTTAACATTGTGTTGGTGTCTAATTTTTTAAAATTTTCTCACCACATAAAATATGTTGTAGAGCAGTCAGTCCATCTATTTCTCTTCCATGGAAAAGTTCACTTTGGTAGATTGAACCAGTTGGTCCTTTGTATAAGATTATTGATTACATCCTTGTTTGTTATCATTTGATTTGCACTCTCTTGTCATAGGAATATTCCTTTTGTATTCATGTGGTGATTGGACATAAAAGATTTATATGAGAAATAAACCAATCTTTGTTGTTGCAGGCCACTGAGATGTTTGGGATTGTTTGCAACTATACCATCGGCTAGTTAATTGAAACATCATCTAAAATTACAGTTTTATATATATATATATGTACATATTTTAAGTTTTTATTTTAATTCCAGTTAGTTAACATACAGTGTTATATTAGTTTCAGGTGTATGATATAGTAATTTAACACTTACACATTTCTTACATGTCTGATAGAAATCAATAATAAAATTATTTTGATCTTTTTAAAATGAGATTTTTAGATGTGGGTTTTAAAATTTTATTTATGAACCACCTTTTGTAAATTAAAGAAATTATAATTGTCTTGCAAATTCTCCATTTTGTTTAAATTCTTTTGCCAAAGGTTCATAGAATATTCTACTTATTTTTAAATCTCTGCTCCCTCTTTACATATATTTCCCCCTTTAAAATGTCATGTTATTTCTGCCTTTTTTTCCTTCTTGATTAGTGTTGTCAATGCTTTGTCTGTTTTATTATTCTTTTCAAAGAACAGACTCAGTTTGTTGAACATCTCTGAATCTTTACTGCATATTATTTCTTTCATTTCATTAATTCCACTCTTTATTGCTTTCTTCTGACTTTCTTTGTGCTTCTTTTTTTTAACTTTCTGAATTTAATATTTAGAAATTAAGGCTATAAATTTCTCTGTAAGTGTAGTTTAGCTGCATCCCATTTTTGTATCATTTTCACTGTAATTCATTTCTTTGTATTTTTTATTTTTAAAATAATTTATTCTGAGTTTATTTTTACAATTTACATTTCCACATGTATTAGTGGGTATTTGTAGTTATTTTTTGGTAATTGATTTTTATCTTTTTTTTTTTTTTAAAGATTTTATTTATTTGCGAGAGAGAGAATGAGAGACAGAGAGCATGAGAGGGAGGAGGGTCAGAGGGAGAAGCAGACTCCCTGCCGAGCAGGGAGCCCGATGCGGGACTCGATCCCGGGACTCCAGGATCATGACCTGAGCCGAAGGCAGTCGCTTAACCGACTGAGCCACCCAGGCGCCCGATTTTTATCTTTTTTTAAAAAATACCTGAGAGAGAGAGAGAGATATCATGTGTGCACGTGCTCATGGGGGGAGGGGCAGAGGGCGAGGGAAAGAGAATCCCAAGCAGACTCCCTGCTGAGATCGGAGCTTGGTGTGGGGCTTGATCTCAGGACCTGAGATCATGACCTGAGCTGAAATCAAGATTCCGATACTTACCACCTGAGCCACCCAGGCGCCCCTGATTTTTGTCTTTACTGTACTATATAATTATCGATTCATTGTTAATGTGTGCTTCATATATCCTTTCTTACCCTTTTACTCTCAACCTCAGTGAATTCTCATGTTTTAGCAGTGTCTCTTGTAACATTTCTAAAATTCAACATGAAAATCTCCATTTTTTAAAAGGAAAATATATTTGCATATACTTCTAATAGCTCATATTTGTAATTTTTCTATCATCTTTTAGTGCTTTCTAAGCAAATGCATTTGTTTTGCTTCTACTTTTTACCCTTTCCACTAGATTTTCAAATGTTCTGTATCCCTTTTATTCTTTATCCTCTATTTTTGGATCTGTATATTAAAGTTTACTCTTAAAATTATAATATACATATATAACTTCCATAGCATCCAAGGATTTAAGAGGACTTTAGTTTCAATCATCATGTTCTCATTTTCCACATCATGGTTATCCAGTGTTTCTATTTTATCCTTTTTAACCCTCAAATTAGATATTACTATTCTTTAAATAGTCACTTTATATTTACATTTACCCATATTTCTGCTCTATCTTTGTGACTTTCCTTTTGATTTCATTTTCCTTCCACCTAAGGTACATTTTTAGAAGTTCCTAAGTGATATTTGTTGGTGGCAATGCTCTAACTTGTTTGTCTAAAATGGCTTGATTTTTCCCTTTGTCTTGATTATATTTATATTGTCAATAATATAGAAAATATATAATAATCTGATTACTTTCTGGTGTTACTTCTCCATGCTTTAAAAATATCAGCCCACTGTCTTCTGGCTTTTTTTTTTTTTTTTTTTTATGACGTTGAACATTTTGTGGTTGTGCTAATTGCTCTTTGAAGTATTTCATCTTTTTTCTCTAAGTGCTTTTAAGATTTTTTCTTAGTATAGATTGTAGTTTCAACTAAAAGTTGAATTGCTTTTATTCAGTTCATTTTGGACAAATTGTGCTTTAATTTGATAATCTAGGTGTCCATGTAAAACTCTTAGCTTGAAGTACATTTCATGTACTCTTCCTTCTTCTAATGCTGTAATTTGGTGCTTTTTTGACTTGATCATTCAGTTCTTTTGAACTATCTATAATATTTTCCATAATTTCATCTTTCTGTACCATATTTTAGGAAATTTCATTGGATACTTCTTTAGTTCAGTTAACTAATTCTTTTTCTGTATCTAATCTGCTTTTTATCCCATACTTTGTGTTTTAATGGCAATGAAATACATTATATTTAATTTCTATTTCCAAATACGACTCTTCTTTTTTATAATATATTATTATAATTTTTTTTTTTTTATAAGGGAAGCTTTTTTTTTTTTTTTTTAAGATTTTATTTATTTATTTGACAGAGAGAGAGATAGCGAGGGCAGGAACACAAGCAGGGGGAGTGGGAGAGGGAGAAGCAGGCTTCCCGCCAAGCAGGGAACCCGATGTGGGACTCGATCCCAGGACCCTGGGACCATGACCTGAGCCGAAGGCAGACGCTTAACGACTGAGCCACCCAGGCACCCTATAATATATTATTATAATTCATGTTTTCAGTGACCTTTATTTCTATTATCATTTTAAGTTTTTTTTTCTGATAATTTAAATATTTGAAGTCCTTGATTTTTAAAGCTATTGTTTTTGCTTACTTGTGGTGGTTAATTTCTTCCTGTATTTTGAGATTGTGGATTGTGAGTAAATATTTTAAGTGCTTGCCATTATCTATAATAATCCTATGCCACTTAAATTCTTTAGATGTGAATTGCATTTTTTTTTTTTTCCTATGCACTCTTGAGGTGCTAAGAACTAGGGCCATTTGAGTTGAATTTCTCAGCTTGGTTTTCCTGGATCATATGGGGAGTATAAATTCAAACCCAAACTCACATAAAATAGGGCACTTGGTTATAATTCAAGGAAATAATTTTTTTTTCAGTCCACATTTAGAGTAAAGACTAACCCAAATATATTTCCTTGTTATCATTCTTTTTTTAGATAAGTCAACTTATCTACTGAGAATATAGTTCTTTGTATTTTATGCTACAGTCTAAATTAGGAATATTCACTTTGTGGGTTCAAGACACAATGTCTTGTCCTCTGAGTGGCCATAAGAATGCAGGACAGGACACAGAATGAGAAATGACCCATGGTTAGCTGCAGGTTAAGTACCCACTTCTAACACTGGTTTTTAACATATTTTCCTTTTTTGGCTTTTGGAATTTCTATTATTTTCTAGCAGGGTCAAGTAGGCATTGAAAAGGATTGTTAAAATTTATTCATTATATTTCCTTTTTTATGGGGAAGATTTTTGAGGTTGTTTAATATAAACTACCCTGGAAATGAGAGTCTCTTTTCATTCTAAACTCTGCATTCGGAATTCTTGCCCTCACATCAGTTCTTGTAAATATTCTTGATAATCTCATAAATACCAAATTTAATGGCCTCTTCTTAGTGCTCACCTGCTTATTGTTTCCCCCTAACTTCTATTTTCCATTTCTGACCTCTTTTTTTATGTTCTCTTTGTAACAGTACTACCATTTTCTAAGTTTGCCTGAGATCCCAACTTCAAAATTATATAATGCATTTCTCCTCTCTATCTATATCCACTCAGGGAATTCTGTAGATTTTGGCTGTGTATTATGTTTTTGTCTATCTCTCCTTTGTACCATTCTTAGTCCAGTGACGACTCAGATCCTACAGTGTTTCTTGTTGGTCTTTCCATTCCTCACTTCTATGTCTAGTCATGGCCTTCCTCTCTAAAAATATATAATGTTACATATATAAGATATATATTCCTTAAATTAACTTCCAAATCTTTCAGTGATTTGACAGAAGCTTATTTTCAACTATATATCCTACAAAACAATTTTGAAGAACCTCAAAATCATTCCATACAAAACTGTTTACTGTTCTGTAAACATGAAATCTTTTTTTCAATTTCTTTGGGCTTATGATTTATTTCACCTAGATCATATTTTATAATATACATGCATCCCCACAAGTTCAAAGTGGTTTTTACCATGATATAGTCTAAATGCAACATTTTGCAAGGACTCTACCAAGATTTTCCAACTTGGAAATCATCTAGAGAGATGATTCTTTTCTTCCATCACTCTTTGTACCTCTTCTATTATGTTTATCAGATGCCACCTGGTTAGATAGACATCTATGTATATCTTTTTCCATATTAAAGTAAAAAGTCCACTTTTATAGAGTAAGACTTCAACTTATTAAGTTACATAAAAAACTTGGATCTGGTAAAAATGAGATTCTTTCAACGTCTTTATATCACCATTGTTTCTTTTCACAATGTTTAAAATATAGAAGATGTTCAACAAATGTTTATTAAGTTGATGTCTGGAGGTAGATAAATATTATGAATGCAAACTAATCTTTCTTTTCATAAGGGCTATTATTCTATACGATAAGGAATCAGATAGAAATCAGAAAAGGTAGGTAACTAGAAATCAGAAAAGGTAGGTATCTTGTGTCCAGGTAATGATGGATAATGTCTTTACTGAAAAACACCTATTCTAGTTTCCTAAACTGAAAACTTATGAATAATATTGTGATATCACCATTTTTATCTCATGAGAGCAATATTCAAAATTAAGTTTTCCAACCGAATATAAAAAGGATGCCTCATATTATGTATTACTTTACATACTTAATTCTTATTACCTTCTGTGTTGGATTGCATAGTAAGTGAGTGCTCGGAACAGAATATAGAAATAAATAACTTTTCTAAAATCCAAGTCCTGTGTACTTTATACATGTTTATTCCACTGTATTATACTTATATTAGTTTCAGAGTTTTCTCTCTGAGACTGTCTCCTAACCAAAAGTTGAAGATAGTGTTCAGCTCCTTTCCCAGGTATATTTAAAATATGGCTACACTAAACTCCATCATGTTCACTTTGCATATGTGGGAAAGTTCTTTCCAGATTTAGATGGAGTTATGGAGTTAGAATGAGAACTCTAAATTATACTCAACATTCAATTGGAGCTGATACACTGTGTTAAATACAGAACATAAATTGTATGTTTTTATACTACATAAAATTATCTATCAGTATTAGAGAAACTCTGGTCTTTCTCATTTCTAAAGATAATATCATAAGTACCAAGAGTTATATCCATATTGATGTTTAAAGTTGCTATTATTGGATGATTTTAATTAATTTTACAGAATTTGCTTATCAGTGAATTGCTGTTTATCTCTGTTTTAATACAATTGGAAATAAATTGATGAAAAAGTAAGTCAGGAAAAGTGAGAGCCTCACATCTGTGGAGGCATTTTTTTCTAACTGTTGCTTCATGTCTCCAAGTAATACACTGACTTCAGACTTTAAGACTTCCCCCCCCACAATTGGCTCCTAAAATTTGCTTTATTTAATCTAGTGTTTCTCAAACCACATTCCATATGTTTTGGCAGGAAATGTTAGATGATCCACAAACCCTATAAATTTGTCTTTTTATTTTAATGTTATTTTTTAAGTCAATTTAAGAATATTCTGGATTACCCAATAATCAAATTAAAGCCAGGTATTTCCAAATGAATTTAGATGTTAATTTAGTATTAGTTTTGTGATTCTATTCAAAATAAGTGATTATCACAATTGATAGCATTTAGCATTTAATGTATTAGGCATATCTGCAACCATCTTAGCATTTCCTAATGTTAAAATGATTACTACCTGCCACTATATTCATGATTGAATTTATGTTTTACATGTATCTACCATTGGAGTCTAATATCAAAATAATAAAATCATTCCTTATGTAACACTATTTTCATGTTTGAATTTTTATCTGTTAACAGATAAATTTATACTGGTAAATTACTATTAAAACACTTTTATAGATTAAGACTTCAACTTATTAAGCTACATAAAAAACTTGGATCTGGTATTATGAAAGAACATTGAGGTGGAGTCATGTGCCTCTTGCGGTTGATTGAGAAGGGGAAGATAGAGGCAGACTTAAAATGTAAATGTAATGTTTGTACAGAATGAAGATCAAGTGATACCACAAAGAAACAGAGGCAACATGGTAGTTTAGAGAAAAGTGACAAAGGGATTGTGCCATGAGAGCACCACTTGATTGCTGAAACTGAACTAACTTACACTACAGCATTCAGGATCATATTTATATTGTGAGTTTTAATTTAGTTTTAGCAAATATCATCCATCACATTAATTTAATGTGTTACTGAATGCTGTTACTCTGAATTTTTGTTTTCTTAAATTTTTTAGTATTTGCTATAAATGCTTGGTTTTATGGTTGGGAGAGAATTAGGCACATGAAAGATTTATACTGTTATATATTTGTATGTACTTAAGCAAGTTAAAAATAATTTAAATCGGGCGCCTGGGTGGCTCAGTTGGTTAAGCGACTGCCTTCGGCTCAGGTCATGATCCCAGAGTCCTGGGATCGAGTCCCACATCGGGCTCCTGGCTTGGCGGGGAGCCTGCTTCTCCCTCTGACCCTATCCCCTCTCATGCTGTTTCTCTCTCTCTCTCTCAAATAAATAAATAAATAAAATCTTAAAAAAAAATAATTTAAATCAACACTGCTAGTCCATGATACATCTCTGTGTGGGTCTCTCTTGTTCTCTAGCTGGGAATCATTGGTTTTAACTATAATCATTCATACAGCAGTTTTAAACAAAAACAAACACATTCTTTCTTCTTAAGATTTATTTATTCATTTTAGAGAGAGAAAGAGAGGGGAGGAGAGGCAGTGGGGGAGGGTGAGAATCCCGAGCAGACTCCCTGCTGAGTGTGGAGTCCCATTAGGGACTCGGTCTCACGACCCTGAGAACATAATCTGAGCTGAAATCAAGAGTCAGACGCTCACCCGACTGAGCCACCCAAGCTCCCCAAAACAAATACATTCTAAAAACTTACTATGGCCTATTTTTGAAATGCTATAATGGGTTTCCTAGTTTTAGAATTTAGAGGAATTCATTATAAAAAATAGTTGACAAAAGCTTGGAGTAATTATCGCTGAAACAATATTATGAAAAATACAATGGAAAAAAAGATGGTGGAGGAGTAGGGGACCCTATTCCAACTGGTCCTATGAATTGAACTGGATATATACCAGACCCCTCTGAATGCTCACGAAATCAGCCTGAGATGTAAGAAGATATATCTGGATCTCTACAAACAGAATATCGAAGGCGGTTGGTTTCGAGGCATGAAGCAGGGAGCCGTGATTCTGTGGGCACATATCAGAAGATAAATGGAAGGGTAAGGGAGCCATAGGGGATCCTCCACTGCCAGTTCCAGTTCCTGAAAGCCTCCCTTGCTGGCGACAGGGCACAGACTCGCAGACTGGTAGCCGTGGGGAAAGGACTTCAAGGCAGCCCCCTGGAGTGAAACCTGGAGTGGTGGGGCCGCGGGTGCAAACTGGGGATGGCTGGGAGTTTTAGAAGCACAAAGGGCAGAGACCTGGAGGCGAGGACTGGGAGTCCTGCTGAGGGATGCACAACTCAGGATGCTGCAGTTTATAGCAGCACAGACAGAAACGGAGATAGTGTGGCCTGGAGAGCTCACTGAAGAACAGACTGCGATCTCTCTGCTCTGAGGCAGAGGGTTGGAAATGATCTCTTCTGCTCTGACTCTGGGAAGAGACTCGGAAAACCACCAGGGGAAGCCGCCAGAGAACAAAAGCCCCCCAAAATCGGTTTTTACTGAGCCCATCCACCCCCCCCATAGGGGGCAGGGCAACTCCACCCTAACAGGGTTGTCTGAGTAACAGCATGGCAGGCCCCTCCCCCAGAAGACAGGCTGGGAGAACAAGAGGCTGACAATCCTAAAGTCCCTATAAAACAGGTGCATCTTGTCTGGGTTGTGGTCAATAATTTGGACTCTGTACATTCCCTCAACCACCTCTCAACAGAATGACTAGGAGGAGGAACCCCCCAAAATAGGAAAGACTCAGACACTGTGACTTATGCCAGAGATTTACAAATGGATACAGATATAACCAAGATGTCAGAGAGGGAATTCAGGGTAGCAGTTGTGAAGACAATAGCTAGAATGGAGAAATCGATTAATGGCAACATAGAGTCTCTAAAGGCAGAAATGAAAGCTGAAATGGCAGAATTTAAAAATGCTATCAATGAGATCCAATCTAATCTAGATAATCTAACAGCTAGGGTAAGCAAGGCAGAAGAATGAATTAGTGATCTAGAAGACCAATTATAGACAAGAAGGAAAAAGAGGAGGCCCCGGAGAAACAACCCAAAATCCATGAAAACAGAATCAGAGAAATTAGTGATGCCATGAAACATTCCAATTTCAGAATTATTGGGATCCCTGAGGGGGTGGAGAGAGATTACTAGAAGATATATTTGAGCAAATCGTAGCTGAGAACTTCCCTAATCTGGGGAATGAAACAAACATTCATGTCTTAGAGACAGAGAGAACCCCTCCCAAGATCAAGGAAAACAGGCCAGTGCCCCAGCATGTAATAGTAAAACTCGCAAATCTTAGAACCAAGGAAACCATCTAAAGGGCAGCTAGGGGGAAGAGATTCCTTACGTACAGAGGGAGGAACATCAGAATAACGTCAGACCCATCCACAGAGACCTGGCAAGCCAGAAAGGCCCGGCAAGATGTATTCAGGGTACTAAATGAGAAGAACATGCAGCCAAGAATACTTTATCCAGCAAGGCTGTCATTTAGAATGGATGGAGAGATGCAGAGCTTCCAAGACAGGCAGAAACTGAAAGAATATGTGACCACTAAGCTGGCCCTGCAAGAAATATTAAGGGGGGTTCTATAAAAGGAGAAAGACCCCAAGAGTGATATACAACAGAAATTTACAGGGACAATCCATAGAAATAAGGACTTCACGGGCAACATGACAATAAATTCCTATCTTTCAATAATAACTCTCAATGTGAATGGCCTAAATGCTCCCATGAAATGGCACAGGGTTGCAGATTAGA
>NC_138369.1:145117117-145167828 GCF_054177405.1 Leptonychotes weddellii
GACATTTTTCAAAGTGCTGGAACAAACAATCCTAAAATTTGTATGGAATCAGAAAAGACCCCGAATTGCCAAGGAAATGTTGAAAAAGAAAAACAAAGCTGGGGGCATCACGTTGCCTGATTTCAAGCTATATTACAAAGCAGTGATCACCAAGACAACATGGTACTGTCACAAAAACAGACATATAGACCAATGGATCAGAATAGAGAGCCCATATATGGATCCTCAACTCTATGGTCAAATAATCTTCGACAAAGCAGGAAAAAATATGCAATGGAGAAAAGACAGTCTCTTCAATAAATGGTGCTGGGAAAATTGGACAGCTATATACAGAAGAATGAAACTCGACCATTCTCTAACACCATACACAAAGATAAACTCAAAATGGATGAAAGATCTCAATGTGAGATAGGAATCCATCAAAATCCTAGAGGAGAACATAGGCAGTAACCTCTTTGACATCGGCCACCACAACTTATTTCAAGATACGTCTCCAAAGGCTAGTGAAACAAAAGCAAAAATGAACTTTTGGGACTTCATCAAGATAAAAAGCTTCTGCACAGCAAAGGAAATAGTCAACAAAACAAAGAGGCAACCCACAGAATGGGAGAAGATATTTGCAAATGACACTACAGACCAAGTGCTGATTTCCAAGGTCTATAAAGAACTTCTCAAACTCAACAGCCAAAAAACAAATAATCAAGTCAAAAAATGGGCAGAAGACATGAACATACACTTCAAAAGAAGACACTTCAAATAAGACATACAAATGGCTAATAGACACATGATAAAATGTTCATCATCATTAGCCATCAGGGAAATTCGAATCAAAACCACATTGAGATACCACCTTCCGCCAGTTAGAATGGCAAAAACTGACAAGGCTAGAAACAACAAATGTTGGAGAGGTTGTGGAGAAAGGGGAACCCTCTTACACTGTTGGTGGGAATGCAAGTTGGTATAGCCACTTTGGAAAACAGTATGGAGGTGCCTCAAAAAATAAAAAATAGAGCTCCCTTATGACCCAGCAATTGCACTACTGGGTATTTACCCCAAAGACACAGATGTAGTGAAAAGAAGGGCCATATGCACCCCAATGTTCATAGCAGCAATGTCCACAATAGCCAAACTGTGGAAAGAGCCGAGATGCCCTTCAACAGATGAATGGATAAAGAAGATGTGGTCCATATATACAATGGAATATTACTCAGCCATTAAAAAGGATGAATACCCAACTTTTGCATCAACATGGATGGGACTGGAGGAGATTATGCTAAGTGAAATAAGTCAAGCAGGAACGTCAATTATCATATGGTTTCCCTTATTTGTGGAACATAAGGAATAGCATGGAGGACATTAGGAGAAGGAAGGGAAAAGTGAAGAGGGGGAAATCAGAGGGGGAGATGAACCATGAGAGTCTCTGGACTCCAAGAAATAAACAGGGTTTTAGAGGGGAGGGGGTGTGGGGGGATGGGTTAGCCTGGTGATGGGCATTAAGTAGAGCACATACTGCATGGAGCACTGGGTGTTATACAAAAACAATGAATCACGGAACTCTACATCAAAGTATGGTGACTAACATAACATAAGAAAATAAAATTAAATTTAAAAAAAAAGAAAAATATGAACAGTTAGGCTTCGAGCTCTAAACCTTTTATTTCATTATGAGTTAGTTACCAAAAGTTGGTTCTTTTATTGATTCTGTGTTTCTTGGAGTTCATGCAATATACTACTGATGTTTAGGCTAGTTGTCCACTTTTTGCTATGAGATAGCAGGAGGCGATAGTGAGTAGATGGCCCCACACGTAGGCAGTTTTTTCTCTTAGTAATTATGGGAAGCTTTAGTTTCTTCTCATGATTTTTTAATTATACATTCACAGCTGCTGACATTTTTATACTGGACATAGAAGTGAGTAAAGTGGCCCTCCAGTGAGGCTATTCATTTGATGACAATTTTTCACTAAAGACAACACAGTGACTGTTGGCAGAAGTTTCAGAGTAGTCCTAAGATACTTTATTTTAGACACAAATCCGTATAATTGGATTTTATAGCATTAGTGTCAGTGTCACCTGCTCTTCAACAGCACTTCCTTTTTCTTCCTGAGTGGCCCCCTCTCTTTCCCACTTCCTCCAACCACTGCTATGACTCTATCCTCTAACTATAGGTTCTAAAACAGGTACCAGATATTTAGTTTAAATGGTAAAATAAAGTTTTCATTATCTCTCTTTTTCCTATAGCTCACTGATGAGGATTATTGAAGCTTGGGAGGCGGGTACTTGTGGGAGACTTGGAAAGTGTTTGTGAACTTAGAAATGTACCCATGGAATTCACTGACAGCCGCTGAAAAAAAAAATAGAAAGGTTCCCATCAGAACAATTATTTTTTTTTTTTAAAGATTTTATTTATTTATTTGACAGAGACAGAGATAGCAAGAGCAGGAACACAAGCAGGGGGAGTGGGAGACGGAGAAGCAGGCTTCCCGTGGAACAGGGAGCCTGATGCGGGGCTCGATCCCAGGACCCTGGGATCATGACCTGAGCCGAAGGCAGACGCTTAACGACGAAGCCACCCAGGCGCCCCCCCCCATCAGAACAATTATTAAGCAGAACAAATCTATTCAAGTGTCTTGAGTATTCAGAGGAATTTCCTAATTATTTGATTATGCTATCCTTCTGTGAATAACTTACATGCTCTGGCTGAATATGTAAACTAGCCACTATTTAATACTTAAGGGTTGGATATCCAGATGTATTCCATTTTTTTTTTTTTTCATTTAACTGGAAATATTCACTCAGTGTTATCTCGCTTTGGAAGAAAGCTGACTCCTCACTCTTCAGACACAAAACATTTTATGAGAGTTTTGCAGTGTTTCAAAATGTTTAAAAAATTCTCTAGTTGCAATATCCCCAATGGCCGTAAATTGACAGTATTAGTCCATGAAGGTCAGTTTCCGTCACCGCAATGTCCTTTTTATGATTTTCTTTTTATCAGTCCAAATTTCTTTCTCCATCTCTATTCTTTCATCCGTAATATGGAACTATATTTTACTATAAATATATGTGCTTATACTTATTTATTTAACATATGCACATAGAAGTTTGAACTAGCATTGAATGACATGTAAAAAAGTCATTGTTATCTTTTTTTTAATTGAGACAATCTTGTGACTACATATTATGTTCACATTTTCTTTTGAATGAAGAATTAACTCATGTCTACCAACATTTAGCTCTCTGCGTCCTGAGTTTTGCTACTTATATTGTTTTTAATTCTGTCTGCTAAATCAAAAGAGATCACTATGAAGTAAGATAAAATCAGACTTCCCTTACTGCAGTCCATCTACTCCTCATAACCCCCAATATTCATTCTGTATACCATATCATTCTTTATAAATTGTTCAGTTTGTAAGATTTACATTCTATCAAGTAATTAATAGAATTCAATTATAAACAAATTTAACATGCTTTCCTTGTGGGCTGGATTTTAAAAATGGCAAGTGAATAAAGGGTTGCTATAATTTTATGATTATATACATACAGTCTACTACAGGACTAAATATGGTGAATATATCCTCAGAGAAAGCATATAATCTTATGTCATTTTAAAAAGAATGGGAATGTTGCATGAGACAGGCCAAGTGGATTCATATTCTTACATTCTAATGTGTTTAAAATCAAGCAATAATGAAGACAAGCTCTAAACTGAGAGAATATACTTGCACATCACATATCTGACAAAGGACTTAAATCTGGAATATATAAAGATCACTCAAAACTCAAAATGACACAGCTGTTTGGAAAATAGTTTACAGTTTCCTATAAGTTACATATACACTTATTATATGACCCAGCAATTACCCTCTTTGGTATTTACCCTAGAGGAATGAAAACAAACTTTTGCACAGAAACCTGTCTACAAATATTTATAGCAGCTCTTTTCATAATTGCCAAAACCTAGAAATAACTCAAAGTCCTTCAGTGGGTGAATAGACAGAACAAGTTTTGGTGCATCCATACAGTGGAATAGTCCACAGCAATGGAAAAAATTAAATATTAATTTTCATGTCAACACAGATAAATCTTGAAGGCATTATGCTATGTTAAAGAAGCATGTTTGAAAAAGTTATACACCCTGTGATCACATTTATATGCCATCCTGGAAAAGACAAAACTATAGCGATGCTGTAAAGAATAGTGGTTGCCAGAGGTCAGGGGTAGGGGAATAGTGCCACTACAGAGGGGCAACATGATGGAGATTTGTGAGTTGAAGAAACTGTTTTGTGTCCTGATTGTGGTGGTATTAACGTGTGTTAATACTGATAGAACTAGACATGGGAAAAAGCCAATTTTACCATCCAGAATTTCTTTACCTACACAATCCTGAGTTAGTTCTATTGTTTGCTGGATTCAAGTCTTCCCAGAATCTTTTTTCAGATTCCTACATCCACCTTTAATTTTTTTCCAGAAAATGTGTATCAAATTATGTATCTTTACATGTCTGAAAATATATTTTGCTTTCATGCTTGATAATAATTGAACTGGGTATAGAAATCTAGGTTTCAGGTTTCTTATATATACTGATGTTGATAATAAGTTTGTTATCAGTCTGACTGTCTTAATTCAAGTTCCTCATGAAAGCAGAACCTAAGACAGAGACCCGGGTAGAGGTAATTTATCTTAGTAAATCCAAAGAATCAGAAGTGAGAAAATGGAAAGAGTGAGATTGGTAAAGAATAAAATTCAGTGTAAGGGTACTTTCTCAAAGTAGCTGCTGTGGGCATCAGGGCTCAATTACTCTAGCATCTTCTGAAAAGTGTCCGTAATACTGCCTAGATTTTTCCACCTGAAGGACAGAAGGCTGGAGCACTAATATGCAGGCTACCACTTGTCATTGGTTGTTGGTTTCTCTCTAAGTGCGTTAAATCTCCCCTTACCACTGCTATTTGTTGTGTCAGCACTTCCACGTTCTTACAATGTTGGAGAAGGTTCTGAGGCGAAATACAAAAGTATGCACACCAAATGTGGGAAGCTGTCAGCATTAGATAAACTTAAGCCCACATGGAATGGTCTACTGTACCTGGGAGTGAAATCACATGTGGATTGATGGGCTGTGACTCAGTGCACCATAGATGTCTGGTCTATTCCTTACACTACGTAGATCTCCTTATGTCCCACATTTAAGTCTGCTCTGTTTCTGATACTTCAAGGTGATGCCTAGCTGTAATTCTTGTAAGATTTAGTACAAGAGTCTTAGTGAAACAAACAAATGAACAAACCACAGCTCTTCCAAGACCACGATGTATATTTATTATCTCTCTCCTCTAGCACTTATTCTAGATTTTTCTCATCTTTGGCCAGCACTGCAGCTGGTCTAAGTTGTTTGCCTAGTGATATAGCCAAAAACTTAATCTCTGAAAAGTCAGTGGGATTACCCAGAAGTTCCTCCCAGATTACAGATTATCTACTGCTGGATAAGAAGCCACTGCAAAATTTAGTGGTTTAAAATAACAGTGTGTTAGTATCTCTTGTGGCTTATGTGTTGACCAAGCTCAACTGCATGTTTCTTGCTTGGAATTTCTCCTATGGTTTCAGTCAAATAGAGGCTGTGTCTGGAGTCATCAGAAGGCTCAAATGATCTGAATGTCCAAGATGGTCCACACATATGGCTAACAGTTGCTGACTGTTGTCTTAAGTGTTTAGCTGAGGCTTTAGACTGGAGCACCTACATATTGCCTTTCCAAATATCTTAGGCATCTCATATGTGGCAACTGAGTTCCAAAAATAAGTATTCCAAGAGATGGGAGGTTGAAGCTGCCAGTTCTTAAGGCTATGACCTGGAACCTGGCATAGTATAACTTGCACTACCTTTTATTAGCCAAAGCAAGCACAGAGCCTGCCTAGATTTAAGGTGGGGGGTGAGGATAGACCCCACTCGTGATAGGAAGATTGTCCTTTTTTTTTGTTTGTTTGTTTTTTTAAAGATTTTATTTATTTATTTGAGAGAGAGAGAATGAGAGAGAGCACATGAGAGGGGGGAGGGCCAGAGGGAGAAGCAGACTCCCTGCCGAGCAGGGAGCCCGATGCGGGACTCCATCCAGGGACTCCAGGATCATGACCTGAGCCGAAGGCAGTCGCTTAACCAACTGAGCCACCCAGGCGCCCGGAAGATTGTCCTTTTTATAGAAATAACCCATGGTTGCAACTAAGTAGCTTTCTTAGGCTGCTTCCTGTTTAGATGTACAAAGACAGATTTTCATTTTATTTTGTCCTATTTCTCTCTCTTTCAGTCCAAGCTGATATCATCTTTAAAAATCTTTGTGGACTTCCTGAGTATCAAATTATAATCTATTAGTTTAGACCAGTGGTTCTGAAATATAGATGATCCCCTCCCCCCTGGTCACATTTGGAAGGTCTGGAAACCATTTTGATTGTCAGGAATGCAAGGGGAGACACTATTTGTATCTAATGGGTAAAGTCCAAGGATGCTCCTGAACATCCAGCACAGGACAACACAACAACCTTCCCACATCCACCTCACAACGAAGAATTATTTGGCCCCAGATATCAATAGTGCCAACGTTGAGAAACCTTCTTTTAGACAATAACCACACCCATAAATCTTTTAGGGGCAGGTCTTTCTCTACCTCTGGTCCCCTGTGGGGTGAAGTTCTTGAAATTATTAGACTTTATGTCTAACAGAGAAGCCTGTATGTCTACAAGGCTTTTTGTCTACCTGAAATTGTCTTTGAGTTACTGCCTTAGTTGTCTCTGAGATTTTTTAAGGAACTTAACATCCCATATGATTTGATCTTTGTTTTGAAGAAATTCATACTCTAAGAATCTTTCTCTGGAGAGTCTGAAGATGAAAAAACAGTCTTTTTTTTTTTATCCCAGAAGGCTTGACCCTTTATGTTTTGTTTAAATTCTGCTAAAAAACAAAAAAAACAAAACAAAAAAACAAAAACTAAACTAACTAAAGAGTTTCATCTTTATTTTATTTCTTTTTTCTTCTGTTTTATTTTAGGCAGCTAAAAGAAGTCAGTAGAGGCTTGAAATTTTACCTTCACATATCTTCAGGCATCCACAATTCTACTAGGTACTCTTTCTAGTTTCCTCATTACCATAGGTGACAGTATTGCCAAGTTTTCTGCCACTACATAACAAATGCCTCTTTTCTTTGGCTTCCAATAACATTTTCTTCACTGTCTTCAAACCCTCATCAATAGCCTGCTTGAAGTCCTTTCAGGATATGCTAACAGTCTCCTGCAGACCCCCCTAGCTTCGGCCTATTGCCTACTCCCAAAACCAATGCCATAAGTGTTTAGATTTTAGTTCTCAGCAGTAAAGGTCACCTTGCTTTTGTTGGGCTGTGGTTGCTGCAACTGTTTGTTCATCATTGCCACCAGGCATATGGGCTCCAAAATTTTAGTTTGTGTTTCCCCAAACTAAAGTCTGAGCAAAGGAGACAGATACAAAACAGGGTTGAGAGAGGAGAGTAGTGAGCTTAGGAAGGATGAAAAGATCACATAAATGTTTATTAAGGGGGTCACTGATGTGGTTTAGAGGAGTTTGAGTCCGCTGGGACCTTTTGAGAAGCACATATAATGTCACCCAGAATTTATCCACTGAATAGACAGGGATCTGGATCATTTATGTACCAGCCCCTCTGCTGGTAAGTTTCTCTTGGGTGGGTTAACTACCTTGCACTCTGGAATATGCTTGTGCATGAGCAAAATGAGGTCTTGTAGGGTTGGAGAAAGCTTGGAGACAGAAAGAGAAAAGGTACACAGTGTGAGCATGAGGTGGGATGGTGTCTCTCTGAGGTGAGTCCCTGTTCACATGGAATACCTTCTGCAGATGCAGCTGAAACCAGGCCAAGGGGTGGGGATGGTTTCTGGTGGGACACCAGAAACATCTGCTATGCTAAAACTCATTATTTGGTAGGATATCTTATTTTTCTTTCTGGAACCTTTTAGGATTTTATCTTCATCTCAGGTGTTTTAGAATTTCATTATTATGTATCTAGGTATAGGTTTCATAAAATTTATCCTGCTTGGCACTTGGTGACCCCTTTAAATAGGAAGTCTCTTATCTCTTTTTAACTCTGGGAATTTTGAATTCTTACATAATTTAATTTCCTCCATTTTCTCTATTCTTTCTGAAACTTCTGTTTGTTGGGAATTGGATCTCTTATATTTTCCATATCTTTGTCTTTTTGCTATATATTCTAGGATATTTCTTTAACTTTGTCAGCCAGCCTTTCTACTGAACTTTCAAGTTCATTAATATTTTTAATTTCTAAGAACTCATTCATAGATATTCTCTATTTCTTATCCATGGCATTCTGTTCTTGTTACACAGATGTGTTGTCATATCAATAAAGGAAATCTGTGTAGTGCAAGGAGTGGAGCAGACACCTATGGTGCACTGAGTCACATCCCATCCGTCCACATGTGATTTCACTCTCGGGTGCAGTAGACAGTTCCATGTGGGCTCAAACTTATCTAATACTGACAGACTCCCACATTCGGTGTGCATCCTTTTATATTTTGTCTCAGAACCTCCTCCAACATCTTTTTTTATTATCTGTGTTTTCTCCAGGATTATTTATTTGACTTGTTCTTTTTGATATTTTTCTTTGTATTGACTATTTTTTCCCTAATTGCCTCATAATAATTGGTTTTACATTCATCTTTATGAATAAAACACAATGTTGATTGACCTGAGTTGCTGGAATAATTTTTTTCTGCCACTGTATAGAGTTGTTTCTTCATCAAACCATTAAATATTTTCCTATCTAGGAGGGCACTGTGTGTGTGTGTGTGTGTGTGTGGTATTGGCAATGAGCAGGTTTTATTTTAAGATATATAGATGGCAGGATCCCTAAGAGAAGGACAACTTCAATCTGGACACAAAATTCCACACATGCAACATTTGCTGTTCCCAAGTTATTCATTTAATTTCTTTAGAAAACAATTCTCTGGTTTATGCTTACTGAACATTCAAGACCTGTCATTCACTATTCACATAGGAATGGGGCCTCTTTGGAGGAGCCAAGTTGCAGTGATGGGGACAGTTTTTTAAATTATTTTCTTTGATTTCTTCTCTATAATACTTTCTTACTCCCTAGGCCTGCCACTTCTTAGCTGCAGGCCTTTCTGTTTCTCTAGAAAGAACAGTTCCTACAATTGCTAACACCTGTTCCTCTTCACTTTCTAATGTATGGCTTCATCTGTCTTGCATAGTTTATCTGCCTTTGTAATCTTCTGCTTTTTATTGTGCAAAAACCCATCAAAATATTTGGCCTGTGGATAGCCTCTCCACTCCAAATCTTATAGCGGTTTTGGATTCATCCTCTATTATATGTCTTTATCATCAGTTAAGTGAAATTTTGAGAATGTACTTTCCAGTACATGTTTTCAATCTGTCATTTTAACTGGGCACTTAGAAATTGTTCTTTTTTTTTTTTTATTTAATAAAGGTTTATTGTTTCTAGTAACAATTTAAAAGTCAATCTAGGAAGTATTTTATGTTTTGGGATTTTTTTTTTTTCTTTCTAAACACTAAAAGGTTTTCTTTTATGAAGAAGTTGACTGATTTTTTTCCTTTATTGATCACTAGAAGAGGGCAGCCAACCTAATAGCTGTACATTGCAGATGGGAAACATTTTCCCCAGTGGTTATGAGCTCTTTTTTTAAAAAGATTTATTTATTTGAGAGAGAGAGCGAGCTCATGGGGGGGAGGGGCAGAGGGAGAGAGAGAGAGAAAATCTCAAACAGACTCTCCACTGAGTCAGGAGCCTGACTGGGGGCTCAATCTGAGATAATGACTTGAGCCAAAATGGAGAGGTGGACGCTTAAATGACTGAGCCACCCAGGCACCCTGGTTATTAGCTCTTCTAAAGAAAGTAGTGTGGGCTTCCTGTTGGTTGCCTTTCAGCTACTCCTTCCTGAGTTCTGCCCCTTTCACTGCTGTCCCATTCACTTAGCTAAAGGGGTTGCCCTAAGTGGCAACGCTTAGACTACATAAACCTCCTATTTAGGAGCTCTTTTCTCTTTGACACAAGCTGGGGGATAGAGTTATGAGTGACCCTTGTTCTGGGTATTTAGTATTGGTGGCTACATTTTCCAGTTTCTGTGAAAGTGACAAACTAGTTGGGAAGGTGGGGTAGCTGGGAAAATGAGAGTTAGTAAGTGTGAGAAAGAGAATAAAATAAACTGTCAGAAAGGAGAGGTTAAAGGAATCCTGTTCATTCCAAAGGCCAGCAAGGTTCTCTGCCCTTGTATATAACATCTTTGTAGCCTGGCTTTCTCATATTGGCTGGAGTAGGTTCCTCTAACTTGAGGCAATCAATCAATCAATCAGTAAAAATCTGAACTAATATACCACCCTTCCAGTGAACTATAAAGAATATTGAGTGATCAGTTGTTTTTAATTAATGCTATTCCAGATTTCTTTCAATGAGATTTGGTACTTCCAGTCCTGAAGCCAAATGGTAAAAGGGTTCCACAATCTTAACCCAATTTTAAACTCTCCACATAGTTTAAAAACCATTACTCTAAGATAATCTTCTATGATGCCTTTTATCCTTTAAGAGAAACACCTCAATGCCTGGGGCCTTGAGGCAGAGGCCTTTGACAGGTTTTTGGGAATGAACTTTGAGCACAGCTTGACAAAAAGTCTTATTGTTTTGACTGGGAAAGTTAGGGGACAGTGGAGTCAGAAGAAACCAGTCAAGAGTGCCATGAACTGAAGGTGAATTGGAGACAGTTCTAACTCTGAAAATAAATGGAATACTGGAAGGAACTGGTAGTGGGAGAATCCATGGAGATGGAGTCCATAAAGTTTGTATTATATTGTTACTCATTTGGGATCAAACTCTGCCTTCTGGTCCCTGAAGTAGGAGAAATTGATAAAAGTGTCATTGTGGCTAACCATTTTCTGAAGGCTGAGCAAGATTTAGGGCTTATTATGAATTTAAGAAACAACATGAACATGTAGTTTGAACATCACAAAGCAACATGATGAAAGTTCTACTGAAGGTTTTGAAGACTCTAAAATATTTCAAGAGAGATCACATTTGGTTACTGAGAATATAGACATGCAAAATTTCAATTCCTGAAGGAATTGCCATGTGTTTGAGTTCTCACTTGAAATGCATGCTCCCTTGCGTATTGTTTAAATGTACATATAAATATTAGGAAACAACCTAAAAGGCTCCTCTTTTTGTCTGAATGTTTTAAAACTACACTTAAAATAAAGGCAAACAACAAGGGCCAAGGCTGCATCTAAGCTTTCTCTTCTCCAAGCTCTCCCTTCTCCATTTCCTAGGCCATATTTCAGACCACTATACTTTTTCTTTTAGGTTATTTATAGTAAAAATGACAGGAAAGACCTATTTTATGCCAGTTGTTCTCTCAACAACGTTGTCATGTAATTGACTATTATCCCCATTTTATAGTTGAAGAAACAGGCCAGAGAAGTCACCCAACTGGTGAGTTGTAGAAACCTTTGGCTTCTGAGTCTGTTCTTAATCATCCCATGACACACTGTGCAATACAAAATCTCCAAGTGGTATTTGAGGCAACCACCTGTCCTCAGCTGTCCTTGTAGGTAAATTCTTCCAACCCACAGGCCGGGCTGAAGGAGTGTGTATCAGGTTTGTCTCAGGTATCCTCCCTCTGCACACAAGGGGTTCAACCCAGGAATGTGTATCTCCCAAATAATGCTGATCAACTCCTATCCTGAAAATCTGGAATTCAAACAATAGAAGGTGGACCAGTTAGCCAAAGGGAGCTGTAGTGAAAGATCTTAGGAAGTTGAGGTAGGTTTGCTGCATTGCTGTGCCTAAACTATGTGCAAAATGCATATGGAAGGGCAGAAATGGAGGATAAACAGAGGAATCCACTCTGCAAATAATCTCTTGGCTTAAATATTTTTGTTCATCTTTCATAAAGATTATAGCAATTTACACTTTTTGTAACTGTCTGAGAAAGCCTATTGACCTTACCTTCATAAGTTCCAGGTTGTCCATCTTTTTTGTTGTTGTTTACACTAATTGTATCATCTAAAATGGTATTGTTTTTGGTATTAATCAAATGGTATTGATTAATGATGAGTTGAGTATCTTTTTTTTATATTTTTATATTTTCTCAAATACTTGCTTTCTTATTTTGTGAATTTTATGTTGACGTCTTTTGCCAAAATTTCTATTGGTTTGTTCTTTTTTCTCCCAGTTGTATTGAGATGTAATTAACATATAACATTGTATTAGCTTAAGGTGTACAGCATGATGATTCAATATATAACATATTGTGAAATGTCTGCCACAATAAGTTTAGTTAACATCTATCACCTCCCATAGTTAGAATTTCTTTTTCTTATAATGAGAACTTTTAAGGTCTGTTCTCTTAGCAGTTTTCAAATATACAATATGGTATTGTTAACCATAGTCACCATGCTGTACATTACATCCCAAGAACTTATTTATCTGATCACAGAAAATTTGTACTTTTATACCTTTCTCCACATCCTTGCCAAAGTCTGTTGTTTCCTGACATGTTCTTAATATTTGAATATTCATCATAAGTTCATCCACAAACACTTTGTTAGAAATCTCGTCTCTTCAGTATGTTCAACCATCTCAATATGTCTCCTCATCTCATTTCTTTTTCCTAAGAAACATCACCTTTGGAACTTTCTGGACTCCCTCTTCCAACATGTACTGATTGTTCTCCAGGCCTACCGTGCATCTACATCTCCCTGCTGTATACCTTTATCATCATCATTGGGATTCCCTCTCTTCTCTGTTGAATCCCCCTGCTTCCTGATCTTACACCTTCATCTCTCTTGGCTTATTTTTCTTTAGTCAGTGAAGTGGTTTTGCAATTGTTTTCCAAGAAATGGTGCAAGATGGCTAATCTTTTTCACATCTAATATATCTGAAATAACTTAATTCTTTCATCATATTTGATTGCTATTGTGGCTAGGTATAGAATACCAAGTTGTAAATCATTTTCCCTCAAACAGTGTTCTAGATTCTTAAAACATTTTTAAAAGTTGGATGTCATTTTTATTTCTATTCCTTTGTATGTGACCTATTTCTTTCTCTCTTGATATATGAATGTCTTCTCATTGTTGCTGATTTCCTGAGACACTGTGATGATCTGTCTTGATGTGAACTCTTCATCTATGGTGTGGGAGTTCTAAGTGGGTGCATTTAACCCAGACTCTCATATTCTTCAATTTGGAGAATTGGTTGGAAGCATGATAGACATTTTCTTGAAATTCTTTTCTTGACACAGAGAATCCCTATTTGCATTTCAAATTGAAGTTTAAAAATTACTTTCATTGATATTTCTGACTACCCTACCTATGTCAGAGCAAAACAAAACAGTGGCAACAACAATGCAGGGCTATTATTCTACTTTGTGCACATCTCTATCATTCCATTTTATTGTAATGATTTTTATTATTTATTTTTCTGCTTAGACACTGAGCAGTTTGAAGATACTGTATTTTAAAAAGTAATTTTTTTAAAAAAAATGTATTCCTCACACTTTTATATATTTGCCTTATTGAAAGACAGTTAATATTTTTGAGAAAAGGAAATGTCCGTTGTAAAATAAGTAAGTACCACAAAAAAGAAAACATAGGGTGTTCTATTTCTTAGTGGAATAGGTAAGCAAAACTTTTGCTCTGGACAGCTACAGAGTGTGTTTGTGAACTGCTGGGGGCCTCCTGCTGGGTTTAGAAGGGCACAGGTTTACTGGCTCCCATTCACATTAACCTGAGTGCACCAGAGATGGAAATCTGATTTCCTAAGGAGATCTTTCTGGTGAAATCTTTCTGTCTTTCTGGTGACACTAGCAGGAAGCCAGCCCTTTGCATCCAAATGGCTAGGTTCCTGAAGGACATAAATAGCTCCTTCCACTGTGAGTGAAAGAAAAGCACAGTGAAACTGAGAGACTGAAGACAGGTCATCTGGAAGAATCAGCAGAAAACTCCTGAGGTGCTAATGCCTTGTGTGAGGGGGAATTCGTTGTTTCAGTAAAGACAGCATATTAATAGTGTTGGAGCTCTGTTGTGTATGTTTCAAGGACATACATAGCAATGGCCACAAACAAATATCTTTAGAATATCAGAGTCTACAGAGCCTTTCATACACATTGGCTCATTCAACTTTCATTGGTTAAATAGCATCTCAGTGACATAGATTGTATTATTATTCCCTTTTTACCAATTATACCCTAAGACTCAGGTTAAGTATTTTTCCATGTTCATATAACCAGCAAGTGGTAAAGTTGAATCCAATTTTATTTATATTTTCCAAGTCTTTTGTACTAAATCATTGTCAAGGTATAATTTGAGGTGTTTAATTTTTAATATGCTTGCTCTGATTGAATAGCAAAGATAGTTCATATGGTTAAGAGAGTTGCAACACACATGGTTACCCTCCCCAAACTCTTCCTCCTCCCCTTCCTCTTCTTTAAAATTTTTTAGCTTTCCTGTTGTGAAATACACATACTCTGAGCAAACCTGACATTGGACCTTCTTATTGCAGTTCCTTCCTCACAAAGATGTTGCTTGCTAAGGAGCTTGGGGTGTGAGGAGTGCATTATAGGAACTAGAGACATAGATTGTACATTGAAGTCACTGGCAAAGTATTTCTGGGCCATATGTTTGTGCGTCAATGTGTAGGTTAATTACTATTATAGATTATAGGAGAAAGAAATAAGATTGCTAAACCAGCAATGGGAAAAAAAGAGATAAAGGAGGAGGAAGTAAAAATATAAGATTGTATGTATTAGGAAGTTGGATTCATTCAAATGTTTGAACACTTAGGAGCTTATATAAATCAGCCTTTTTTCTTTTCCTTCTTTTTTTCTTTCTTTCTTTTGCAATAAAGAGCATATTCCACCTTTAATCTGAAAATTTTTATATTTAACAAATTAAAAAAATAAGGATAATGATTAACCTATAATGGGAAATAGATCTAAAACAGAGAGAAACCTTCTTTGACTTTCTTTTCTGTTTCGTGGTTTCCACTGATTTTTCTTGATTGGTTTGTTTTCCTAGTCATAAGTGAGTTGTTTCTTGTAAACTTAAATTGATATTCTCATTTCTGGAGAGGGCTACAAGTGACAAGAAGATGTTTTTAAAATCAAAAGCAAACTGCTAATTTAAAAAAAGAGAGAGAATCTCCCTCACAAGGTTGTTTTGGGGAGAGGGTGTGGAGGTGGGTGGGCACAGCATTCCTAGTCTGAAACCTGTAGTCACTTGCACAGTTGAGAAGAGATCACATGCTGAACTTTTTTTTTTTGGTTCCAATGTCAGCATTAAATAACATAAATATTTTAATTTGGGCTTTCACATAAATACCCCCATGTAACACAAATTAAATAATTCATTTAATTTTCTTCAAATGTAATAGAATATGGCACATTAATGTATTTCAGATGACTTACAGTGTTACAGTGTATGGTGTGTGTATAGGCATGTGTTTCTACACATTCCAGCAGCCTGCCTCCTTATTTCTTTATACACATTGCAGTTGGTTTGTTGTTCTTCCCTGCAGGGAATAATGAGTGAGCATTACAGATAAGACGTTAAACAGCTGTTCGGGTTAAACTTCCTTGGCCTAATTGGCAGAATATGACTAGTCTCACAACATGCAGAAGATGAGATGTTAGTGGGCAAAGAAATGTCTGGAGGAATGTGTGAATATTTTGCATTTCTGTTTTGTAAATTCGATGGATCACATATCACAATTGATGGCCACTGCTGTGTTCTGCAAACAGCAGCTTCCAGGTGTGACTGTAGAAGAGTGTGCTTATCAGAGGCCACTTACAGCAGAGAGAAGGTATTAACCCTTCTTGCTATTGCTCCCAGGTTCCTGGGTTGAGGTTCTGATAAATTAATGGACAAACCTAAGATTCTTAGAGGCAAAACCCACAGAATATTCAGACTTCAAGGCTCTCCTACTGTGACTGGCATTGCTCTAGCTTTGCTTCTCTTTTCACAAATGAAAGACAAAGGTGCCAAAAAAAAAAAAAAAAAAGGAAGGGAAGGAGGGAGGAAGGAAGGAAGGAAGGGAGGGAGGGAGGAAAGAAAGAAATACTTGCCTAAGGTCCAAATGTAACATCTTATAACACTGAGCATCAAAGTTTTCTCATTGAACCATCTGAAAACTGAAAAATGCAAGACTGTGTGTACTCTTTTATAGAAGGGTAAGATTTCTATTGGGATGTTTTAATACTCACTGTAAGTGCGAAAAAGAATCGTCTGCTGATGTCTGTATGTGCAACCTCCTGAAAATTCCAGTCTTCTCTTGGATATGTAAGTTTCAGAATGTTTCAGGAAGATGTATAGAATGGAGGTTAGGAATACAGATTTCAAATCCAGACTGCCTGAGTTTATGACCTTAGAAAAGCTATTGGAATTTCTCTCTTTCTTTCAGAATTCTCATTTGTAAAATGGGGAAAATAATATGTTTCTCCTGGTTGAAAGGTATTGTTTTGTACACATCTCATAGTTGAAGGGTGAGTAGTTTGACTTGTGTGGAGAAATCTGGGCTTTGGAGCCAAACTACTGGGATTAAATCCAGGCTCCTCCTTTTGTTAGGTCTATGGCCGTGGGCAAGCCACTCCACCTCAGTGCCTGTTTTGTCATGTGTGAAATGAGAATAATAGTAGTCCCAATTTCATGAATTGTGGCATATAAAAAGTGAGGACTGAGTCAAAACTCTTTTTCCCCCCAGATTAATTGATACATAATTCGTATAAGTTTAAGGTGTACAACGTAATGATTTGGTTTATGTATATATTGCAAATGATTACCTCAAGGTTAGTTAACATTTATTACCTTACCTAGTTATAATTTTCTTCTTGTCATGAGAATTTATAAGATCTAGTCTCTTGGCAACTTTCAAATATACAATACATTATTGTTAACTGTGGTCATCATATTGTATATTACATCCCCTGAACCTACTCACCTTATAACCGGAAATTTGTAACTTTTGACCACCTTCATCTAAATCCCCCACCTCCTAGCCCCTGCCTCTGGCAACCTGGCAGCCATCCATCCAATCTCTGTTTCTATGAGTTTGAGCTTTTTAGAATCCACATATAAGTGAGACACACAGGACTTGTCTTTTTCTGGGTGTTGGGACACCTTTGGGAGTTGAAAGGGAACACTGTGAATAATGCACGAACAGTAGAAATGAACATGGACCTTCTAAGGGCAAACAGAATTTAAGGCCACCATTTTTACTCAGGCTGAAATAAGGAGCCCTAGTTTGCATTGCCTTGGTATTCTTAGACTATTTCTAAGTACCAGCTGTATCCTGTTTGCCTTTCTCCAGGTCTTTGACTTACTAAGAAGGAAGTGGCCATCTGAGATGGATTTAGGATTCTTTCAATTTTCTCACTTTCCAACAGCTTGCTGTCTATTGCTGCCTGTGGCCTAGTCCTCTATGTGGCTTCAATAACTAACCATGTGTTTCACATTCTCGTTATAAGAAACCAAACCTTAACTACAGAGAACAAACTGATGATTACTAGAGGGGAGGTGGGTTTGGCGATGGGTGAAATAGGTGATGGGGATTAAAGAGTACACTTATTATGATGAAAAAAAAGAAAAAATAATAATGAACTTAGAACAAAAACTCACAGCCAAATTCTAAATCAGTTTATTCTTGCATATTCTTTTTCCATCAAAAATAACTTTCAAGGAAAAAGGAAGAAAGGGCAAAATAATACAGTTTGCATGTGTGGTGTTCCCCAACATCTGCCATGCCCAAGAAAGTGTGTCCATAGCTTCCTCAAATGGGTCACCAGTGGAGGATTAGGAGACATAAGGAGGGGACAGCATGTGGGCATTGGCTCTGTGGAGAGCTTTCTCGGAGCCCTGTTAGACTATTTCACCACTTTAAGGATATAAGAATCATTGGGGGATATTGTTGTTATACATTAGGAAAAAAATGGCAGAATTAACTTGATAGTGCATCTGGAGATGCATTTTATCCTTGCCTGGATTTTGGCAGTATCAAAAATTGTATTAAATTCACTTAGAGGTAATAAGGTAAGAATGTTCCCCAAAACCACTTAAAAATACTCATGTATTTAATTTCAGAAGAGAGAAAAACAAGTTAACACAAATAACAAAATCTTTTGTGGGCTCAGAACAGAAATTAGTTTTGATTTATTTTGTACATATTTTGAGTAAATTAGAAAAATATTTTCAATCCTGCTAAGTACTAGGGGAGTGGCACCTGTCCAGAGGCATTCCCGAATTTCACCCTAACAGGGTGGTGACCTTAGATTCAGGGCTTAGTTCAGCAATGAGGTTTCCTTCTTTCTTTCTTTTTTTTTTTTTTTGATTTTGATTTTTAATGAAGAATAGTTGACATACAGGGTATATTAATTTCAGGTGTACAGCATAGTGATTCAACTATTAGATACATTACAAAAAGATCACCACAGTAAGTACAGTTCCCATCTGTCTCCATACGAAGTTATTCTGATATTATTGACTATATTCCCTATGCTGTATTTTTTATCCTTGTGACTCCTTTACTTTATAAGTGAAAGTTTGTATCTCTTCAACCTCTTCACCTGTCTTCCACACCCTTCCCCTCTGGCAGCCACCTGTTTATTCTTTGTATTTATGAGTCTCTATTTTGTTGTTTTGTTTTTTAGACTCCACATACAAGTGAAATCATATGGTATTTGTCCTTGTCTGACTTATTTCACTTAGCATAGTATTCTCTAAGTCCATCCATGTTGTTGCAAATGTCAAGATTGCACTTTTTTATGAATGAATAATATTCCATTATACACACACATCCACATCTTCTTTATTTGTTCATCTGCTGATGGACACTTAGGTTTCCTTTCTGTCTTGGCTATTATAAATAATACTGCTATAAACACAAGGGTGCTTTTTTTCAAATTAGTGTTTTTGTTTTCTTTGTGTAAATACCCGTAATGAGATTACTGAATCTTCTGGTATTTCTATTTTTAATCTTTTTGAGGACTCTACATACTGTTTGTCACAGTGGCTGTACCAATTTACATCCATACCAATGGTGCATGAAGGCTCATTTTTCTCTACATCCTTGCTAACACTTGTAATTTCTTGTCTTTTTGATGATAGCTATTCTGACTGGTGTCAGGGGATATCTGATTATGGTTTTGATTCACATTTCCTTGATGATTACTGATGTTGAGCACTTTTTAATGTGTCTGTTGACCATATGTATGCCTTCTTTGGAAAAATGTCTATTCAGGTCTTCTGCCCAATTTTTAGTTGGATTATTTGTTTTTTTTGGTGTTGAGTTGTGTAAGTTCTTTATATATTTTGGGTATTAACCCTTTATCAAATGTATTCTTTGCAAATATCTTCTCCCATTCAGTAGGTTGCCTTTTTGTTTTGTAGATAGTTAGCATTGAGGTTTCTAAAGTGGGCCCAGCACCCAGTATCTTACTTTTGGGTCTTTGTTACACAGAGGTCTTGCATTGGGTGTCCTATATCTCATATGATCTGATTTTGCTTTTCTTTTTCTTCTACTTTAGGAGATTAAAGTTCCCATTTACCTTATGGGCCTTGTTCAAGATTTACCACCTCTGTGAAATCTTCTTTACTCTCAAAAGATAGAATTAGAGGTGTTCCAATTGATCTTTGACTTTACCTCTATGATAACATCTTTTATGATTGATGACCAGTGCTGGCTTATATGTTTATCTTCTGTATTAGTCTTTGAAATTTTTGGAAAAGTGTCTGAGTCATTACTGTCCAGTGAATTACTTAGTATAGATCCCTCAGAACTTTCTTCAACTGAACAGAACTTCCTTCTGAGATTCAGGATTAACTTTCGTAATTTGGAGCTAAGGATTGCTGAATTCATCCATATTTTCTTAGAGCAGCCCAGATCATAATGTGATGGGTTAAAGATGCCTAGGGCCTGGCTTGCATGAGTTAGATTAGTAAGTATATCAGGTTACATAGAATTTCTTGGTCACCAGGTTAGCATATTCTGGGGTCTTCCTAAATGTTTTTCAACATATTGATGGAAGATCATCTGTATGAGAATTGTCTGTGTAGGTTTTTACAGTTGCAGATTTCTCTACCTTATCCCAGAACAGAGGAATCCAAATAACCACAGATGAATCCTGTAATTCTGCATTTTACTAAGACCCTCAGGAAATTCTTATGCTGAATAATATTTAACCAATGCATTATAGATAGTAACTTTCTCATACTTAAATACACCAAAAGACATTAGTATTAATGATAATAATAACAATGACTGAGCTTTATTGAGTACTTATTAGGTACTTAGTAATAGTGGTAAGATCTACTAATATACTGTAATTTCACAGTTATATTATGAAGAGTATGAATTAATATACATTCCTGAAAGACATGCACAGCTGTGAAATACAATTATCTTTTTATTTCCATGATCACAGAGTGATTTGGTAGCAGAATTAGAAATTGATTCCAGGAAACCAATTTTTCGTTTCCAGCGGTGCGTACTAGAATGACTTGCAAGAATAAAAAGAAAATGTAATATTTAATACTTGGCTCCAACATTGTCTCATTTTTGACTGCTTTTTCTCTTATTCTGTGGGTCATTCCTCACAGAAATGACCAACTACTCATGGCTTCTCCTCCTTCTACATTTCCAATAAAGAACTATAGTTTCATGGCTTCAGGAAATCATAATTCTTGGTCATTGACATATTCTCATCATTGGCACTTGCATAAACCCAGTTGATTTATTCATTCAGACAGATGAATCTACCAAACAACTGAAATGACAATAGCTTTCATTTACTTATGTGTTCCTCCTTTCGTTGTGTTTCCTTATCTTAATTTTGTCTTTCTCTTAATTTTTTTCCAATAGTTTTATCCTAAGTATATTTACCCTATGTAAGAAATTACTTAATTTTAATTGCTTTAAAATTCAATGAAATGATAATAGGGTCACAGTATTTCTTATTCACTTAATATTAATGCACTGAACTTTATCCCTTTTATTGTGGGTGGCCATAGTTCATTTGTTTTCATTGCAGTATTACATTGCATTATTTGAATATATCAATATTTTAATTCTATTCTTCATTCAGTAGACATTTTTAATGTTTATAGTTCTGTTCTATTACATACACTATTTTCATGAATATAGGTGTATGTATCTCCTGGAGCTTATGGAGCAAGTGGAGCAAGAGCTTCTCATACATACTTAGGGACAACACTGTTGGGTCATAGAGTAGTAGATCTTCAAACTTACTAAAGAGTACCACACCACTTTCTGCCAGCAACACATAAGAGACCTGGTTTGTTTTCCCTATTTATCTTAGTATAGTCTAACTTTAATCAGAGTCTCTAATCTCTCCCAAAGTGATAGAAGAAAATTGAATAATTTCAACACCAATCACTCTTCTCCAAGTTACATATTATTATTGTCTACATTTTTTTTTTGTAATTTTCTCACTAATTCATGGTGACTGTACCAGATGCTGATGAAAAGTATAGACTCCCTAGATTGAAATCCTGGGTTTACTATTTGTCAGCTGTGATTCTTAAACAAGTTGCTTAGTCTGTTTTGGCGTGGTATCTCCATCTGTAAGTGAGGATATTATTAGTAGCTGTCCCATAGATTTGTTATGAGAATTAAACTAGTTAACAAATATAAAGTACTTTAAAGAATTTCTAGCACATGGAAGTACATTAGCTATCACTTTTTCATATTTTATTTCTCCTAATTCCTTATCCCTACATTAGTAATGATTGTTAGTTTTTTTGAACAATTAATGCTTGATTATATTTATTCATGCTTGCTAATTTCTTTGCTTACCATTGCTTCTTGCATCCTACTCCTTCCTTTATTACCATAAATTTCTAACCTTCCTGAATTATGTCTTGCAATCATTTCTTAAATAAGTATGTGTGACTGGTAATTTTTGTAAACCTAAAAATCTTTTTCTTGTGCTTTACTTCTGATTGTGGTTTAGCCAGGCATAGAATTTCAGTTTGTATATTTTCACTTAGCTGCGGGAAGACTCATTGTCTTCTTCCTCTATTCCTGCTAATGAGCAGTGTACTAACAGTGCTTTTGTTTGCTTGAAGATGACTTTTTTTCTTTGGGTACTTTTAAGAAGATTTCTTTGTTTTAGTATCTGGTTATGTCAAAATATTATGCTTTATATATATTCTTATATATAAGACACACATTAATTGTGGATAATGGTCAGCCATTATGTTTTTTCTCCTACTTTATCATGTATTTTCTGTAACATAGTAAAATATATAGTTCCATGGTCTTAGCAGCTAAGGAAACTGAAACACAGAGGTTAAATGCTTTTTCTAACAACAAAATTAATTTTTAAAAAGTTGTGTCTACAACAAACCAATAGATGAATATCTAAGTAATAATGATAATTATCACAGAAGTGAACTCCTTTTTTTGAGCCAAAACGGCCCATGATTCATCTTTATGTTATAAAGTGCCAAGCCAGACAAAAAAGGTATTTGAAAAATGAAATTATCCAGTAAAAAATAGGTCTGCTGAATGTTGTAAGATATTTTACTGCTTCTAACACCTGTATGCTGGAGTTACCATTGGGCAGGTGTTGGTTCAAGTGGCAGACTGTATAGCTTTTGGGAGTCCCAGGAGGCTGGTCCTGCAGCTCTCTTTAGGTTTTTTATCTTGAGATTCAGCCTAGAGTTTTGTTGATGTTCATTGATGATTCTGCTTTGGGCATTCAAATGATCCTTCTCTACAGTAGAATTCTCTGAGTGATGGTTCCCAAAAAGTTAAGTTCACATTCTAAACCCCAGAAATTGTTAAGATTACTTTATATGACAAAAGATGTGATTAAGTTAAAGATCTTGAGAGGAGGAGTTTATCATGGATGATCTGAGTGGGCCCAAAATGCAATTCACCTGTATTCTTATAACTGAGAGGCAGAGGGAGTCTTGAGACAGAAGATGAAGCAGTGTGATACAGTGATGTGGCCATAAGCCAAGAGGGACCAAAAGCTGAAAGAAGCAAGGAATGGATTCTCCCATGGAGCCTTCAAAGGGAGAATGGCCCTGCAAACACCTTAATTTCAGACTTCTGGACTTTGAAACTGTGAGAGAATTCATTTCTGCTGTTTAAAGCCACCAAGTAGGAGGTAATTTGTTATGGCAGCCATAGGAAACTAATGCATCCCCCATCAGAGATGTTCTCTGTTAAACACTTTGGTGCTGGGGTTTTGTGCTAGACTGAATGTTTCTGTACCCCCTCCCTCAATTCATATGTTAAAATCTTAACCTCCACTGTGATGGGGATTTGAGGAGGTGATTAAGTCATAGGAGCAGACTCCTCGTGAATGAGATTAATGCCCTTATAGAAGAGACACCATAGAAATTCCTTGTCCCTTCTTCTGTGTGAAATTACAGAGAGGAGACAGGTGGCTATGAACCTGGAAGCAGGCCCTCATCAGACAGCAGATCTGCTGGAGCCTTCATCTTAGACTTGCCAGCCTCCAGAACCATGCAAAAGAAATGTTGTTGGAAAGCCACTCAGTCTATGGTATTTTTTGTTATAGCAACCAGAAAGGACGAAGATAGGTTTCTATTTTCCTAGAATTTTCCAATTTTCACCATTACTCCTGGTGTCACTGCTGCAGCATGGCACTGCTGAACTTAGAGAATAGGAGAGAATATGTGTTGGGGAGAATTTACATCCAGGGAGTCTGACAGTAGGTGTGCGATGAAGAGGCTGGGTTGATGTGGATGAAGGCATCTCTAACCCACATACACACAAGGATGAAGAGGGCTATTCCATTGAGTAGCTACAAGGTTTGTGTTTAAAATATGAGCTGTTTTTTGGGGCACCTGGGTGGCTTAGTTGGTTAAGCTCAGCAGGGAGCCTGATTCTCCCTCTCCCTCTGTGTGCCGTTTTCCCCTGCTTGTGCTCTCTCCCTGTGTCAAATAAATAAATAAAATCTTTAGAAAAAAAATAAAATATGAGCTGATTTTGGAACTAGAGAGTGTCAGTGTCATAGATAAGAAAAAGGGGGCACAGAGCAGCACATATTTTGTTCTGTAGGTTTGCACAAAGTCTTAGCCACTTTAAATTGACTCTGTTTTGGGGTGCCTGGGTGTCTCATTCGGCTAAGCATTTGCTTTTGGCTCGGGTCATGATCCTGGGGCCTTAGGATCAAGCCCCTGCATTGGGCTCCCTGCTCAATAGGGAGTCTGCTTCTCCCTCTCTCTCTGTCCTTCCCCCTCCCCCACTTGTGCTCTCTCTGTCATGCACCCTCTCAAATAAATAAATAATTAATTAAAAATAAATAAATCTACTCCATTTTGTATGTGAACTCTTTTCTCTCCACAATCTACCACATCCAAATAATATGCAGTGCCTTCAAAATGGTACCATGTCCAAATGGAGTTAAGTCATCCTTAACTCTTTCCTTTCAATAAACTACCACCTCCAAATGGTCCTAATCTACTTCATCCAAATGGTACCAAATACCAAATGGTATTTGGCTTTACTTGTTAAGTGTCTCTAAAATCACTTCTATCTTCTTTTCTGCTGCCAAACACCCTTACTTTACCCAGGCTATTATCAACACATCATAGTCCTTTGCCTCCAAACTCTCTTTTATTTAATCCTCAAAATTTTGTACATTGTTATATAAGCTGTATTTTGTACTATCCTTCTCTCTTCTCAACCTTTCCTGGATCCCTACCTGTAAAGGATAAAAGACAGGCTCTTCAGCCTAGCTTAAAAGGCCATTCATAATATGGCCCCATACCTCTTCCCAATTTGTTTTCTCAGCACTTCCCTATTAACAATGACCTCATACCATAAGTATTCACTGTTCTCTACATCTGTCATGCTTTCGAACATGACTTTGCCTTTACACTTGCTACCTCTTTGATGGAGATAGTTACTTTTCTTTTCTACTTGGTAAAGTTCTGTTTATTTTTTAAGATCCAGCTCAAAAAATATTGTCTCGTGGAGGTTTCCCTGACTCCTCTTCCATTCTATACCCCCATAACACAATATAAAGGACATTTTTACACATTATTTCATTTGTCTGTTTCTTTTACTAAACCGTGAACACCACCACACTAATACCACCATGTCTTATTTGCCTTATTTTTTTGTATATCTACTTTTGTATATCTACTTTTCTCATTCAGTACCTAGAACATAGTATGTACTCCATGAATATTTGTGTTAGATGAAAAAATGATAAATTTATTTAAATTTGCCTATACTCCTAAGTGGAAGAGTACAATTAAATAGTTAATTGTATTCTGCACTCTGACGTATTTCACAATATAAAATAAATCTTTGGAGGAAAAAAGTGTAAATGAAGTTGAAAACTGAACTATAACTCCATGTTTTCCAAGTTGCTAGATCTCTACTTCTGATAAATTGTCAGTTATTCTTATCAGATTTTTATCTGATCTGTGACAAAATAGAAAATAATCTTTAAGCAGCTACATAATACACTGTGGGGTTTGCTATATTTAAAATAATCCTGCCATGAATCTTTTTATGAACTTAAAAAAACTCTTGTAATATAAATAATTATCCTAAATTGTACTTCAGAACTTCTTAGATGGTGGAATATTTTATAATAGCAAAATGGACTGCATGTATTCTTTTCTTGTAAAAACTAACTTGAAACATTTTCTTGCAATGATTGATGTATTGAGGACACCAAAACTCTAGTCAGTAGTGTAGAAATTTCTAACTTCATATCATAGAATTTTCACTTACTGTAAAATAAGTGAAATAGTTTTTTGTTGTTCACTGTTTTCTTCTTGAGGGCAACTTACATCAAATTGGATGACTCAAAGTTCAGGTTGAGATTTTTTGTACTTATGATCAAAATATCTTCTCTTGTGTCTCTAACTCTTGTTTTCTTTTTTTCTCTTTTAAATTATCTTCCAAATTTAATACTAAATATGATTTCATTAAAGGGAAATTTTCTAAACAATTCTTAGAAAATTGAAACAGGCAGTTCTGCTGAAATATTAGCTTCTAGTAAAACTTAAAATGGGAAATGTTTGTATTTCTTACATCATCATTTGAATAAAAGCAATATTTGAATATCTATAAGGGATGATTTAGTGAATTTTGCATCAATACCATAAATGTGAATTAACAGACAATGCTTTAAATGACTTCAACATCTGAACACTATCATTAGCTCTTAGAAGCAATGGTAGAGGATTAATAAAAATTAATCCTCAGGGTAGCTGTTTTTGTATAAGCTGTCCCTCCACATGTATGAAAAATAGGAAACATTTCTTCTTAGCTAACATTTAATAAAATGGTCACAGAAATGTCTTTCAATGAAAGGGTAAGCTCTCAGGCTGTTTGGGTAAAAAAAATTCAAAGAAATGAACTCATTGCTGCTTCTGCTTCTTGTCAAAATTTCATTGAAATGAATATGGGTCTCTTATCAAAATGAACATGAGATGAATTGCAGAGTTCACTGTTCCTTTCTTTGCTGTTGGAGGTGCTGTTGGTTTTTCTTGCAGCTATAAATGATGCTGAAAGAATGCAGACCAGAATCTAATGAATTTTATGCCAAACAATCACAGAAGCAGCATACTTTCCACTGTCATCCTATTTATGGAGGTTTTTTGTGTGTGTGGTTTTTTTGTGTGTGTGTGTGTGTGTTTTTTAGCTATTGATACAGAAAGGTCTATAGAATTCACAATGTTTGATTAAGACTGGCAGGCAAAGTCTATTTTTTTGAGCACCACTGGCTCTAGTTTCTGTATCTGTGTTTCTTTTGAAGATGTTAGAAATTATAAAGAAGGACTATCTTTAAGGCAGGCTAATACTAATGCGAGATTATATTTAGAGGTGTTTGCTTAAGCACAAAATCAACTGGTGAAAGCCAAAGTGACTTGTCATTTAGTAAAAAGATGCTCTAACAGTTTTTACTCTGGAAAGCACTGCTGTAAGATATGAAACAAAACTTATTTTTGGGGGGGGGGAGGGTGTTCATAGAACCACAAAGAACAGAACCTAAAACTAAGCAACTTGATTCAAAAAGTACTCAAAGCCCTAAAAGCCTTAGTCAAAAGTGCTTGTTCAATGTGAAACCAGGCCTCTGTGACTGCTTTGTAAAGGGCCAATAAATCAGATGATTTGATCAAAATGTTTTTGTGCACTTACCTTAGGAACAGAAACTAAAAATTGTTTCCAGTATATTATTTTGGGATGTTTTAAACAAAGCCTTAGAAATATATTTTATTTAATGGCCATATGGAACCTGAAAGAATAGCTATTTGCATTGAAGGGGCTTCTTTAAATGCATGAACTCAAATAGCATATTTGCATATAGAGTAATTGAAGAGGAGTGGGAGTAAAGAGTTCCACACAAATGTCAATTTGATCTACTAAGTCACAGTATAACCTTAATTTCAATTTTAGTTTTCTTGTCCCAATTAATAACACAGAGCCAATTAGGCATAAAGCACTGTAAGGGAAGCAGAATAAGAAGAAAATAGTTCTGCCTTTGAGGAGTTGGCAGTCTACTTGAGAAGAGGAGTCATGCAGAATTGACTTTTATGTTTGGTGTATAAAACACCACAGACCCGAGCAAATGGTTTATAGGAACGCTGAAAGGTATTGTAAGGACCACCAATTCACCAACTTCATTTGGTTTTCAGGTTGGAAAATCATTGGGCAAATTTCACATGAGATTTACATTATAATCAGTATTTTGAAATATTAGTTTTATGATTCTTAATCTGCTCTTCATTACTTTTAAAGTATTTGTCAACACTGCTGGAAAAAAGATCAATGCTGTTTCTCTCCCTCTGTCTTTTTTAGATTGATTTTGGGATAATAAGATGGCAAAATTTCAAAGAAACATAAATGGGGTATGTTACCAAAAGGCATTGGAATTGAAAATATTATTTGTAAAAACTAGTTTTGAACTAAGTACATTTGTTGGTATGTGTTCCTTTTTTTTTTTTTTTTTGAATTAGTAGGTTGAGGGGTGCCTGGGTGGCTCAGATGGCTAAGTGTCTGCCTTCGGCTCAGGTCATGATCCCAGGGGCCTGGGATCAAGCCCCACATCAGGCTCCTGGCTCAGCCGGCAGTCTGCTTCTCCCTCTCCCTCTGCCTCTTCCCCTGCTCATGATCTCTCTCTCTCTCTGTATCTCTGTGTCTCAAATGAATAAATAAAATCTTTAAAAAAAATAAAATTAATAGGTTGAAAACTAATATCCGTAAGGTCATTTATTTAAGCATTTATATGACCATCCACTGCTACTGCCATACCCTTAAAAAAGCAGAACAAGTAAGATAGAATATAATTACCTATGTATATATTTTACAAATGACTGCTTTCAAAACTGATTAGATAGGTAATGTTAATGACTCATGAGTTTTCAATGAGATAATCTGTTTCCAACATATTCTGTCTGGTTACTTGTAGGAATAGTCAGTGTAGCACTGAGGACAACAGCAGCTTATATATACATATACTATCTAGGTTGATTTCTAAGGACTTAGATGTCAAGTTCTCCAGCATTAGTGACTGTGGTCAGGGAGATTTGAACAACCCAGGAAAGTTTTAATAAACTAAAGGAATTCAGTTGCTTTTCACCAATGTGATGGCTAAAGGCAAAATTTCCAGGACTTGTATAAAAGAAGATCCAAACCCTGTAACAATAATATTTGGTAATGTAGAAGAATGCTTTGAATACAATAAAAGAAGGAGGAGGTCATCATATTCTCCTGTAATATCTTTGCTTAAATTGTTTAGAAGAGTGATTTTGGGGTTGAAGTGTATTTCATTTAGAATTGGAATTTTTTAGGATGAAAAAATTGGTCTGGAAAGAAAATACATATTTGATGCTAGGACACAAAAGAAAAATATCAGTTCTAGTTCATGTTAGTCCTTTTTCTGTAATTATTATGCACGTCATTCAAGTTAATTTCTTTATTCTCTAGAGAGTAATTATTGAATATTCATAGATTACCTTTATTAGTTGGGTTTATTTACTCTGCAAGATTATTTATTATTGAAAATGTGTTTTTTTTTTTTTTTAAAGATTTTATTTATTTATTTGAGAGAGAGAATGAGAGAGACAGAGAGCACATGAGAGGGGGGAGGGTCAGAGGCAGAAGCAGGCTCCCTGCCGAGCGGGGAGCCCGATGCGGGACTCGATCCAGGGACTCCAGGATCATGACCTGAGCCGAAGGCAGCCGCTTAACCAACTGAGCCACCCAGGCGCCCTATTTATTATTGAAAATGTTTTGAAATCAGCTCATTCTGGTCTATGAACCATCTGCTTGTAATGTAAAAAGCAACCATATTGGTTAAATAAAGTTTTAGTGTATATACATTTGAATGACTCATTAGGAAGTGATGTGGAATTTAAATTTTTTTATAGTTAACATCATAATGTCTTAAAAATCATCTTTGAATTATAAGATATAAAAATATTCCCTTATATCTTCTTACAAAAACCCTGAAGTTTTGCTTTTCATATTTGAGGAATGAGTTCATGTGCATTGATTTGTGTATCATTACCATAAATTGTATATCATCGCTGTAGATTAAAGAGAACCTCCTTTTCCCAGTGATTTGAAATCCCACCTCTGTCGTTTGTTTTTTCCATTTATATATGGACCTGTTTCTAGGCTCCCTAGTCCATTCCATTGAGCAGTTTGGATTTCTCTTAACTTAAATCACATCGTCTTAATTCATCTAGTATTATAATATGTGCTGTTTTCATTGAGGGTAAGTTTGCCTTCATTATTCTTTTTCTTTATGAGTACTTTGGATATACTTGGCTCTTTGCTCTTCTATAAACATTTTAGAATCAGCTTATCAAATTTTACAACAAATCCTATGGTAATTTTGATTTGGATTGCATTGAATCTTTTGATCAATTGGAAGAGAATTGACATTTTTAAAAAATGCCTCTTGGTTCATAGATATGGCATATGTTTCCATTAGTTTATCATCTGGAGTGTCTTTTAATGCTTATATAATTTTCTCTATATGGCTCTTGAAACAATGTTTGATAGATATGTTCTTAAGAACTTTACAATATGTGTTGCTAATGTAAATGTTATTTTTACAAGGCTTTTCCCCTAATTGTTTATTAATGGGATATAAAGACAGAAATGTTTTTTGTATATTAATCTTTTACCTACCACCTGGCTGTATTCTCATCAATTCTGATAAATTTAAAGTTGATTATTTTGAATTTTCTCAATTATATCATCTGTGAATAATGAATTTTGTCTCTTCCTATCAATTCCCTAGTCTCTCATTTTTTTTCTAGTCTGATGCCGCTGGTTAGACATCTCAACTAAATGTTGAATTTTTAATTAATTGAATCTTTGTCAAATTTATGACTTCAAAAGAGGTGTTTCTTATATTTCACCAGGCTTTTATCAGGCTTATCAGGTTAATTTAGTTAATTTCTCTTATTACCTTGCTAAAAGTTTTTATCCTGAATGATTAGCTATTTTTCTCAAATTTTTTTTCTTCATTGATTGAAATGATCATATGCTTTTCCTTACCTTTTTAGTAATTTTATTGATAATGTTAAATCATTCTTGGATTTTTGGGATAATTCTAATTTATTCTTAGTATATTACATATTTTATTCATTGTTTGATTTGGATTGGTATTTTGTTCAGAATTCTTGTCTCTGTGTTTATGAATGAGATTGACCTGTTATTTTTCTTTTTTTGAACTGTCTTTATCAAAGATCTATATCAAGGTTTGAGACCAGTATACTGTTTTACGAATGATTTGGGCAATATGCTCCCCCCTTTTTTTTCCCCCATTATCTGGAAGGCTTTATATAAAATTGGAAAGATTTTATCACCTAAAGTATATTAGACCTTCCCTGGTAAATCACTCAGGCCTGGGATTTTTCTCTTTTTTGGTATTGATCAACTTTTATTCTAATTTTAGAACTGTCCAGTCTTTCTACTTCTTCTTGATTAAGAGTATATATTCTATTTTTTTTGTGAATTTGTTGATTATATGTTCTATTTTTTTTGTGAATTTGTTGATTTAGCTAAGTTTATAAATTGATTGACAAGCCTCTCTTCTCTTCTCTTCTCTTCTCTCCTTTTTGTAGGAACTCCAGTTGAATATATAGAATCTTTTAATCCTATCTGCAATGTATATATTTCCATTTCATAGTTTTTATCCCCGTGGCTCTCTGCTCCTTGTTGTGGATAATTTTTCAGATATACCATTACTAATATTTCTTTGGCTATTCTTATTTTGCTATTTAATCTGTTTAATCAGGTTTTACTTTTTATTTCTGCAATTACTTTTTTCATATGTAGATTTTCCATTTGTTTGCTTTTCTAGAATTGCCTGATGATTTCTGAAAATCTCTTGTGGCTTATTCTTTCTATCTATGAGTTCATCTTTTATTTCTTTATACATTTTATATTCTACATTTTGTACCTGGCAATTCCACTGTCTTAAGAGTTTGGTGAGTTAAATTTTTTTTCTTCCTTGTTTCTGCTGCCTGATTCATGATGCCTTCCCTCCTTGTTTGCTTGATGGTATTTAGAAACTTAACTTGATTGACCTTAATCTGGAAATACTGTGGGCTTAACTTGGGAATGCTTTTCTTCAGTTTTTGTTTCTGTTGAGAGTCCAGGGGTACCATAGATCTAGGACTCTATTAGACTTTTAGGATGTCCTAGCTTAAATTAGATGTCTCATCTTCAGTTTCTTTACTTTGTTGCTGGCCCAAAGATTAAGGTATAATTCAGGAGTATTAAGGGATGTGCCCTTGGAGCAATAACATTTTTCCCACTTGCTTACCTCTAACTTCTTGCACTTTCAACTCATAGCTTGTTCCCTCTGAGTGAGGAATAACAGATTTCTCCCACATCCTGGAAACAATGAATGCTTTGAGAACTATGTTATCCATTATGTAGTTGATTTTTTGTAGGAACATCTCTCAGAGAATTCAGTCTACCACACTGCCAGGTGTAGAATGTGAATGTTGAACTAGTATAGAATTCTGTGGCTCTTTGAAGATGTTATGTCAATATTGTCTAGCATTTATTTTTGTGAGTGTTGAACTAGTATAGAATTCTGTGGCTCTTTGAAGATGCTATGTCAATATTGTCTAGCATTTATTTTTTGCTGATGAGAATTCTGCTAATGCAATTATTGTTGTTTGGTAAGTAATTATCTATTTCTGGTAACATTTTATTTTATTATGCCATTTCTAATGTAAACTTTAAAAATTCCAGCTTGGTAATTGGATGTCCTTTTGCTTGAACTCTCTTCTCTAATTCCCTCCTTCCTTCTCTCCCTCCCTCCCTTCCTTCTTTCTCTCCTTCCTTCCTAATATCTTTAACCCCCGCCCATGTTCATAGTGAATATTCTATTACTCTCTTCAAATTTAATAACTCATTAACTCAAGAATATTATATCTGACTTATTAATTTTTAATTTCAGAAGTGTCTGCATTCTTAATTTCAAAAATGTTGATTTGTTTATTTTCATTTTTATCTGCTCTGTTTCATAATATATATATTTTTTGCTTTGGTTTCTTTGTCTATTTGTAGCATTATTTATCTTCATATACTTTATTTTATTATTTTTTTAAGATTTTATTTATTTATTTGACAGAGAGAGAGAGATAGTGAGAGCAGGAACACAAGCAGGGGTAGTGGGAGAGGCTGCCAAGTAGGGAGTCTGACACAGGGCTCGATTCCAGGCCCTGGGATCATGACATGAGCTGAAGGCAGATGCCCAATGACTGAACCACCCAGGCGCCCCATCTTCATGTACTTTAGACCTTTACTTTGCACCCTGTCTTCAATGAGATCTTGTTTTTCTATCCATTTGTTCTTTTCTTTATTGATTAGTAGTATTGTGGCTGCCACTATATGGCTCCTGGGTCCTCTTCCAGATAGGGGTATTAGATTAGTAATTTAGAGTTTTTTGCTCTAAGGGCTTTTGGAGAGTTTCACAGATCATGTTGGCTGTCCAATGAGTTGCCTGGCTTAGGCTGAGCTTTTGAAGCTGTAACCTGCCTTCTCGAGTTGGTAGCTTTATGGAAGCTACACCTGCATTCAGTTGTCTATAGCAGTTTTCAGCCACCTTTCAAGCACCAAGAAGGCCAGTCCTGGCTCATTTCTAAGCAATAAATGTAATTCAGGTTTCCCCTCTTAGTTGGTCACTTTCATTCCCTGGCCACTTCTGTCTGCTTCTGGACTCAGAGCAAGAGGGCCTGCAGCTTTCGGACTTCTGTCCCTTTGATGTTTCTCTTCCATTTTCTGTTCACGGAAATATCTTCTTAACTTCTATGAAAGCACTTGGATTCACTTAAAAAAATATATATATATATATATATTCTGGGCCATATATAAATTACATTTTATAACAATGTACATCATTTGAAAATGATGAGAATCAATTGACTGTACTTGCTATGTTCAGTAATAAGTTTAAATTGCATATTACTTTTTTTTAACTTGCATATGTTTAACTTTTTCAGTGTAATTACCCCTAGAGTTATCTTGTTGTACATATTTTGATAACTTTCTTTCATGAGCTCTTTAAATGTTGCAATGTGCTATAGTGAAAACAGCATAGATTTTATTGTCAGGCCAAAGGAAGTTCCCATCACAGCTCCAATAGCCAAGGGATTGAGAAAATTTCTAAACTGTACTTTCCTTCTAAAATCAAAACTTTACTTCAAATATGAAGTATGAATTAGATCAATGTACTATCTAATTCTTATTCAACCTTACTCCATAAAAAGACACAAAGACCTTGACCGGCAGATCTTTGTTTATTCACTTGTGATCTGTGGCAGTTATCACCAGTTACACTTTGGAGTTTCCATCTGAGCTGAGATCCAGCTGCAGAATTCTCAACAAAGCGCTCCTATCAATTGATAAAAGATGTCTGCAGAAATCAATATGTGATTTTAGCTCTCCCTTTCACCTTTTTCTAATATGCTGCTTTTATTTATTGCTGATATGCATCTAGCAAATTAATGTATCCATAGGTCCAGGGAAGTGTTAATATCTCATCTGATTTAATTTTAGATGTGTCACTTTTCTTAAACACACTAGGATATAGAACCAGTCATTTTACAGAATAAATTCTATTTGAGTGGCAATAACTATCAACTGGTAGGAAAGGATATTGGTAAGAAATGGCTTGACAGAATAATAGTTTAGCATAAAAGCACTTGCGAGAGCATTTGCAAAATGTATTCTACAGGCTGTGAATGTATGTTGCCAGAAAAAAAAAAAAAAAGCTTTCATAAGAAAATAATTTCATGGTGAAATAAAAGTTTAGATTTAGTGAAGTTAAGGATTTCTTTTTCTGATAAGAATTCCCAAGAGGAGGAAATAGTAAGTATTCTTTCCCAAAGGTAGTTGTCCATGGAACACTTTTGCAGGGTTTTTATCGGCTTCTTGATAGAGCTAAGGCTGATATGCCCTGCTATGTTATACCAGCCTGCTTCCTTTCTGACTGCTGGGCAGTCACTATGAAGAGTTTCTGCCCATTCCACACCAGTTGTTAAGTATTTTGAAAATCATTTTGTATAGAATACATTTTAGAAAATGTCATTGAAAGGTTGTGTCATTGGTAAGGCAAATATTATATGAGATTGGGGACATTTATTATATTTGTCTATTTTTGTTTCAGATTATTTTATGCAAAATAAATTTTACTTAGTATGTTGATTGCTATGTGACACGTAAAGTGCCAGCCTAAGGCTTATATTTATAAAAACACATTCAATTGAAACACAACTAATTCATGGCCAATGCAGAAATTTGGGAAAACAGATATACAAGAAAGGAAAAAATATAAATATAAAAAAAATCAATCTGGGATATTTCCCCCATTCCTTCTGTTAAGTACAATTAAAAATCCTGGATATTATGTATAAAACAAACATAGGGAGACTCAAAGGTGGAAAGAGGAAGGCAGACCAGATAGGAATCTTGAGCCACAAGAAACAACACAGTGGTGACTTCCTTTTATTTTCATATATCCCAGACTGGGACCTGATGAAGCTAACAACCTAAAACACCGAGGGCAGAAACATAATGAAAGAAGATCCAAAAAAGCCATTTCCTCTTTTTAATCACTCAAAACACTTCACTCTCACAACTTTTTCTCTAAAGAATACTCCTCTTTTTAAAATTCATCAGTAATTTCTATATTGCTAAGTCAACTCTTACATGGTTCATTTATTATTTTCCCTATGCTGCTGTAAATGCAGCAAATTACCACAAAATTAGTGGCTTAAAACAACATAAACTTATTATGCTACAGTCCTTGAGGTTAGAGTCTGAATTGGATTGGTGGGGCTATATTCTTTTCTCTAGAAGAGAATCCATTTCCTGGTTCATCTCTTTCTATAACCTCTGTGCCATCCTCACATCTTCTCTGACTCTGACATTTCTGCCTCCCCCTCTTGTAAGGACACATGCAATCGTCTTGATTTTACCCAGATAACAATAAAGGAAAATCCTCCCATCTCAAGATCCTTAATCACACTTGCAAATTCCCTTGGCCATGTAAAACATCTTCATTGTTTCTGAGGATTCATACCTGAACATTTCCCAGGACCATTATTTTGCCTAGCAAATATGACATCAACTTTCCTTGGATTTCATGACACTATACCACTCTGTTTTATATTTCTTAAATAGCTGGCCATTTCTTCTCAATTTTATTTTCAGGTTTTTATTGCCTACTCTTCCCTTAATTATTTGAGCTTCTCAGGTTCTTTTCTCATTCCTTTTCTCCTCCTGGGCAACTGAGCTCATTCTCTATGTGAATCCTAAAGAGCTCAATCATAAGTCTGACTCTGATATTGAATTTTCACACAGATGACCCAAAGACATCTCAAATACACCATATCCCAAACTGAAATCATTTTTGCGCTATCAAGGGTGCACCATTTTGTACCATTCAGTTAATGAGGCCTCCATGCACCCTTTGCCTAAGTCAAGAGCAGTTATTCTTGATTCTTCTGTCCTTCCTCACTTCCCCAAATCATTGAATCCACAAATCACATTAAAGCTCTAAAAACGTCTCCCCATATGGGCAGCCACTCCCCAGTCTAGGTCACTTTGTCTTTTTCTTAGATTTTGGCCACAGACTCCAAAATGGTCTTATCTCCAGGCTTGTTTCCTTTTACTTCATTCTCTACATTGCAGCCAGACTAAGAGTCGCCCAAGCAGCTGTAGTCCTCATTTGTAAACCACAAATCTAATCCTGTCACATTCCTGTTTAAAATCCTCCAATGACTTTATTGGTGTTAGAATAAAGATGAAACCACTGGCTCTACTTTGTGTGAAATCTCCTGTATATTGAGGCCGCTGGCTTCCCCTCTAGTCTCATCTCTCATTTTATGTTTTCACATCCTGAGATGCTCTCTCTCTCTCTCTCTCTCTCTATCTCTATCTCTCTTTCTTCATCTCTATCATCTATCTCTCCTCCTGACCCTCATATATGCTGTTTATGCTATTTCTTCTATCTAGAAGATTTTTGTTTCACTTGTCACCTGGCTAACTGCTATTTGTTTTTCAGATTTACAACTCCTCCAGGAAGCCTTTTCTGGCCAGGAGTTCAGGTTAAATATATAAATGTATCTTTTTAAAGACTCCTGTACCACTCTATGCACTTTGTTTCAAATTACCCTCATGCCCTTTCGTAATTGCCCACCAGCCCTAGACTGAAACCTTGTGAGGATAGGCATAGAGTTCATATAATAGGGATTCATTAATTATCTGATGAAAGGAGAAATAAGAAATTGTAGTATTTTATGAATACCAACAGGGTGTGAAGGATTGTCACTTTTATTTTATTTGAAAAATAGAAACGTCCTACAGGTGGAAGATCTCATGTGTTCTTAACCAGAGAGGGGGAGAGAAAAAGAATCAAGATAATCTTTAACATCCATCAATGATAGGTTTGAATTAATATGTTATTGAAGAGATACCTAAGAGGTAAAGTGTTAATTCAAGCATATCACTAATGGATATATTTTTTTAAAGATTTTATTTATTTACTTGACTGAGAGAGAGAGATAGCGAGAGCAGGAACACAAGCAGAGGGAGTGGGAGAGGGAGAAGCAGGCTTCCCCTCGAGGAGGGAGCCCGATGTGGGACTCGATCCCAGGACCCTGAGATCATGACCTGAGCAGAAGGCAGACGCTTAACGAATTAGCCAGCCAGGTGCCCCCACTGATGGATATTTTTGATATTTTTCAATATTAATAGTTTTAAATGCTTATTGCCTTTATCAAGAATCTTTACTATAATAAAAGTGGTTAAGTAAACAGAATCCACATTGTTTTCAGAATTGACAAACATTTTGAATTGCTGACTCTGTCATTGTGACCACCTGTAAACTGGGAATGAAACACTTGCAGAACTTAATTTTGATCAAGTACCATAAAATTAGGGCTATTAAATCAAAATGCCGTAGATTTTTTTAATGACAATAATTACGAAAGGTTTAGGTTCAAATTTTGATTCTTCACTTCAATAGTATCCTTCTTCTGTAAGTCTTAAACACATCTTAAATTGGACTTTTAAGTTTCCTGAACTAAATACAAGGGTTTTAAATTGTCTGAAAATTGTATGTTAAAACTGCTAAGCTCTGAACATCTGTGTTTTTTGGTGCCCCATTTTCTTTGATTTGGAGTTTTTGATATGGATGAGAAGATATTAAATTCTTCTAACTCAAAACAAGAAACTACAAGAAATATGCTCCAATATAAAAACTGTTCAAAAACAGTAATCATTCCTAAAACTCTGTAACTATTTTGGAGACGATTTATTCACTTGGCTTTCTCTAATCACGGATTTTTTTTTTCAACTTTGTCACTGAGTAAGATTGTTTCCTTGAGGCAAGAAAGAAAAGGTCCTGACAAACAAGAGGTAGCCTTAGGGAAAAGGAGCTACAGTAAACACTTAGAACTTCTTCCCTCAACAAGACAACCTTTGAAAGTAAACACAAAGAAGGCAAAAAAATGGTGTGAATTACTGGCTTTTTATCAGATAATATAACATTAGATCTTTTATTATATGGTCATTTAAAAAAATACTTCATATATGTTAAGTGTTCTTAGTAATACTACTTCCTTCATGGTAGATGAAAATTACTCAGTTTTCAAATTTGATTTTAAATACTCAAGCCAGAGTTCAGATTGGAGAAAGTCAAGGATAACACAAAATAAAACAAGAAGGAGCTATCGAAAGAAATCCAGTATACCAAGGGTCTTTAAAAGAAAAGAAATAATAAAGGCCAACTTGGTGGTATAGGGAAAATACATTTTTTTTTTAAAGATTTTATTTATTTATTTGACAGAGAGGGAGATAGTGAGAGCAGGAACACAAGCAGGGGGAGTGGGAGAGGGAGAAGCAGGCTTCCTGCCGAGCAGGGAGCCCGATGTGGGACTCGATCCCAGGACCCTGGGATCATGACCTGAGCCGAAGGCAGACGCTTAACAACTGAGCCACCCAGGCACCCTAGGGAAAATACATTTTAGTTTTAATCAAAATTTGTATTACCAATCTTGGGCAAGTCATTTACATTTCTAAAAATCAGTTTACTCATCTGCAAAAGAGGTTTCTGCGTAGGGAATCAGTGAAGATGACAAATGCCTATTTCAGTGGGTATTGCATTTTTCTGACATATTCTGAGTCAGAATATCAAGAGGAGAAGAAATAGGGGTGGGGTTTCTCTGTGAGAGACAGTAAACATTTGCTGGATTCCAGTGATGATAATCCCTGGGTATTAGTTCTCATATGTTTGTATTTAACAGCTGTGAGAAAACAATGAAATTAGTGTTAGCGCATATTAGCAAACGCATATAACCCCGAATCTACCTACAGCTCAACTTCAAAATCTGGAATACCTGGGTCTGTGATTACAGTACATGTAAACAGGTGTTGGAAGGGGGAATAAAAAGAACTACTTATCTGGAGGAATAGTAAATAGAAAATAAATGCTTAGAGATGCCTTAGATGTTAAAAAATGATAAAAACATGAAAGCAGGCGCCATTTGATGATATTTTAGTTAAATATCAAAGTTTTTTTGTAGATTGAAATGCTCAGGACAAATCTCTTTAAAATGTCATAGGATGACAGCTTTGTAAAACTGTGTGAACCCATCATCCTCACGAAATGTTAAACATTGATAGTTCTAAAGAAAGTAAATGCAATTCTTTTGAATTTAATAGGAAATTGTGGTGGTTTTTTAACTGAATGCATCACCACATTGAGGTCAAAAATTCTTTTTTTTTTTTTTTAAGATTTTATTTATTTGACAGAGAGAGACACAGCGAGAGAGGGAACACAAGCAGGGGAGGGGGAGAGGGAGAAGCAGGCTTCCCGCTGAGCAGGGAGCCTGATGTGGGACTCGATTCCAGGACCCTGAGATCATGACCTGAGCCGAAGGCAGGCGCTTAACGACTGAGCCACCCAGGCACCCCATGAGGTAAAAAATTCTTAAAGTGAAAGGAAATAAAGAGTTATGCCTCTTTATCTCTTAAAAGAGAATGAACTGGTAAATTAAGAAAGGTGTAAAAGATGGATGAATGAAGTGTTAGATACTTAATTGTGATCAGAAATATTGAGAAGGATTGAGGATTCAATCAAGAGGTGTGGATACTGAGTTTCTCAGACTCTCTATTGCTGTTGTCAAACATGAGTGATTATGTGATCACATATTTGGCATCTATGAAACACATTCCTTAACTTAAGATCTTAGAAAAAGAACAAGAAAATGTTTTCAGATTTTTATCATTTCAGGTTTGCCCCCTTTTCCAATTGTGTTGGATACCTTTGATTTTGCTCTGTGAAATTTTAACATCTTTTTTCTCTTGTCCTTCTCTTCAAGAATGGTCTTAGCGATGTTTTCTAACCACATGAATAGAAGACCTTGAATAAAATCTATCTTATAACTTCTCTGATCCTGTTTCCTATGTCCTTGAACGCTTCCACCCATTTCAGAAAGTAAATGGAGTTTCATCTTTTCACTGCTGCTTTTCCAGTATGACTTTCAAAGACATTAAGATAATCCTTTCTATTTTTACTAAAAGTGATCTTGCCCTTTCTTTCCCTTTCTCAGTTATTCAACAAACTCCTCTGAACCATTATGTTTTGTTGTGTGTTGATCTTAACTTGGGATATAGCCTTACTTTTGAAAATGGTGAAAATCCTAACCCTTTAAGAGAATAAGGAATAAAGCTTCCAGGCTTGAAGGGCACTGAGGTATTCAGCATCATAACAATTTCTAACTTCTTAATATACTGCAGTTAATTAAATCATCAACTAGACATATCCTGTTTATTGCTCTTTTGGATTAAAATAAATTAGAGCAGAAAGGAAACAGAACTTAATTGGCCTTAGAAAAGTTGTTATACTGTTACTACAACAGTTTTCTTGGAATTTAGTAATCATAATTATGCAAATCTTAATTAGGTAATTATTGTTGTGCAGTTTTTCTTGACTTAAGGGGGGAAAAATTCATTGGTACAATCAGCCGTATCATGCCATGTCAGAAACTTCAAATCAGAAAAATTTTTAGAGTACTTTATTATTTACTGGGGTATAATATCCTAAGCAACAAACAGAGGAAAAGCCTGAAAGTACTCCTTGCTTCAGTATTTGTTCTCCTTTGTAGTTGCCAAAGTGTTGCTCTGATTTGTCAGAATAAGACTGATGGAGGAAAGACAAGTCATCAGACATGGGTGATTTTTCATCAAAGTAGACACCAGATAAAAGAGACTCATGGATTCTTGGTTCTTTCAAGAGTAACTTTTGAATAAAATTTGAATAAATTTTTGTTTTAGCCCGTCAGAGCTTCGGTTCAGCCATTTTGCTTTTAATTGTTTCTGCCATAGCACATTATATGCATTCCTGGAAATTTGCATATTCTGCAAAATAGAAGAATGTGCATTTTGAGAAAAGTAGAGTTGATTAAAATAAAAATTTGTAACCAAAATACTGACAAAAACAGTGATAGGCATTTCAGGGGATACTTGAGTAAGCCAGAAAGGCAGCTCAGCTTGGACAGAGGCTACCTCAGGAGACAGAATAGAATGGCCTGTGGCATCTAGATAGTAGAATGCAGTCAATCTCTGAGCCAGTACAGCGTTTTTTGTTTTTTGTTTTAAGATTTATTTATTTATTTATTTGACAGAGAGAGATAGTGAAAGAGGGAACACAAGCAGGGGGAGTGGGAGAGGGAGAAGCAGGCTTCCCTCCCAGCAAGGAGCCTGATGCGGGGCTCGATCCCAGGACCCTGGGATCATGACCTGAGCTGAAGACAGACGCTTAACAACTGAGCCATCCAGGCACCCAAGTACAGCTTTTGCTGAGATGGCCACAGAGGAAGAACATCCTGCCCTGAGGTTGAACCTTGCAAAGCCAGAATGCTCCCTCTTGGGAGGATATATGGGCTTAGGCGTCCTTTAAAATATCTTACAAATAACATTACAGGCATACCTTGTTTAACGTGCTTTATTGTACTTTGAAGATGCTGTATTTTTACAAATTGAAGGTTTATGGCAACCATAAGTCTATCTGCAGTTTTTTCTTTTTTCTTTTTTTATGATTTTATTTATTTGATAGACTAAGAGAGAGAGAGAGGAGAGCACAGAGGGAGAGGGAGAAGCAGACACCCTGCTGGGCAGAGAGATCGATGTGGGGCTCAGTCCAAGGACTCTGAGATCATGATCTGAGCAGAAGGCAGACGCTTAACTGACTGAGCCACCCAGGTGCCCCTGCACTATTTTTTTCTAACAGCATTTACTTGTTTCGTGTCTCTGTGTCATATTTTGGTAATTCTCATAATATTGCAAACTTTTTTCTTATTATGATGTTTGATTTGATTATCTGTGAACAGTGATTATGATTCACTGAAAGCTCAGATGAAAACTAACAATATTTAGCAATAAAATGTTTTTTAATTAAGGTATACACATTGGGTTTTTTAAATTTAAAAAAAAATTAAAGATATATTTATTTAGAGAGAGAGCATGTGAGTGGGAGGAGGGACAGGAAGAGAGGGAGAAGAGAGTGAGAATCTCACTCAGACTCACCGAGTGTAGAACCTGAGGTGAGGCTTAATCCCATGACCATGAAATTATGACCTAAACTGAAATCAAGAGTCTGATGCTAAACCGACTGAGCCACCCTCATGCCCTGATACTAGTTTTTTGGGTTTTTTTTAAGACATAATGCTATGGCACACTTAATAGACCACAGTATAGTGTAAACATAACTTTTATATAACTGGGAAACCTAAAAATTGATTTGACCCACTTTATTATGATATTTGCTTTATTGTGGTTGTCAGGAACTGAATCTACAATACATCAGAGTATGCCTATCATGAATCAACTTTACAGTCCTCTGGGTTCCTTCATCAATGAGTTAAACAGATCTTTTCACAAGTTCTTTCTAAGTCAGTTTTTTAAATTTTGAAAATTGTATTTTGACTGCTTTGGAGATTTCACCAAGATGTTCAAGTAAATGCACTTTTCAGAGCCAAACTGTGTAACCTGAAAATAAACATCTCTTCTTCGCTCCTGAATCAAATGCCAAGTGGCAATAGAACTTTACCTTTGCTTACTCTGTGTTTCTCTTTCCCTCCTGATTCTGTGCTTTTGTTTTTTTCGTCTGGTTCTGGTTCTCATATGACTCAGAAGTTATTCTTATTTTTCTAGTGATATTTGTGAATTGGGTGTTGTGGCCTATTTGATGAGATTTTTCAGGTAGAGACCTATTCTGTTGGGTGAGAGATGACAGAAAATTCTGTTTGTTGGCTTGCTTGTTTATTCAAGAATACATCAACTTTCCACTGCAAAGATTAAGATTTCTTTTTGAGATTTAGATTTGTGAGTTTTTGTTCTGTGTTTTAGTCCATGATTAAAGCTACAAGCTGTGTGTCTATGTGTTCGTAATTGCAGAAACCTATTACCCTCATTTTGTGTTTGAAATATTTCTTACCTCTGGAGAAATAAATAAATTAGGTACAAAATCTCTTAAAATAAGCTGTGTTTTATTTGGGTTTTGGAAACTAATAAGGTTTGCATAAGTCTAACATAAGGGAATGTAAAAATCCCTAGAAAATAAAGACACTAAATAATACTAACTAATACTTTAGATATGGCACCCTTAAACAAAAACCCAAAAAACAACAACCCACTTTTCACAGAAAATGCCAGCTTAAATGCACTTAAAAGAAAAACAACAAAGATAAGAATACCAGTTTCCATAATTAAAGAGAATTCTTGGACAATTCAGACAGTATGACAATTTTTTTAAAAGATTTTATTTATTTATTTGAGAGACAGTGAGAGAGAGAGAGAGAGCATGAGCTGTGGGGAGGGGCAGAGAAAGAGGGAGAAGCAGACTCCCCACTGAGCAGGGAACCCTATGTAGGCTTGATGCCAGGACTCTGAAATCATGACCTAAACTGAAGGCAGACACAACTGACCAAGCCACCCAGGCACCCCCTTTAAATTTAGGTTTAAAAACAGCTATGTGTTTTCTCTGATTTTATCTGTGTGAATTTTTTAAAAATTCCTAAGTTTGAATATACTTCTTTTATGCTTCCTAAACTTCTGATATACTAAGCAGATAAATAACATCATTCCCAGAAAATTTAAGGATTTAAAAAAAAATGTGTTCGATTAAATTAAATAATAATTTTGATAATTTTTATGTCGATAATAATTATCTGCATGAGACAGCTGAAATAGAATTTTTAGGATATTTAGTTAAATTTATTTATTTTAATTGATGAATAATTGACATACAATATTATATTAGTTTCAGGTGTACCACATAGTGATTCAAGATTCATACACATTGTGAAATGGTCACCATAATAAAGTCTGGTTACCATCTGTCACCATACAAAGTTAATACAATATTGACTGTATTCCCAATGCTATACATTACATTCCCATGAATTATTGATTTTATTACTGGCAGTTTTACATGTTCCACTTTTTTCATCCTTTTTGCCGTCTCTCCCCCAATTCCCATCCCTCTGGCAACTGCTGATCTGTTCTCTGCATCTGAGTCTAGGTTCCATTTTGTGTTGTTTTGTTTTTTTAGATTCCACATGTAAGTGAGATCATGTAGTATTTGTCTTTCTCTGACTTATTTCACATAGCAAATATCTTCAAAGTCCATCCATGTTGTCACAATGGCAAGATTTCAATCTTTTTTATGGCTCAGTCATCTTCCATTATATATACATATACACCACATCTTCGTTATCCATTCATCTATTGATGGACACTTAAGTTGCTTCCATATCTTGGCTATTGTACATAATGCTGCAATGAACATAGGGGTGCATATTTCTTTTCAAATTAATGTTTTCATTTTCTTCAGGTAGATACTCTGAGTGTAATTGCTGGGTCATGAGACAGTTATATTTTAAAATTTTGGGGGGTGCCTGGGTGGCTCAGTCGTTAAGTGTCTGCCTCCGGCTCGGGTCATGATCCCGGGGTCCTGGGATCGAGCCCCATGTTGGGCTCCCTGCTCGGCCAGGGGCCTGCTTCTCCCTCTCCTACTCCCCCTGCTTGTGTTCCTTCTCTAGCTGTCTCTCTCTCTCTCAAATAACTAAAATAAAATCTTTAAAAAAAAAAAAATTTTTTTGAAGAACTTCTATACTGTTTTCCATAGTGGCTACACCAATTTACATTCCCACCAACAGTGGTGGGAGCACTGACAGTGCTTGAGGGTTCCTTTTTCTTCATATCCTTGCCAACACTTTTTATTTCTCGCTTTTTTGTTTTGTTGATGGTTTTCTTTGCTGTACAGAAGCTTTTTAGTTTGATGTAGTACTATTTTTTTTTTTGCTTTTGTTTCCCTTGCCTTTGGAGTCAGATTTAAAAAAAAAAAATCGCCAAGACTGATGTCAAGAAGCTTACCACTTGCATTTTCTTCTAGGAGTTTATGGATTCAGGTCTTTCATGTCTTCAATCCATTTTGAGATAATTTTTGTATATGGTGTAAAACAGTGGTCCAGTTCCATTCTTTTGCATATAGCTGTCCAGTTTTCCCAACACTATTAAAGAGACTGCCCTTTCCCCATTGTATATTCTTTTTTTTTTTTTTAACGATTTTATTTATTTATTTGACAGAGAGAGAGAGTGAGAGCAGGAACACAAGCAGGGGGAGTGGGAGAGCGAGAAGCAGACCTCCCGCCGAGCAGAGAGCCCGATGCGGGACTCTATCCCAGGACCCCGGGATCATGACCTGAGCCGAAGGCAGACGCTTAACCCAGGTGCCCCTCCCCCTTTTATATTCTTGCCTCCCTTTTTGTAACTTCACTGACCATATATGTGTGGGTTTATTTCTGGGCTCTTTATTCTGTTCCATTGATCTATGTGTGTGTGTTTATGCCGCTATCATACTGTTTAGATTAGTACAGCTTTATAGTATAGTTTGAAATCAGGGAGTGTGATACCTCTGACTTTGCTCTTCTTTCTCAAGATTGTTTTGGGTATTTGAGGTGTTTTGTGATTCCCCATAACTTTTAGAATTATTTGTTCTAGTTCTATGAAAAATACCATTGGAATATTGATAGGGATTGTACTTGAATCTGTAGATTGCTTTGGATACTGTGGACATTTCAGCAATATTAATTCCTCCATCCCATGAGCACAGAATATCTTTCCATTTATTTGTCTTCTTCAGTTTATTTCATCCATCAGTGTCTTACAGTTTTTAGTGTACAGGTATTTCACCTCTTTGGTTAAATTTATTTCTAGGTATTTTGTTCATTTTGATGCAGTTGTAAATAGGATTGTTTTGTTCATTTCTTTTCTAAGGGTTCATTGTTAGTATATGATTTGATTATTATTTCTAACAGGTTTTTTTGGTGGCGTCTGTAGGGTTTTCTGTATATAAAATCATGCAAATAGTGACAGTTTTACTTCTTCTTTTTTTAATTTGGATGCCTTCTTTTTTTTTTTTTTCCTTTCTTGCCTAATTGCTCTGACTAGGACTTTCCAGAATGTTGACTCATCCTTGCATCCCTGGAATAAATCCCAGTTGATCATGGTATATAATTTCTTTATTGTTGAATGTGGTGCGCTAATATTTTGTTGAAGATTTTTGCACCTGGTCCATTAAGAATATTGGCCAATATTTGTGTGTGTGTGTGTGTGTTTGTGGTGTCCTTCTCTGGTTTTGATACCAGGGTATTTTTGGAGTTTGGAAGCACGCCTTCCTCTTCAGTATTTTGGGAGAGTTTGAGAAGGATAGGTATTAAATCTTTGAAAGTTTGGTAGAACTCACCAGTGAGGATATGGTCCTGAACTTTTGTTATTGGGAGGTTTTTGATCACTGATTAAATCTCCTTACTAGTAATTGGTCTATTCAGATTTTCTATTTCTTCATAATTTAGTCTTGGAAGATTGTATGTTTCTAGGAATTATCCATTTTTTCTAGGTTTTTGGCATATAATTGTTCATAGTTATGTCTTATGATTCTTTGCATTTCTGTGGTATCAGTTAACTTTTCCTTCATTTTTCATTTTATTTACTTAAGCCTTCACTCTTTTGTTGTTGTTGTAGTGTCTAGCTAAAGATTTGTCAATTTTGTTTATCTTTCCAAAGAACCATCTCTTAGTTTCATTTATCTTCTCTATTGTCTTTTTAGTCTCTATTTCATTTATTTCTACTCTGGCCTTTATTCTTTTCTTCCTTCTAATAACTTTGGGCTTTGTTTGTTTTTCTTTTCTAGTTCTGTTAGGTATAAAGTTAGACTTTTTTTAACTGCTCCAGTCAATTAAAGTGAAATTTTATTGAGACCTCAGGACTGTAGTGCTCAGGCAGTATGTTTTTCAGTTCAGTTATTGTATTCTTCAGCTCTGTGACTTCTGTTTGGTATTTTTTTATACTTTCTGTCTCTTTGTTGAAGTTCTCACTGTGTTCATCCATTCTTTTCTCAAGTTCAGTGGGCATCTTTCTGACCATTACTTTGAGTTCTTTTTCAGGTAGATTACTTATCTCCATATCATTAAGGTCTTTTTCTGAGGTTTTGTCTTTATTCTTTCATTTGGAACATGTTTCTCTGTTTCCTCATTTTGCTTAACAGTCTGTGTCTATGCATTAGTGAAACAGTCACTTCTCTGAGTCTTAAAGGAATGGCTTTGTGTAGGTGATGAACTTACAACCTTGTCTTAGCTCCTTGTTGTCTCTTGAACCTTCATGATTGTCTAAATAGTCTTATTTATTCCTGATATGTCCCTGTTGTTGAGGGTGTGCTAAGAGCTGTCAGTGTTCCAAGGGCAGAAATTTCATTTAGTACCTAGTTACAGCTTAAGGCAGTAGCTCTTAAAGTATATAAATATATACATCTGTAGTCATAATCCTCACTGGCCTCCAGATCAACAGTTTTGGAGGTGTCCCCTGGATGATAGTTGCAAAAAAATAAGGGCTCCAGCTAAGTGTATAAACTCCTTTCTGGGAAGTCTTGTTGAGCTATAGTGAGGCCAAGGTGGTACAAAAGAATGATGTCTCCCTGCTTACATTCCTTACCTGCTAGATGTGTGGGAAATCTGAAGACTGACCGTCAGGCTGATGCTCCAGGCATCACTCCAGGCTAAGTGAATACACCTTTTTCACAGGAAGACAAAGGTTGTGTTTCAGTCTACCCTCTGTGCAGTGCCTTGGTGGGCTGGCCTGCCAGGAACTGTCTTACTGGTTGTTACATTCCCATGGAGATCAGGAACACCAGGCTCCTTGGCATCTGTTGTCAGATGATCAAAGGGCACACCCTGTGTGGATTGCACACACCCACTGGCTTTAGTTAGGCAACTGGGGAGTGTAGGGGGTGGGTCACATTCACTAGATTCAGAAAGGAAGGGGAAAGTATCTTGATTGTGCATACTGGTGGGCTTCAGGAACTCAGTGAGAGAGTGCCTTGTCTGTGAGGTGCACTGGCTTTAATCTGGGAGAGGGAGAATGAGAATGCTGTGACCCCTCATACTTGCCAGCCCCATCCAGGAAGTAGGGTAGTGCTGCAGGCATCCACGCTCTCTGGCTTCAGCAAGCAGCATGATAGTGTTATGACTGCTCACCCCTATTGGTCTTAGCAAGGTAGTTAGGGTAGGTGGAGAGTGCAAAAGTGGCATCCACCTGAACCTCCATCTTTAGGGAGAGTTTCACCTGTCTCTTGTCCCTCCAGAAGATGCTTTTAGATTATCAAATGAATCTCCTTCCTCTAGGCACTTTTCTTTTCTTTTTTAAAGATTTTATTTATTTATTTGACAGAGAGAGACACAGCGAGAGAGGAAACACAAGCAGAGGGAGTGGGATAGAGAGAAGCAGGCTTCCTGCAGAGCAGGGAGCCCAATGTGGGGCTCGATCTCAGGACCCTGGGGTCATGACCTCAGCCAAAGTCAGACACTTAATGACTGAGCCACCCCGGCACCCCTCTAGGCACATTTCAAACTGCTGTTTTTTCACTGGATCTTGGGAAAATGAGACCACACATGAGCCCTTTAAAAAGGGAATCTCTGTTTCCTATAGCACTTTGGGTCCCTTGGATGTCAGCATCATTGGTTTTGTAAGCCAGATGTTTTGAGGGCTTGTCTCTGGCCAGATCTCAAGGGTTGGGGTGCCTGGTACAAAGCACCAGCCCTCCTGTAAGAGAAGTGTCAGACTGGTGAGATCCCTCCCTATTGTGGCTCACAGCACTAAGGGTGGGATTTTTGGTGAGACTGTGTGTCTGCCTCTCCCACCCGGCTTGATGTGGTCTTTTTTATCCTTTGTTGTAGAGAGCAGTTCATCTAGTTCCCAAATCTTTTTCAGAGAGAGATGATCCATTTGTAGCTGTGGATGTGGTGTGTCTGTGGGAGGAGATGAGCTCAAGAGCGTCCTATGCTACCATCTTGCAGCAGTCTGATTTTTGGTTAATTTTAAAATGTTGAATTTATATTAAATTGATAACCTTTGGATTTGGGATAATTTCTTTTTTTTTTTAAAAGATTTATTTATTTATTTTAGAGGGAGAGAGAGAGATCACAAGAGGAAGGAGCAGAGTGAGAGGGAGAGAGAATCTAAAACAGATTCTGCACTGAGTGCAGAGCCCGACACAGGGCTTGATCCCACAACCCTGAGATCACAACTCGAGCCACCAAAACCAAGAGTTGGAAGCTCAGCGACTATGCCATCTAGGTGCCCTGGGTTTTGGATTATTCCTAACAAGATAAAATATTGAAACATTTGTCACCATACATGGTTTTAGTATACACATACCTATATTTAATATATATGTGTACACATTTAATATATGTACATATTTAATATATGTTATATATACCTGTGTTTCTTATTTTTATATGTTATAGAGTTGCTATACCTTTGTGTGGTGAATACTATGATATGCCACACAGATGTCCCTTTAGGATAAAATATTTATTTATTTATCTAGGAGCTGAGAGTGCCACTAAACGAAGGTCCTTAGGCCATTTGTAGGAGTGCCTCAGTTTTAGAAATCTGACTTGCCCATGGTCCCACCTCCTTCCAGAGTATATATCCAGTGACTAATCAAACGTGGGTCTATGAAAGTTTCTTGGGTCAGCTTGGGATAACTCTCAATAGTCATCCCAGTCCTGGGATGCATGGCCACCTGGGGCTTTTAATGGATCTGCATCCCACGTCTTCTCCACCTGCTCGATACTGCTTCCTTCCCCTCCTTTCCCCAGGTCTTGATCCAGATGTACTCCCTAATAATTATCCTTCATGCTTATATCCATATCAGGATCTTCATCCTGGGGAATCCAAGCTAGGGCACTTTGGGTTATCATCTACCTACCCACCTATCATCATCATCATCATCATCCGCCTATCCACTGTAAGAAAGTGTGTGCATCATGTGCATTTATAAAATTTTTGGAATACCAAATGCTTTTATATTACAGCTCTCAATTGCCTACTCTCTGAGATAGAAATTACTTTGTTAAGTTATAATATGCATGCATGGCTTTACTGTAAGCAATAGTGCCCAAGAAATATGACTGTATAAGGTTATAGGATGTGTTTTGTTTATCAAGGGAAAATATGATCTTATTAGTCATATACAAACAGGTTGAGACAAAACAGTCTGTATCCTGATAGATCTTGTGAATGTAATAGAGAATTTTACTGAGAAAACTGCTAGCAGTAATGTCAGGATACTTGGCCAAAACTTCTGAAAACAAAGAAACCGGTACCAAAAGATTGGGATCATTCCCTGCATATTTTCAGACCACAATGCTTTCAAACTAGAACTCAATCACAAGAGGAAAGTCAGAAAGAACTCAAATACATGGAGGCTAAAGAGCATCCTACTAAAGAATGAATGGGTCAACCAGGAAATTAAAGAACAATTAAAAAAATCATGGAAATAAATGAAAATGAAAACACAACTGTTCAAAATCTTTGGGATGCAGCAAAGGCAGTCCTAAGAAGAAAGTATATAGCAATACAAGCTTTTCTCAAGAAACAAGAAAGGTCTCAAATACACAACCTAACCCTACACCTAAAGGAGCTGAAGAAAAAACAGCAAATAAAGCCTAAACCCAGCAGGAGAAGAGAAATAATAAAGATCAGAGCAGAAATCAATGAAATAAAACCCAAAAGAAGAGTAGAACAGATCAACGAAACT
>NC_138369.1:145168328-145185926 GCF_054177405.1 Leptonychotes weddellii
GATAGACACTGGGGAGGGTATGTGCTCTGGTGAGCGCTATGAATTGTGTAAGACTGTTGAATCACAGATCTGTACCTCTGAAACAAATAATACATTATATGTTAAAAAAAAAGAAGAAGAAGCAGAAGATAGTAGGAAGGGAAAAATGAAGGGGGGGAATTGGAGGGGGAGACGAACCATGAGAGACTATGGACTCTGAGAAACAAACTGAGGGTTCTAGAGGGGAGGGGGTGGGGGATGGGTTAGCCTGGTGATGGGTATTAAAGAGGGCACGTACTGAATGGAGCACTAGGTGTTATATGCAAACAATGAATTATGGAACACTACATCAAAAACTAATGATGTATGGTGATTAACATAACATAATAAAATAAAAGAAAAAGAAAAAAAAAAGAATTCTTTGGGACTTAAGCAACAATTCAGGAAGGATGACCAAGGTTAATTACAACTAAACAAATCTTTCTTATTTCCCAGTATCTGTCAAAGGAGGGCTATTGAGTAGAACTTGTTTTTCAAAGGACAGGAAATTGATGCATTTGGCTGAGGCCCTAACTGTGATTTATCTATTACTTTTTTGATGTATTATACATAGCCAGAGCTTGATGACTATCACCATCTTTATTGGAATCATTAGCAATAGTTTTGTAATTTCTGTTAACTCACATTTCTTCATGGCCTGACCTCTGCTTATCACTTCTGCTTCATCTCCTGTGCTCTTTTTCTTTCTTTCTTTCTTTTTTTAAGATTTTATTTATTTATTTGACAGAGAGAGAGAGAGAGTACAAGCAGGGGGAGTGGGAGAGGGAGAAGCAGGCTCCCTGCTGAACAGGGGGCCCGATATGGGCCTCGATCCCAGGACCCTGGGATCACGACCTGAGCTGAAGGCAGACGCTTAACTGACTGAGCCACCCTGGTGCCCCATCTTGTGCTCTTTTTCCTACCCGCACCCTGCCACCCACCCCAAAAATCACACATGTGGCTTCTGATGGTGGAATACTCTTTGTGCTCTTGCTCCAAGACACATCAAGTCTAGCACTACAATTACTCTGCCACTTCCAAACTGTGTGACTACAATAAATTACTCTATCATCTTGTGCCTCAGTTTCCTCATTTGTAAACTTAGAATAGTATTAGTACCTTATTTGGTTGAGAAAGAAGTAAGTGGCGAATGCTTGGTTCATGATAGCTCAAATATTCTTTGGTGCTCTGTCATTTGGTAGCAATGACATATTCCTACTCAGGGACTCTTCTGCTCCGTTTTGCACTCCAAATCTGTTACTATGCTTGGGACTTAATGTGGGTGCTTAAACATTTCAAATTCTGCTTTATGAATATGTATGATAAAAGGAATTCGTTTTGATAGACTACTTGTACATGTAGATTGTTGCATAGCTGCTGAAAAATTAATAACAATTTTATTAAAAATGTTCCTATTGCCTACAGACAACACAGATGCCTCAAAGTATCTCTACAAATTTTATACTGAACAACTGAGAGATATATGTGGATTTGTTTCTTCCTGTAAAAATAATAAATAAATAATAAATATGTAAAAGGCCCAAAGGAGTCTATTTCATTTTACTTTGATTGTTTTCACTACAAGGAGTACATTCTAGAATTCTCTGGAAGTTCATCCCAGATGTGACTCAAGAGGCGGGCTGACCTATGTGAGGGATGGAAATGCATTCCTTCACATTCAGTTCCTTGCTCTGGCGGTTATCACCTCTAACAGGATCTCTGTGCACTCAGCCCTCAGCCCATGTCTCTCACAAACTGCAGAAGGCTGCAGGAAGGCTTTAAAAGGTACGTATTTGTTTTTCCAGGGATTAATGACACCCTTCTTTGTCTAAGTAATGAATTTTACATTGCGTATTTTAAACCTGAGCATTAGTTAATTGCTATAATGCATCTAACAATGTGATTAAAGCTCATTTCCATTAGATCAATTGTCTGATTAATTGGTTACCAGTTAGCCTCTCCAGGTATAGTTTTTCTCTTGTAAGCACTAAAAACAACATCTTTCCAGGAGCCTCCAAAATGCATACTGTAAGCCAGTTGCCACAGCCAAAATGGAATTATTTATTCAAGCATTTTATTGGCATCTGAATGTTTGACAGTTGTGGCAAATAGCAACATAACAAATACAGAGAAGTGTTTTGGATGTAAGTTTTCCTCTTTTGACACTTAATTTTGCTGTCACACATTCACTTCAAAACCCTCACTGCGTTCTACAGAATCCCAAAACATTCCCTTCATCTGTTTTCCTTATTTCTCCATTAGATTTCCCTTGACTTCCCACAGACACTGTACTCTGTTCAGTTTTCTTCACATCTAAATCTTTTTTTTCTAATCTCTGTGGATAAAAATGAATAAACCAACAAAACATGCATCAGTTAACTAAAAGACCACTGAAATTTAAATATATATGCTCATATAAATATATAAAACCCAAGACTGTCACTTAGTTCTTTTCTGCTCACTCAGCAAATCAGTCAACATATCCTTATATTTCTCATTTTCTTGTCATTCTTTTTCTGCTGTTTCACCCTGGGCTTCATCATTCTCTGCCCATAGGACTGCAGTAGCTTCTTACCAGGTCTCCCAGGCTCTAATTTAACCACATTGCTAGTTTCTTCTATTCAATATGGCTGGTGTAACTCCCCATTTGCATCTTGGTCATTTCTTTGCCTAAAAACTAGTAGTGCCTATTATTTATTTATCAAAGTGAAACTTTTTAGTTCTTCAAACATAAAGTCAAGTACTGAGTTCGGGCCAGTGAAATGTGAGCCAAGGTGATGTGCCCATCTGCATGCCTAGACCACAAAACCTGCCACACCCCTGGTCATATGCTTCCTCTCTTCCATCATCTGTTGGCTGAATGTAGGGAATTCAGTGCACAACTCTGAGGTGATGGGGGGTGCTGGCTGATGGGGGGTGATGGGGGGTGCTGGAACAAATAGATTAAAAAGATTAGTGTCCTTGAATAACTTCATGGTGCAGGACTCTTTGCCCCCAAATCCCACTCCTGCCATTGGCTTCTTACATAAGCAAGAAAGAAAATTTTATTTTGTGACGACAGGGCGTATTTGTTGAAGCAGTTAGTCAGTTAGCCTAACATGTATCAGTTATGTGATACCAGTGTTGTCAGTGCAAATCAAGATTAACAAACTTGTTGGGAGATTAATATGTGAGTTTGGGACTTTTTGTTTAGTATTTTTATTAGTTCCTTGTGTGTGGCTTTTGAACATAACAGTCTTTTCTTTTTATAATTCTTTAAGCAAATGATATTTAATCTTGGTTTGGAGCATTTGAAAATGTCTATTCATTTTTTTTATTCATTCACGCATGCAACAAACATTTATTTAGCATCTATTTTGTCCCAGGTATTACATTTATACAAACAGGAAAGGAAAAAAACAGGTTATATTTTCAATTAAAAAAAACTTAATGGATTATATTACAGTCTTACCTTGAGCCCATTTACTACTTAATTGTCATGCTCACTATAAAACCTCAACAACGTTATCACTCCTCTCAGAATCCCAAGTGATTAGAGTCTCATTTTCAGGCCTTATCTGAGACACCAGAATTGTTCTGCTGCCTGATTCTTCCTAGGGTTTGATGCTAATGGAAGAGATTTTTTTTTTTTTTAATTTTGATTCTGAAGGAAGAATTCTCTTTTACAGAATTCTTACCCATGTACAAAATCAACATAGATTTTCTTTTGCAAGCACCCATTACTTTAGGCATTTCTTTTCATGACTTGAGTGTTCTGATGGCAACACCATGATAAAGAAAGCACTTCCTATCACTTCTGGAAGTTGAATTTTTGAAGTTAGGCAAGCAGGACTAGGGACAGGGAAAGGAAATCTAATCTGACATGGTCCAGCACTGAAGGAGTTGTCATTCTTGGCCATTTCTGCTTTCAACCATCCTTCTCTCTGTCATCTGATTAAAGACTCTCTCTCTTACCTGAGGGTTTAAAACTGACATTTACTAGCCCACCACTTTGAATTCCACACTTTGGATAAAATACAAAGGTCAAGAGGGTCTTCACACGATTTCAGAATCCTATTTTGTTTCTTGATAGCACCAGTGGTTCATTCTTCACTTTTCCTGCTATTAGAAAATATATATGGGGGCGCCTGGGTGGCTCAGTTGGTTAAGCGACTGCCTTCGGCTCAGGTCATGATCCTGGAGTCCCGGGATCGAGTCCCGCATCGGGCTCCCTGCTCGGCAGGGAGTCTGCTTCTCCCTCTGACCCTCCTCCCTCTCATGCTCTCTGTCTCTCATTCTCTCTCTGTCAAATAAATAAATAAAATCTTTAAAAAAAAAAAAAAAAGAAAATATATATGCCAAGAGCTTTAGGTTTGACTCCTAGGTTCCTTAAAATAAAATGCTGACTCATCATTTACTAGTCAGTCTTGTCAATGCCATTCTTGGGTGTGTGTGAGATTGTTAGGCAATTCCTCATAATATCTTTCACAGTCTTTCTGAATGTCTAGGAGTGGAAGTATGTCAAGAAAGTTCAAAAGAGGGGGGAGGGATATAAAAAGAAGCCTGAAGTTTGGTTTCCGAGCCTGGCTCTGGAATCACACCTGAAAGCTGTAGGGACCAGCCACCATAGACACTGCATTGGTAACCCTCTTTGTTTTTCCCATACTTTAATGGGCTCAATAAAATGATGACACTCATCCCATTGCTTTTTCATTAGTTGTTTGTTTCCCATGCTTGAACAAAAGGATCACATGCTAACTTTGAATCAAATATATTCGAAACAAATATATCCAGTAAAGTTTTGGTGACTAAGGAAGTGAATAAGTGGAGTGTCCTTTACATTTGATCATCATCTAGTCTAACAGGATGAAATAATTGAGCTAAAGACTTAGTCACTCTATGAGCACTGATTTCCCATCTAGGCTTTTTATAAAATAAGAGTAGGAAAGGAAAAAAAAATAGTAGCAGGAAAAAGGAGTTAAGGATAGAACAGTATAGATGGGGAGGGATAGGTGAAGGCTTATTCATTAAACTAAAGAGAACAGAAGAGATCAAAAAGCGGGAAGAGATAGGATTTATAGATGCAGATAGAGAAGAGCCATGAAAGAGATTAAAATGTTGGTGGAATCAGCCAGTAAACATTATAGGCAAGTAGTTCTCTGACCTACCTAATAGGATGTTGTGAAGATGTAGTAGGGTAAACCACAGAGTTTCTCAGAGGGAGGCTGCACTGTAGATAAGAAAGTCCCATTATTCCGTATTATTATTTTCCTTTCATGTTGGGCGGATGTACCAGTGACGGTTGGAGTTTCCTTTCAGCCAAATAGCTCCCATATGCTACATAATGCTGCTGCTGATTAAAATCCTATGGAAGATTCAGGCTGTATCTGGAACAATAGCAGTCTGAATTCGATTTATCAGTCTTCTGGGGAAGCAAAGATAATCAAATTTCCCCCTTCAGCAACTTTGGGGCCAAGCCATTTGCCGAGATGACAATGGATGTGAGTCGAACACTTTCAGTTTGTACACCTGCTGCCTGTTAATCACAAGTTTCTGACATTTTGTGAGGGCTTTTTCCCCCAATTCACATCTTATTGGCTTTATCATTTAAAGGCAAGGGCACTTCTGTAAACTAGTTATAGAGACATGCATGAAAAATGAGGGAGATCACTAGGGAGACAAAGTTATGGGTGATGTGAGGAAAAACACAATCTTTAGTCAGAGAAATCTAGGTTCCAATATGCTTTTTAATTTATTAGTATGTGACCTGAACAAGTGATTTAAGCCCTCTGAGCTTTGGTTCCCTTACCTGTAAGATGGGGATAATGATATGTATATCAGAGGATTGCCTTGTGCATTAAATTACATACGTTGTTTTGCTGTGCATTCTGGAAAAATCTAGATAGTGAGAACTGAAAAAAACTCTTGTCATGAATACTCCATTGAAACTCCTGCACCAAGAGACTTGGCCAAACTTTAACATGGCTTCTCCAAGCCTAAGGCCTCGTGTCCCTGGGACAACCCTGCCCCCTTAGGAGTTTCTGCCTGGAAAAACTCAGGGCTTAGAATATATTGTTTGTTCTAGGCAACACCTGATCTTGCTTCCTTACAGCATTTACTAAAAAAAGCCTTATAATTGTAAATCTTTTCTCTGACCCTTTGAGATGTATATATATCTCCTACAACTCAGGAGTATCTATCTCAAGGTCTTGCAAGCCATTCCTTTGAAATGTAATCATCAGGAAGAAGAGGGCCTATTTCCCCTAGTCTCTATGGAAGAATGGATTTCTCCTACTTCAATAATTGTCAGGTAGCAGAGACAGCTGTCTGGCCTAATCACATTTACAATGGCCAGTCCTTTGTAATTTTGAGTCCCTACTTCGATTTCTTCCCTACACCCTCATTCTCTCTTTAAAACACCCAGGCTGGGCGCCTGGGTGGCTCAGTTGGTTAAGCGACTGCCTTCGGCTCAGGTCATGATCCTGGAGTCCCTGGATCGAGTCCCGCATCGGGCTCCCTGCTCGGCAGGGAGTCTGCTTCTCCCTCTGACCCTCCCCCCTCTCATGTGGTCTCTCTCATTCTCTCTCTCAAATAAATAAATAAAATCTTTAAAAATAAATAAATAAATAAATAAAACGCCCAGGCTGTTAAGCATCCAACTCTTGATTTCGGCTCAGGTCGCGATCTTGGGGTCATGAGATTGAGCCTCAGGTCAGGCTCTGTACTGAGCGTGGAGTCTGCTTGAGATGATTTCTCCCTCTCCCTTTGCCCCCTCCCCCTGTGCAAGCTCTCTCTTTCTCTCTAAATAAATACATAAAATCTTAAAAAAAATGTTTTTTTCTTAATATGCCCAGTCCTACTGAATGGGAGAAGCTATTTGCAAATGATGTATCCAATAAAATGTTAATATCCAAAACTCACACATCTCAACATCAAAAATACAAATGTCCAGTTAAAAAGTGGGCAGAGGAATTGACACATGAAAAGATGATCAGCTATTTATCAGGGAAACGTAAATCAAAGCCACAGTGAGATATTGCCTCACATTAGTCAGAATGGCTAGTAACCAAAAGACAAGAAATAACAAGTATTAGTGAGGATGTGTAGAAAAGGGAACCCCCATGCACTGTTGGTGGGAAGGTACATTGGTGCAGTCAATATAGAAAAAATTATGGAGGTTCCACAAAAAAATAAAAATGGAAATACCATACAATCTAGAGAGTATTATGCTAAGTAAAATAAGTCAGGCAGAAAAAGACACATACCATATAATTTCACTTATATGTGGAATCTAAAAAAATAAAATGAACACACACACACACACACACACACACACACCAGAAACAAACTCATAAACACAGAGAACAAACTGGTTGTGTCAGAGAGGGGTGGGTGGGAGGATGAGCAAAATATATGGAGGGGATTAAGAGGTACAAACTTCAAGTTATAAAATAAGTAAGTCACAAGGATGAAAAGTACAGCATAGGGAATACAGTCAATAATAATATAATAACTTTGTACGGTGACTACATTTATTGCGGTGAGCATTCTATAATGTATAGAATTGTCAAATCACTCTTGTACACAAGAAACTAATACATCATATGTCAACTCTACTTCAGTTAAGAAAAATGCCCAATCACCTCTGCAAATCAGACTGGAGCTTATCTCTTTCCCCTACTGTCAATATTTACTGAATAAAATCTGTTTTCACTGCTTTAACTAATGTCTGGCTTTGTTTATCTTTGATAGTTGAGGCTGGCTTTGTGGTGACATCTACCAAACCTCTGCCCTCTGATCTCTTTTCATGATGTGTGTGTGTGTGTTCTCAAGGAGAGGGTGAGATTGAATCTTGTCAGGAAAGGTCATGGGAAGAAATTGGGAAAATGTGAGAAGGTTGTCTGTTTCCTGATCTGATTCTGGCAATAGGCCTGAGGGCTAGTTTCTGCATATAAATTTTTCAAAGGTCAAAAATATAACTTAAACAAGCTTTCATTATTTTAGCTTAAACCAAAATGGAATTTCAGGTGGATCCAGCTTTAGGAAAGGCTAGATGCAGAGATTTAAAGGATGAAATTAGGGCTCTATTTCTCTCTGTAGATCACGCTGTCCAATAAAATGCTTTATCCAGTACAATAGTCTATGTGACTATTAGCACTTGAAGTGTGGCTAATGGCAACTAAGGAAATGAATGTTTTAATTTAATTTAAATGAATTCAAGTATAAAAAGCCACATGTAGCCAGTGGCTAATTAGATGGCACAACTCTAAATCATGCTGTGCTTCCCTCTTGTTGGCTTTATTCTCAGACTGCCTTCATATGGTGTCAAGATGGTTCCTGGAAGCTCCACACTTACTGGTTACTAAAGATGATGATGTCACAGAAAGATAGAAACCATCTTGTCTTCAACAGCCTCATCAACTCCTGAGAAGGAGGTTGCTCAGGTAAGTCATAATGTGCAAGAGGATGGACACTTTCATGGTCCCCCCTGAGTCACAACCTGCTGTGGGTCATTACATTCACTGCCCTTCCAGAATTGCTTTGAATTTGGGGGGGGCAGTTATCAAATGGTGGTTAAAACACTTTGTGAGACAGGGCAAAAGTAGTAATACCCTGTGGGCTTGGTGACAAAGTGCCGCACAGAATTAAGGTCTAGAACATGACCATAGAGAGGAGTTGGCACCTAAAGTCCTGGTCAAGCAGCAGTAGAAACTATACTTTATAAAACAGTGTCCTCAAAATAATAACAGTAGCAGCATCCAAGACACATTCAAGAAACCTCATGTGTAGAGAGCAATAAAGAGGGTAGGAGAGTGAAGGACAATAAAAACACGGTGGATGCCATATGGCTTCTCTAACTGGTATTCTGCTTCACAAGCACATGATAAACACTGCAAGAACTTTCAGAGTACTGGGGAGATTTTGGTAGGAAGCTGGAATATCTGTGGGTTAAAGTGGGAGATAATATAGGAAATAAAACTTTACTATTAATATGACAATAGCTGTGTTCAAGGGCTGGTAAAGCTGTGACATTTGGATTCCATGTTAAAACACTTGGAATTATTAGGTGTTTGAATTTTAAGACCTGCCATTACCAGTGTGTATGCACACACAAACATACACCCACATTCATTCCTTGAGTGTTCTGTGCTTTATTGATACTGGAGGAATAAAAAGACATTTTAGAGTTAACTTCCAACTTAACATATCCTTTATAACTATGAGGGCTCATTTTCTGAAACCCTAAGTGTTAGAAAAATTCATGTTGGAAGCAAATTCATAAACAAGGACTAACATTCAGCCATTCTACAACAGTATAGCCATCCTAGTGTTAAAATATAAAAACGCTTTTGGATGGGTTTTATATAGCAACTTTCTTGAGTCCCTCAAGTTTTCTTCTGCTCCTTATTGCTTCAGCACTCCTGTCTCTTGCCACAATCCAGCAATTGAAGGGTTAACTTTCAGCATGGCCAGGGTCTCCAGCATCAAGGTACTATTCTAAACCAGCTGAAGTTCAGATTAGTCAGCGCTCTTGCCACTCATTTTCTCTAAAATCTGAATTGCTAAGCACCTTTCCAAGGAAATCCAAGATGAACAGTTCATGCTCTACCAGCATTGTATTTTGCCTGTTTCTACTCATCCACCTAAACTGTTACCGATTTGCTGATAACATAACTTTTATATCCTCTTGTGATCACAAAGATAATAATGGAATATTTAAGACATATTTCCTTATTTAGAGAAACCACAAAGTGCTTTATAACCAATGAATATAGTAAAATGGAGTTAAAATTTGATTTTGTAGTGATGCAGCCCACAGTGAAAATTTGAGAAAATGGTGCAAGTCTGACAGAAGACCATCTTGTCTAAAGAAAGCTGCCATTGGTAGCTGTAAGTTAGATAGTCATGATTAAAACTTTATGGATAGATAGGAGATACAATCAGCTGTGACAAAAACTATGATCAATAAGCTTTATCATTTCCAATCTCATAGCCTGAAGTCTTTACCTTACAGTTAAACATGTGGGTCATGGGTAGAGAAATTCATGATGTGATTGGCTGAGGATGCTCATATTCTCTGTGAAGAACTCCTATGTCCATGGTTTTGGCCTTCCTTCTGGAAGTGTACCTGCTTTATATTTATATATAATTTATATCCATGTTGTTATCTTGATGGTATATAGCAGTGTCTTGTCAAATACACATACACACACATACACATGTGCGCATATGCACACACAATTTTAGTTATTGAGGTACATATTTTGTTTAGTTAGATCATGGTTAAACTGTTTTTGGAGATTTTTGTGGTGGCCAAGTGATTAAAAGGTTTGGAAAAAGCTGTGGCCTTAATTCAAGACAGATTGGATCAATAATTCTGAAGACAAAACTGTGGCTGTCAATAAGTCTAAAACCTTGAGAGGACCAGAGAATGTTTCAGCGTCAGGACACTGGTAATAAGAATACATTGTTTTGCAGTGTTTTGATGGTTTAGATTTTTGACAGCTACTGTAGTATAAGTCTCAACTCTGTTGCCAGCTGATAGACACATCATGCTGGAGATAAATCAGTGGATTCGAATAGGTTCTTCACTTCTTTTCTTTAGACCATCTTTTCTCTTTCTTCAGATGTATATCAAAACCTAGAGCGGTGACTCTTGTCTCTCTACCTCATTACCCTAAAACTGTGAAAAAAGTTTTAAGTTTGTGAATTCCAAATGTGAACATCTCAGAGGTCAGACTTCTCTAACTCACAATCATATCACAGGACAGTAACACAGGAGCTAGCAATTTAAATCTATACTGCTTAAATTTGTTTATGAAGGAAAATTATGGCAACTGCTGTGATTGCTGAAAATCCAACCTCAGCATTTGAGAGCAAACTCATTTTGAGTAAGATATTTAAAGAAGAAAGAAGTGCCATATGTCATCAGCTGGCATAATTTAACTTGCAAATCACATGTTGGCAAGAGGTAGCTGGCAGCAGATGGCTGAACTCTACTGTGTTTCAGACCCCAGACCTATCCTTTCCCATTTTGTGTTGGAAATCTAATTAAATGCCTTTTTATCACCATCAGATTAATTATAAACAAGTCTTTTTATCTGGTTGGAAACTGACCTTTGTTTAACAAGCTTTACCCCTAGTGCTCTATTTTTTCAAGATACTGAAGAAGAATTTTTTTTTCAAGCTGAAATATGCAAACTACATACAACTAATTTTCATATCTTAAATCCCATGAGCTACTACTTAGGCCAAATATGAGGCATTTATTTGCTATTTAGAATATAAACTGCTATTAACCTAAGAGTACCTACTAATTTAATTTCAATACTTTTTAGTTAATTCAATGGAAATTATTGAAAGACAACTTTCTTTCAAATAATCCCCCACTTTTTAAAAATTTGCGTTATGCCAGTTTGCTTTTACAAAAGACCTACATTTGTACCTGTTCTTAACTAATTGAAAGAAATCTCAAAATGATTTTTACTAAAAAAAAAAAAGGCAAAAAGTGAAAATAGCATTCGGCATTTGTTTTGCAATGAGCCAGACGATTATAGGGGCATCACACACCCCAAGCAGTGACAGTGGCACCACCAAGCTTCTTCCCCAGGAACTGTACTCAACATCTCAGCATCAACCCACCGTATCTTTGAACTGTGGCTGTAAGCATTTGTGCTTTATTTATTTTGTGCATCCATTAGCAAGATGTGCCCTAAGGTATCAGAAAAGCCTAAGAGAGGTTATTTTTGGGGTCTGAGAATGCTAAAAAACTTTTCCATATAAATTAATGGTTATTGCTTCTTCGCTTTATACCATTTTGACTTATGAAATGTTTCAGAAACACTCTACTTTTGGATAATGGGGAAAACCTATATTATGTTTGTAGGTGTGTTTGGGAAGTATTTACTGCTTGGTGTTCTCTGGGCTTAGATCTGTGGTTTTTTTGTAATGTATTGATTTTGAAAAATTCTTGGTCATTACGTATTTAAGTATTTTTTCCTTCTCTCTTCTCTTTATGATTCCAGTTGCATTCATCTTAGACCATTCAATATTGTCTGTCATCTCTTGGATGAGCTGTTATTTTGTTTGTTTCATGCTTATCGGTTGGAAGATTTTTCTTGACCTATCTCCAAGTTTACTGTTTCTTTTCTTTAGCATGTTGATTATACTAATGAGTTCACAAAGTGATTCTTCTCTTCTGTAATCATGCTCTCCATTTCTTTCATTTCTATGTGGTTATTTCTCATAGTTTACATCTCACTTGAAATTCCATATCTCTTCATGTACATTGTCTATCTTTTCCTTCAGAATCTGTGTCATGTTATCCAAAGTTATTTTAAATTGTCTGACAGTTCCAACATGTGGATCATATTTGAATCTGGTTCTGTTTATTGTTTTGTCTCTTGACAATGTATCATTACTTGCACGTGTGTGTGTGTGCGTGTGTGTTGTAATTGCTTATTTGTGTATGCTGCATTTTGATTGAAAGCTGGATATCTTGTATAGAACAGTAGAGACAAGTGTAAATAGTATTTATGCCTGGGAAGAGGCATGCCTTTTCCTATTTTAAGAGTTTGTGTCAGTATAGCTGAGAATTGAGCTGAGTTTATTTTTTGTTATTTTAGTTTCTATGGTTACTCTCAGGGCACCACAAGCTTCAAATTTCTCTTGTCTTAACTTGTACTTAAAGTGAGGAATACTTTTCAGAGGATTCTTCTCAATATCTGCTTACCATTCAGTTTTAGGTCTTTCCTTTGTGCCTGAGAAGACTAGCTAGTCTGATAGAGAAAGGTGGAAGAGGGCAAAGGGGAGTCATTCTCTGTTATTCTGGTTCAGTCTCCATCTGAGGCAGGCACTATACTTATGATCTTGGGAATGGAGGTTTTTTGTTTTTGTGTTTGTTTTTAATGGTCATACTCCTCCTGCAAAGGTAGGAGATCTCTAAGTGATCTGGGCTTGGGGTATTTTCCTGTCCCTCCCCGAGGCCAGAGGGTGTTTTCTTGTTTCCTTCATTTACTTGCAATGAACGTTCACCTCTGGCTTGATTGAGAGTGACAGTGTTTGTTGCTCTTTCCACAGCAGCTAAACTTTTGCTCCATAGAGAAGATAGGGGAGAAGGTTCTATGTGAAGCTTTATCTTTTCCACAACAGCTATTGTTCCCCTTTCCCATACCTATACCAAGATAGAAGCTTTCTCCCATGCTCCTAATCTCTCTTATAAGTACACAGTGAAGTCTGTGGAGATGATATACATATGTGCAATTTTTCCTTGTGACTACAGCTCCCAGGGATTCTGTATACTCATGTTAGTTCAACGTAGGCCTTCAACAATTTGTTAGAAATTGTAGTTGAATTCTTTCAACTTTCAACAGCTTATACAGGGTCCAACATTTACCCCAAGAAAACAAATGTTCATATCCTGTTTCTCCTTTCAGGAGAATGTCTTCTATTAGATTTTGTATTAGTTGACTGCCCTACTACTCAGCTCTCTGATAAATCCAAGGGCAACTATAAATTTGGAGATTTCTCTCTCTTTTATTGTAAAGGTAGGAATGATGCTCTTTCCAGCTTTCTACATTCTAAGTAGAAATCAGATCACTCTCTCTTGTTTTATTTATTTTTAATTTTTAGAAAAGATTTTTATTTATTTATTTGACAGAGAGAGGGAGAGAGAGAGAGAGCACAGGCAGGGGCAATGGCAGAGGGAGAGGGAGAAGCAGACTCTGCTGAACAGGGAGCCTGACACAGGGCCCAATCCCAGGACCCTGGGATCATGACCTAAGCCGAAGGCAGACACTTAACTGACTGAGCCACCCACCCAGGTGCCCTCTCTCTTGTTTTAGTCACTAGAATATACAGTTCATTTGTATATTGGAGAAAGAAACAGTCATTCATTCCTAGTCCCCTTTTATACCATTAGCTTAAAATTTATACATTAATAGAAGAAATAATCTAATAATGACAAAATTATTTCTGGGAAATAACCTAATACTTCTTGGAATGTTGAGCACATACCTGTGGATTTATTCTGTCAAAATACTTTGGTCCATTGGCATATAGGGCTTCCATTATGTCATCTACAACCAGATGGCATGGAAGTACCAGTTCTGTCATCATAAACTCATGGAGTGACGAGCAAGTTAATGAAACACATGTCCTTTTTTTCTGACATTAATTGCACCACCATATGATAAAAGATGTTAAAATTAAACTTTATAAGATTCTATTTTCCCTGGCAATAACAGGTTTCCCTGCTTTCTAAAAGTAGAGCATTCCTATGAAATCTTTTGTAAGCTGAAATGGTGTAAAAGGAAGAAGCAATTGTTATTAATTTATATGGAAAAAATGTTTAGCATTCCCAGAACCCAAAAATAACCTCTCAGCCTTTTCTGATACTTTAGGACACATCTTGCTAATGGATGCACAAAATAGAGATAAAGCACAGATGCTTACAGACAGAATTCAAAGCTATGGCAGCCTAATGCTGAGATGCCGAGTGTATTTAATTGTTTATAATTAATGTTTATAATTAACCTAACACTGGGAAGGAGCTTCGTGGTGCCAGCTCTCCCTGCTCAGGGTACATTTTGCTTCTATAAGGGCTTTGCTGCAAAACAGATTGATTGCTATTTTAGCTTTTTTTTTTTAAATAAAAGCAAAAACCCTCTTGGGATTTCTCCCAGTTAACAATAACAGGTACAAATGTAGATCTTTTGTAGTAACAAAGTGGTGTAACACAAACTTTTGGAAAGGAGGGGATACCTGTTTTCAAACCACTATAATCCAAAGACAAGGAGAAAATCTTGAAGGCTGCCAGATAAAAAGCACACATTACATACAAAGAAACAAAAATAAGGATTGGAACAGACTTATCACTATGAACTGTGAAATTTAGAGACAAGGGAGTAACATTTTAAAGTGATATAAGAAAAAAACCCGTACTCAAAGAAAATATTTTACAAAATTAAAGGAGAAAAAAAAGATTTTTGCAAAATACAAGAACAAAGAGAATTCATTATAAGCTGACCTATTAAAGATATTAAAGGGAGTTCTCCAGAAATAAGGACTAAGATATCAGACAATAAGTAGGATCTATAAAAAGAAAGAAAAAGAATGCCAGAAATGGCATTCATGAAGGAAAATATAAAATTTATTTTTCTTATTTTTAATTTATCCCCAAAGCAAACATTGTATCAAAGTAGTGCATGTTTATGATATATGTAAAATGTATGGCAACAATAGAACAAAGGATAAGGAAGGAATTGGAATTACACTGTTGTAAGTTCCATATAGTCCATGATTAAAGGAATATATTGTAAATTCTAGGGCAATCATTAGGACATTTAAAGCCTATATAAAAAATAACCCCAAATTTGAGATAAGAGAGATTTTAAGCCAACCAATTAAATAATGACATTAAATTTGAACTGTGAGGGCGCCTGGGTGGCTCAGTTGGTTAAGCGACTGCCTTCGGCTCAAGTCATGATCCTGGAGTCCCTGGATCGAGTCCCGCATCGGGCTCCCTGCTCGGCAGGGAGCCTGCTTCTGCCTCTGACCCTCCCCCCTATCATGTGCTCTCTCTCTCTCATTCTCTCTGTCTCAAATAAATAAATAAATAATTAAAAAAAAAATTTGAACTGTGAAAAAACATACAAAATAAGATTTTCAGATTAGATAAAAACAAAATGTTACACCCAACTATATTCTGTCAATAAGACCCACTTTACATATAAAGAAATAGGTTAAAGCAAAAATACAAAAAAGATACAATGTGAAAACACTAATCAAAAGAAAGCTAGAGTGGCTATATTAATATCAGACAAACTAGACTTCAGAACAAGGGGCATTACCAGGATAATGATAATGGTAAAGGGTACAAGTCAACAAATAAACAATAATATTAAATATGTATGAACCTAACATAATTTAAAATATATGAAATAAAACTGAATAGAATGGATAGGAGAAATACATTCACAAGTACAGTTAGAGATTTCAACTTTCAGCAATAGATTAAGCAAACAGAAAGAAATAATTAAGGAAGCAGAAGCTCTTAACAGTACTATCAACCAAATGGATCTAGATACATATAAAACTCTCTTCACTGCAGTAATAGAGTACATTTTCATCAAGTGTGTATGGGACCTTCACCAATACAGATCTTATTGTAGACAGATCAGTATAAAGAAATAGAAATTATTTAAGGTATGCTCTCAGATCAAATGGGATTTAAACTAGAAACCAATAACAGTAGGACAATTAGAAAATCTCTAAATATGAACACTTGTATTAGTGTTGAACTAAGAAATGAACACTTTAAGTAGCCCATGTTTCAAAGAGAATGTCACAAAGGGAATCCAAACATATTTTGAATTGAGTGAAAATTAAAATTGAACATAGAAAAATTTGTGGAGAGCAGCTAAAACACTGTTCAGAGGTAAATTTATAGCTTTTAGTGCTTTTATTTGAACAAAAGCAATTTTTTTAAAATTAATGATTTAAGATCACACCTTAGGAGACTAGAAATAAAAAGAGAAAATTAAACCCAAAGCAAGTATAATGGAGGAAATAATAGCAGTTAGAGCAGATATCAATGCAATTAAAACAGAAACATATAAGAAAATCAACATAAGCAAAAGCTGGTTCTTTGAAAATGTCAATAAAGTTGTTGAACCTTTAGTCAGTTGAATCACATAAAAAGAGAGAAGATGCAAATTGTAAATATTGGAATGAAATAGTGGGGACCCTGGGCTTGCCTTGTCCCTGCAACATAGCTAGATTAACATCAAATCATTTTGAACACCTAGGAAATTGATCTGAAGATTAAGAGAACAATCTGCAGAATTAGAGGGAAAGAACATAGCAGGTCTGGGGTGCAGAGACATGAATTGGTGGAGAGAAAAGCCGTGGTGCTGTGGAAAGGAGGGAGCCCTTTCCACAGAGAGAGAAGAGAAAGAGAGAGAGGGGGAGAGAGAGAAGCAGGTTGGGTTCGCACAAGAAAAACACTTCCCCAAAACCATTACTGGGGAGTCAAGAGGAACTGACTATGGTAAGATTTTGCAAGCTGTGGAGCTCAAATTCTGAGGTTTTGGAAGTCTGCACCATTCTCTGGAGTCAATCCAGGCAGGTGTGGCAGCCTTCCTGGGGAGGAGGGTGGACAGTGTGATGTAGAGATCCCCTGGGTCACACTGGGAGAGAACGCTCCCCTTCCTGGAGTGAATTTGGAAGGGGGTATATTGCCTCTTCAGGACAAACGATCCAGTGCGCACCACTGAGTGGTCATTCATCAGCAGGACACAGAAGCATTCACAGAGGGCAGATAACCTAGTTGCTGCTTTTTGCTGTGCTTCATCATAAATTCCAGGGCTGTGGACTGCTTTTCTGGGACAAAACAGCACCAGACACAGTGCAGAGAGGCTCTCCTCCAGAGGAGGGCAGTGGGTCTGTGCCTTGCTGGGTCCTTTAAGATTTGGAGTTTTGAATCCCAGCTACTCACCAAAGATAGAACTGTGGTGACAGTTAACATAATGTATTATTGGTTTCAGAGGTACAGGTCTGTGATTCATCAGTCTTAAATAATACCCAGTGCTCATTACAACA
>NC_138369.1:145186426-145206119 GCF_054177405.1 Leptonychotes weddellii
CACAGTGGCATACTGACAAACCCAAAGCCTCTGGAGCACTTGGTGTTTGGATCTCTCATTACCACACAGTCCATAAGCGTTCCCCATTGCTCAAAATGGCTCCTCAGACTCTCATCGGTTGTTTCAAAGCTCAAACCTCCGATGAAGAGCTTCCGCAGCTGTTCAGGCTCTTTGGGAGACTCTGACTTAGACATGACGGCGGTGGGAGGGGAGACTTTAACGATGCTTACTCGGCGGCGTCCACGGGCAGAAAGCGCACTTAAATTTTTTTTAAGATGTTAAATCTCATAGTAAGTGTTCTTAACACACACACACACACACACACACACACACAGAGGGACACAAGGAAGCATTTCTACACAGTTGTCATGAGGGTTAAATTAGATAAGGTACACAAAGTGCAATGCTGGCAGACAACAAACATTTAATAAATAATAGTTAACCTTAGTATTATGGTTAAGCAATATTCTCCCCCTCCTCATATTTCCATAAAGAAGAGAAAATTAACACTTTACTTCTAGAGGAAGGCTTATGATAGGTTAGGGGAGAGCCTCTATCCTCTCTGTTTGCTCCTACCCACAGATGAAAGAGTGGCAAATTTTGTATTAGAAACATTAAATTCCTTATGTGTCCTGCCTACCTCCATCTTACTTTTCAGAGCCAGTTTGCCCACAGGGCATCAAATTGTGGATTCTCTCCATCACGCCTGCCTCTTGCTTGTTCTTGTCCAGCCATGCCAGTATCTAATTTAGAATGAAGTCTAGACGAGCTCATTTAACTGCAGGTCTTGAACCACAGTTCTGCAATCCGCTTTATCAGGAGTAAGTGTGATAATGTTATCGCCATCTGTCTAACTTTGCTCTCTCCATTTGCTTTGAAGTTGAACGTGAAAAATGATAGGGTGATTTATTTGCCCTCTAACTACCCCCCATGTTTTTGTTTTCCAAACCATTTTGCTGTGTCCTTCGGTGCTGTTAACTGCAGTTATCACTGTGGAATTTCTTTACATTTAGTCTCAGGCATTGCTTCTCCAGTTGCTAGCTGCTGCCTTGCCAGGCAATAGTCGTGGCCCCCGTTGGACTGCTTCCAAGAAGGCCTTGGCCCTGGTCCCATCACAGCTGCAGGCTGATGTGGGAGATGGTGCTGCCCTAGACACTTTGTTAGTGTTTGTTCTGCCCCATGCCCTGTTGCCGTCACAGAGATCTAGGCGCCTGCTGTGACCAGCATCAGAAGGCACAGGCCATGCTGCTTAAGAAGCAGTATCCTGTAGTCCCAGGCACCATATCTAGGTCCCAGAGCCCTCTTCTGCAACAGAAGTAAGACACTTTTCCAGATATTCAGGATATATGCTGAGTCTAATCTACCTACACTGCAAGAATGATTACTTTTCCATTCCCATATATTTCCCCCTGGTCGAATGTACAGATTTCCTCCTTTGAAGTGCTTCTATTACCGAGTATGAACACTTAATCCCTCCCTTTTAGGAATCTTCTCCTCTATAGTGAGAAAAACCCTCCTCTCAAGGTTTAGCTGACAGCTGTCGAAATGAATACCCGGTCAGAGATTGTGCAGCCAGAAGCAAAAGTATATTGTCAGTCATGCAGGAATTTCTTGGCCCGTGTTTTGTGCAAACAGCTGCTGCATTTTCAGTTTTGAACTTGGCAGACCTCATTTTAAATACGTATTGCCAAAAATTATGGCTCATTTACTTATTTTCCCTTCTCCCAATTGGAAAACGAGAAGGGGTCAAATAGAGAGCTAAAATGGGGTCAATATGGAGTTGAACTTCTAGCAAATGACACTGTTTACTTATCAGCATCAGATGCTTCTGGAGTACTCATGTGGCCAGTTCTATTTATGTTTGTATATATATATTATGTATGTAAGTATGCATTTATGTAGCAAATCAGCCATAGGTTTTAACAGAGAAGACAAGCATGAAATTAATGGTTTGTGTTGGTTTACTAATTCCTGGGGAGATTTCTGGTCTAGTAAAATATACAATCCCTTCCCACTTTGCAATGGTATTTACTTCCTTTCCTAAAATGACTCATATTAGGTATCCTTACAATTAATCCCACCAGTTGATTTGTATGTGTTAGCCAAAAAAAAAAAAAAAAAAAGTAGAACATTTATGATGCATGGGACTCAAAAATGCCCATTCTCTTTCACTGCCATTCAGTTTTTGTTAACTGTAATTGCTGTGGACACAGTTCTGGTGGTCTGTGTTACTGAACCTCCTTTCCTTGCAACAGTCTCTCCCTTCCAGTGCACTTTCCATATTACCACTGGTGATCGAGATAAAAATGTAAATCTGCCATGTCACACTCACCTGTGTTCAAATTTGCTGGTTCCCGATTTCCTACATAATAAATCTACTCTTTATCCTAGCACAAAAGGAAGGCCCTTCAATATCTAAGGTAAAACTTTCTAGCCTGCTACCCTGGAGCTCCTCTTTCTTGCCTCCTCCCTAATTCTTCCTCATCCATTCCTCCCCTGGTACCCAGAATTCTAATTAAATGCTCTTTTTGGAACAAAGCTTGCATTTCCATGCCTCTGAGAATTTCCTCATGATATTTGCATCGGATATTACCTCTGGGTTCCTTTCTCTCCCTTGTCTGCTTGGAGAATTCATACTCATCCTTCAGGACCCAGCACAGATGATATCTCATTATGAAGCCCTCAAGTTAATTGTACAATGATTCTCAGTTTTCATGTTTGTCTAACTAACTAGTTGTGAGCTCTTCAAGGGGGAGATAGTAATTTATTTATCAGCTTCGCTCCTAAGACTTATGCCCTTGAATTGGAGTGGGAGGAGGGAGAAGAAAACAGAGGTCTAGCTTCTGACACAAAGGCCTGCAAAGGCAGTGCTCCCTTTTTTCCTTTGTTATCACAAGAGGTCTAAACTGTTGCCTAAAAGCCCAGTGTGGGTGAGTGGTGGCCTCCATGGTCCCCACTGCTGAGGCATTCAGACCTAAGCAGCTCCCTCAGGTATGCTGGCTCCTGAGAGATTCTGCCTCATCTACTGGTGATGTCATGCTCAGGCTCCTTTCCTCTGGAGCTAAGCTCTGGTCTGCATGACATGGTCCCTGACCAGCCTGGAAGTCCTAGCGTTCTCTTCCCTCAATGGCTTAGTTGTATGGACTGAAGGCACTGTCTGCTTTACTCTGAAGAGCTGGGATTCCACGCAGCTTCCTGGCCTTGCTTCTCCTGGGCTGATCTCCCAGGCCCTTTCTCCTCAGTACTAATAAATTAATTCTGTTTACTGTCAGAACAATCCTATGCAGTATATACTGTTACTATCCTAATTTTATAGAAGAGGAAACTGGCACAGAGAAAAGTCAAAGAGCCATGATTCAAACCCAAGCCATCTGGCACCCGAGTCCACGCTCCTAACCAGTGTACTTTGGAGTCTTATACATTAAACTTCATGCTCAAATCAGGAGATCATTTGTTTGCCTACAACAGGACAGTTTATATATATATATATATATATATAGATGTATATATATGTATGTATATATATAGATGTATATATATAATAATCTATATGAAATATATATATTTGTTGAATTGTTGAATCCTCCCACAACATGTGAAAAAGGGTTAGAATGGTGATTCGAATCCTGGTTTTATTATTCTAAAATAAATTATCTTTTCACTTAATACACTAACTGCTTTTGTAGTTTGGATGTCAAAAATAGTTTTTGAAGATTTATTTTGAAAGGAATGGTAACTCTTCCCCATTTTTACAAAAGTATCCATAACAAGGGGGAACATAATAAGGATGAATAATTTTAGGCCTTGAAAGGATTTCTTGTGCACTGGCATTTTGTCTTTTTTTCAGCCCATAGTACTAAATGGGCTGACTTAAAAAAAAAAAAGACAGAGTGAAAGCATCAGATTTTTTATTCCAGTGACTCAATCCCCATTGTATGAAGTAGAGCAAAATGAATAAGTAGAACTTTGTACATTCAGCACCTCAATTATTAAATGTATCCATAGAAGCCTGCTCTGTCAAATTTGCTATGGAGGTATGAACATTTATCTGTTTGTGCTCTGTCGTCATAACTGGTTTTTGCTTTTTAAACAGATCATCAAATTAGCACATTAAAGTGACATCCCTGTTTCTCATAGAACATTTGAATTATGTACTACAGTGTGTGTTTTCATCATTTATTTTAATCATGTTTTTCACTCAGCAGGTTAAAATGAAAGTTATTGAAATCAGAAAGTATAGTATCAAATCACTGTAATTGTTTCAGATAGATTACAGTTGTTAGCATCTAGAGAGCTGTTTTCATATATTTTTGTTCTTCTGTTTGTTTTGTGAGGCCCCCTTTAATTTTTTTTCTATTAAAAATGTGTTAGATTACAACATCAGTTGATGCTAGAATATTTTTTCTTTATTTTGTCTGGATACCATTTTCCCAGATTAACTGGCTTTCCTGGAAACTTTGACTCTGGCCACAACATGAAGAATAACAACTTCCCTTTCTCCATTTCCAGAGGAGATTGTAGTGCACTCATGGAGAGCGGAGGAAAGGACCTGACTTTCAGCGTAACTGGCTTTGTCCCTGTGAATGAATGTTTCCCTAGCATTGGAAAGGTGGTGGCAAGACACCAGAACCACACATCCCTGAAAAGACCTAACACATGAAAGATAATCTTAGTTTCTGCTGTGACTTATAAGCCCAGGTAAAACACTTCTTTGAGTTCTCTGGCACATTTGCAACCGATGGCTTTCCTTGAATGAATACAGTGGCAGTGGATTCATTGGCCAGGTTCATTGCTTATCGATAGCAGAAAGTTATCTAGGTTGTGTATCACCTATGACCTCAGGGATGTCAGCCAGTTATCCTGTGGTCCATTCAGCCTGGTCATTGTCCCTTGTCAGTGAGGCAGTCATAGAGTTCCATCTGGACAAATATAGAAGTTATTTTCACCTTGACTTCTGTATTTTTTAAAAAACTTTCAAGGATAAAGAGAAGTTGTATTGGCTTTGAAGAGACATATCTGGTGTTTGGATGGAGGCCAGATACTTCTTCTCTTGAGTTTTTAGATCACTGTACAAGTTTCAGTGTTTTATAATTAGTATGCATTTGATAAAAGTGACTTATGTAAAGTTTTGGGGAGAATCTTTTGTTTAGGTACAGCAGAGTATTTTCAGCTCAGTACTACAGATGATATATTGAATGTAAGGGAAGTTAAGTTTTTGATTCAAGGTTGCTAGTAATTCTTGGTAGATTTGGAGTAGAACTAACATCCTTTGGCCTTTTGATAGGTACTCTTTCCTTTATATCACACTTTTTTAGGATGTTTAATGCATCTCAAAATTAAACTATTATTTGAATCTGCCTAAACTAAAGACAACTACTTGTTCTCTAATATCCATTATCCCCATATCTAATATTAGAACCCCTAATTTTAACTTGGCACATGGCCACTTGGAATAAAGACTACCTGTCCCAGCCTCCCTTTCATTATAGGTAGTTCTGTGACTAAATACTCTCCAATGGGGAAGAAATGATGTGTACAGCTGCTTGGTCACCCCTTATAGGAAAAGTCTTAACCTTACATTTCCCTTTTCCCTTTCCCACTCATAAGAGTAATGATGTGGATGCTGTTGATAAGGGTAAAATCCTAAAGATAGAGAAGTTAGTAGGAACTTGGGTCCCTGATACTATGGAACCATCCTGCCAGCCTATTTGCTTAGGACTAGACTTTTATGCAAGAGAGATAAACATTTACCTTGTTTTAATCACGATAATTTAGATCTCAGTTACAGCAACTTAACATACCGTACAATTTAATGATTTGCAAATTTAATGCCGCAAATTAATATTTTATAACCACCAAATTTAAACACAATATATTGGACATTAATACTTATGTAAATATCTGGGAATCTTGGAATTAAACTGCTGTTATCAGTTCTTCTGTTTCTAGAGTCCTTACAAGAGTGTGTACAGTGTGGACTCTGATGTCTCTTTAGTATTTCCTACTGCTCTCCTCTCAGTCAGCCCAACCATAACTTTTTGCTCTTCCTAACATTCCAGACATGCTACGTCTTCCTTCCTAGGGGTATATGTTGTTTTGTTGTTGCTGTTAGTTTTTGGGTTTTATCCCTCTTCTGCAAATCTCTTTGTCTAGCCATCTAACATATCTCTGTTTCTACAGTCTTAGAATTTTGCTCAGTTTTTACCTTTCCATTAAATCCTTCCTTGACCACCTCAATAAATTTTATTCTCCATTGCCTTGGTACTCACATCCCCTTTGTACACTTAATTTTTCTCCCTATAATTTATTTCTTTTTTTTCCCCTCCTCACTGAAATACTAGCTCTATGAGAGCAGAGACTTTCCCTGTTCAACCCGTTGCTGTGTTCCCAGCACACTGTCTGGCACCCAGAAATCACTGGATGAATACCTAATAAATAAAGGTATGAGTCAACCTTAAGTGTTTGGGTGGATATAAATGTTATGATCTCTTTAAGGTAATAATATTCTGGTAACTCATGTTGTTTTCTGAAATATCTATAAAAGGAATATGTTGGCTCTTCTAGAGGTAAAATCTCTTTCAGTGAAGCTGTGACTGATGAAAATTTCATAGACTGATAGGAAAGCTCATTCATTCACATGCAATATTGAATTTCCTTAACAGATTACTAATGTCTGATCTTGAAATTATTAGAAAAAAATCCTAAAATTGTGAGGTCTTTAGGAAATAGTTCGTCACATGCACTCTGCAATAAAATTACGTTTTAGTATTATACTTCTTATCTTCATTTTCCCAAAGTAAGAAATCTATGCTAAATTGGCTGTGAAAATAAAAGCAAATGCAGAACAAATAATCCTTTCTTGTAATGCACCAACCAACAGCTTAACACTATAGTGAGAATACTCTATTTGAGTTCCAGAACTGTCACATTAGTCTATTTTCATAAGTCAAGTTAAATCTAGCCTGAGGTTATACTAGAAATTCAGTATCAGGTATTTTTTTTTTTTAGAGGGGTGGGTAGGGGCAGAAGGACAGAGAATCTTAATTAGGCTCCATGCCCAGCGCAAGCTGGACACGGGGCTCAATCTCACAACCCTGAGATCATGACCTGAGCTGAAATCAAGAGTCTCACCCTTAACCGACTGAGCCACCCAGGTGCCCCATCCACTATCAAGAATTTTTAAGATCCCTCCCTCCATTCAAGAACTTTGGGCTTATGTAGATCTGGAAAACTAGAAACAAGGCTCATTCCTCGCCTGCAGGCATTGCAATCCATACTACCACCATCATCAGATACAGTGTTCAGTTCCATTGCTGGTTTTCTGCTCCATCATGGGCTCTGCTGCTCTGCATGAGTTGGTGCTATTCCTCACAGCCATGCTCTCTGCTGACAAGGACCCAGTGTAGTTCTCTGGTCTCTATTGTCAAATGGTAGTGTTAAGTTTCCTTACACCATCAGCACCCATCACCTTTCCCCCAGGACCATTTGTTTTTATCCATAATAGGGACTTTCAAAATCTTGTCCTCTTTCTTATCTACAGGAGCTACTTCTTTTTTCCAGTATCCTCTATAATCTCTATGTGAGCTGTGAAATGCCATGTTATCACTACCTAAAGTCTTGAAAACTAAAGCCATTAATTTCAGCTCTAATTAGGATACAAGTGTAAGGAGTTTAAGACTTTTAAGGAGATATTTTAGTGTCAGGAAAAATTGTGAAAGATTTTGAAATGGGCAAACAAGATTACGAATTGCTCTATCTAGTGCACCCTTTCCAGCTATCTCTGTCTTTTGTTTTCTCTGAACTATGTTACAAAGCTATTTTCAGAAAACTAGTAAGAATGCAAGTAATTTCTGTCCATGTAAATTCAAATGAAAATGTGTCAGGTTGAATGTAATTGATTATTGCCGTATAGATACAGACTAGTTTTACATCTGTTTGTAAATTCATTTCAGATTTCTGATTGCCTATATATGGGAGTGCTTTCAATTCCTTTTTGAGAGAATTGTAATATTTTACTGGTTTTCTAATTTACTGATGACTTAAATATAGTATTTGACATGCATTAGTTTTGTTTGCAAACCATGATTTTATCTTTTAAAAATTATCCTTTTACATTAAAGGCATAATGGTGACCTCTTCTTATGAAGGGGCTATGTAAAGGAAATGCATATATATTCTTTCTTAGTGCATCCAGTGTAGCCTAAAACAAAACAGAACAAAATAAACATTAACAACAGGGATACCTGGGTGGCTCAGTCAGTTAAACGTCTGCCTTTGGCTCAGGTCATGATCCCAGGACCCTGGGATCCAGTCCCACGATGGTCTCTTTGCTCAGTGCAGAGTCTGCTTCTCCCTCTGCCTGCCACTCCCCCTGCTTGTGCTCTCTCACTCTCTCTCTCTGACAAATAAAATCTTAAAAAAATAAATAAATAAACATTAACAACAAAGAAGGACATTAATCAGATTTTCCAGCTCCTCATTATCTAGTCTTTTTATGTCAGAATTCTGAGCTTTTGTAATGCTCACAAAAACAGCTGAAGTGTGCTATAGATATATATGATATTCATAAAGAAAGAACATCTTTGTCTTACTGATCCTTTCCACATACTAAGAAAAGTTTAAAATTGATATATATATGGAGAAAAAAATAGCAATGTTTAATAAAACTTTAAAAAAACTACAATTAATTTGAATTATATTAAAAGAGAATGTGTGGGATTTCATTCTAGGTCTGAGCTAAATTTGACTTTTGTATACAAAAATTAACATATTTAACATATCTTTTTTTTAAAGAAAAAAATTTAAGTATATTAATGTAAAAATGATTTCAGGACCTATATCCACACCATTAGGAATAGGATGGTGATTGCTGTCCTCAGAAATCTCAGTTTATTATGTTTGTATGTAAAAACCCTGTTAATTGTATCCTATATCATCCTTATCTGTGGGTGAAATGTTTCCAAAGCCAAGACAGGTAATTGGTTTAACTTTAAGGAAAGTTAGTATTGAGAAATTATATGTAGCTCTCGGCAGATGTATCCAAAATTTCTTTATTTTCCACCTACCTTCCTCAAATTATTCTATGATAGAAAAAATTTAAGATAGTTTTCATTTTTTCCATTGTTATTTAAAAGGCCTCTGGGTAAGCAGTAAAAGCTATAACTGATTTTTAATACTTCATTTCCATTTGATTTTTCCCTGACCATCATCCTGGAAAGATTCTGTTGATTATTAAAATAGATCAGTATTGAAGATGTTTCAAAAAAAAAAAAGACCAAAAATACTAAAAAATGAAAATACTAATAATCTAGAGCCTACAAATTTTATAAATGATCAAAAGCTGACCAAAGATACAATAGAGAACCATGTTTAATCATTTGGTTGAGAGGGAAATAAAAGGAATTAAGTTGAAATCACACACTCAGGGGAGTCTGGGTGGCTCAGTCAATTAAGTGGCTGCCTTTGGCCCAGGTCATGATCTCAGGGTCCTGGGATCAAGCCCTGCTTGATCCCTCTCCCTCTGCCTGCCACTCCCCCTGCTTGTACTCTCTCTTTCTGTGTGTCAAATAAATAAATCTTAAAAAAAAAAAAAAAAAAGAAATCACACACTCAAAGTAACTCTTATGATAAGCAGCATGATTAAGAGACTTTCTGAATGGATAGAAATATAATTATATTAAGACCTGCAGTAACTATTCAGGATAACTTTGACAAAGTTTTCAGTGGCTTAAAAATTCAAAAGCTAATTAAAATTAGCTGAAATGGGAACAGTGTCACGTACATTTGGAACTAGATGAACAAAGGATAATAGATTGGAAGAGCAACAGGGATGATTAAAATGCTTTGATTTTGGGGGAAATTAAAATATATAACTATAACTGAGTACTAAAGAAAAACATATTTCATTCAGATATATGGATTTATAGGATGAGGTAACATTTTTAAGGTCACCATATAAGATTTAATAATCTCCAAATACATCTTGTGAAAATATGAATACCAGCTAATTGGAATAAACTATTAGGGAATGGTTTATGTGGTGTATTTTTTGAATAAAAGTTGTTTTTTTTTTAAAGCTCTTTTATGTTTATTGGTATTTGTATTTTAGAAAAAGCTGGGTGTGGGGGCACCTGGGCGATGCAGTTGGTTGAGCATCCAACTCTTGGTTTCCGCTCAGGTCATGATCTCAGGGTCTTGAGATGGAGTCCAGTATTGGGCTCCCCGCTCAGCCTGGAGTCTGCTTGAGACTCTCTCTCCTTCTCCCTCTGCCTCTCCTGGTCATGTTCATGCCCTCTCTCTTTCTCTGTCTCAAATAAATAAATCTCAAAAAAAAAAAAAAAAGAAAAAGTTGGATGTGAATACAAATAAATTCATTTTGACCACTTATTGAGGGTTTACTCAATTCCAGACACCAGACAATTAAGTTTTCATGTTATACCTTATTTAATCCACACAGTATCTCTATGAAATGGCACTGAGTTCCTCAGTCTCCTTCAGGTATGCTTATGTCAGCATTAGGTCCTAACTGTAGCAGTGTATCTGCTGTTATTCTTTTTTTTTTAAAGATTTTATTTATTTATTTTAGAGAGAGAGAGAGAGAGCACAAATGGGGGGAGGGGCAGAAGGAGAGGGAGAGAAAATCCCAAGCAGACTCTGTGCTAAGCATGGAGCCCAACACGGGGCTCGATCCCAGGACCCTGATCATGACCTTAGCTGAAATCAAGAGTCAGTCTCTTAACCGACTGAGCCACCCAGGTATCCCTCTGCTGTTATTCTTTTATCCTTCATCCATCTCTGTCCTTGCACGTGGATATCATGCATTGTAATGTACCTCAGAGAAGACAATTCAGTCTAAATATGAAACCACTACTTTAGTTTTAAAAAAAAATCTGTTGTACCTTAATCAGGGCAATTTTTACTACTTTTCAACACATTCTATATGCTAGTCACTGCCTAAACCTTTTCCATACATTGTATTATATAAGCTTCCTGATAATTATGTGTGATGACTATTATGATCACCCCTAGTTTTCTCACTGGAGAACACAGGGTCAGACAAGTTATGCAGATCATCCAATGTTACAAAATAGGTGGCAGATCTGGGATTACAATTCTCTTTGTACAACTTCAAAGCTTGTTCTCTGATTTTTTATAGTATATCACCTCCTTGGAAATTGTATGTTACTCCAGTTTTATATACACAAACACACACACACATTTGAAGTAAAATTTATATATAGTGAATACAGAGATTTTAAGTGTACAATTCAATGAATTTTAATAAATGTATGTGATCTGTGTAATCACCACACAGTCAAGATATAGAACATACAAATCGCTTCAGAAAACTCCCTCACCCTCCTTCAAGGCAATACACAACCAAATAGGTAAACATTGTTCTGATTTGTATTACCATGGTGTAGTTTTTCCTCCCCTTTGAACTTCATATAAATAGAATAGTATAGTATATACTTTTTTATGTCTGGCTTCTTTCACTCACCGTAATGTGTTTAAGATTCATCCATGTTGTGATGCTCACTTCGGCACATTCATCCATGGTGTGTCTATGAGTAGTTCATTATTTTTCAGTATCATATTGCATATCTTTGTTAATTTTTATAGAAGGATATTTTGGTTATAACGCTATTATAAATGAACTTTTTTGTTCTCTAAATTTCCTTTTCCTTTTTTTTTTTTTGCTGCTACTATATTGAAATACCATTGAATTTTGTATATTGATCATGCATCCTTCAAAATTGGTAAATTTACTTATTTGCTGTTGTTATGGGCTGAATTATGGTTTCTCAAAATTCATATGTTGAAGCATAACCCTCAGTACCTCAGAATGGTACTATATTTGGAGGTAGAACCTTTCAAGGGGTAATTAAATTAAATGTGGTGAGTTGAGGGGCCTAATCCAATCTGACTGGTATCCTTGTAAGAAAGGGAAATTTGGACACACAAAGAGACACCAGGGGTGCACACACAGAGAAAGGACCATGTGAAGACACAAGGAGAAGACAGCCATCTGAAAGCCAAGGAGATAGGCCTCAGGAGAAACCAGACTGGCCCACACCTTGATCTTGGACTTCTAGTCTCTAGAATTGTGAGAAAATAAATTTCTGTTGTGTGAGCTATCAGTCTGTGATATTTTGTTAGGGCAGCCCTAAAAATCTAATACAGTTCTTGTTTTGTTTTTTTGTTTGTTTTGGTTTGGTTTGGTTTTAGTAGATTTCTTAGGACTTTACATGTAAACACTTAGCAAGCATAGAAACTTTTATTTTTTCATTTATAATCTTCATGTCTTCTTTTTCTTGCATTTGTATTAACTACATATATCATAATCATAGTCAAAATAAATAGAAAATAACCATATATTCCTTGTTCTCAATCTTAGGATGAAAGTGTTCAATATTTCACATTAAAATCATACTAGGTGTAGGATTTTCATGGATACCATTTATTAATAATGATCCTCCCTTATATTCCTAGATTTCTGAGTTTTTGTTTTTGTTTTTAAAATCAAAATTTGGTGTTGAATTTTTTCAAGTGCTTCATTTGAAATTAGAATGATTATGTGATTTTCTTCTCTCTTTTTGTTAATTTGGTGAATTACACTAATTTTAAAATATTTAACCAATCTTGTATTCCTGGGATAAAACTTGATGTATTACTTTTTATGTATTGCTAAACTTCATTTGTTAATATTTTGTTAAAGATTTTTGTTTTCATATTCACGAGGGATTTTGGTCTGTGATTTTCCTTTGTGGCAATATTTTCGCCAAGTTTTGGCAATTGTGTTATGCTGGTTTCAGAAAATAAGTTGGGAAGTGTACTTTCTGTTGTCTGAAAGATTTTCTGTAAGATTGTCATAATTTATTCTTGAAATATTTTTCCACTTAATTCATGATATTGAATTTGTCATACAATTGTTCAATGTATTTCTATATTATAATTTTAATGCCTTTAGTATCTGCTGTGTCATTTCCTTTTAATTCTTTCCTTGTAAATTTGTGTTTTCTCTTAATTTTTGCACTGGTCTAGCTATTTTTGCTTTCTATTTCTTTAATTTCTGTTCTTATTTTTATTATTTCCTTTTGCCTACTTGCTTTATGTATAGCTTATTCTTTTTCTAATTTCCTAAAGTAATAATTTAAGTCATTGATTTTGACCTTTTTCTTTTCTAGTGTAAGTTTTTAAAGCTATCAGTTTCCTTCTAAGTATTTTATTTTAGTAATTTTGATATACTATAATTTTTATTATATCATTAAATAAAAAATATGTATTTTCTTGTGTTTTCTTCTTGGATCTGTGTAATTTTGAATGCAGTGTAGATTGTTTAATTTACTTATATTTGAAGCTTTAGATATCTCAGTTATCATTTTTAAAATTAACTTTGTTTTTAATTTCTACTGATTGAAATTTTTTAAAGATTTATTTATTTATTTTAGAGAGAGAGTAAGTGAGAGAGAACAAGTGGGGAAAGGGGTAGAGGAGGAGGGGAAGGGAAAGAGACTCTCAAGTAGACTCCAGGCTGAGCGTGGCGCCTGATCCACGGGCTGGATCCCAGGACCCTGAGATCAAGACCTGAGCTGAAATCAAGAGTCGGATGCTTAACCGAATGAGCCACCCAGGCGTCCCTCATGTGCATTTTTAAAGATGATTCTCTGCCTTTGTTGGTTGAAGTGTTCTATGAATGTCAATTAGGACAAGCTGTTTGATATTATTGTTGAAATTTATAAATTTTCTAGTTTTTTGTCTTGCTTTTCTATCAATTATTGAAAGAGAAGTGTTAAAACTTCCAGCTATGACTGTGGATATATCTATTTGTCCTTTAATTTGTTATTTTTTTTGCTTCTTGCATTTTGAAGTTTTGCTATTATGTATATACACATTTAGGAATGTTATATCTTACTGATGAATTTACTCTTTTATTAATATAAAGTATTTCCCTTAATTTTTGGCAATATTTCTTGTTTTGAACTCACCATTTGTCTAAATAGAACTACTTCAATTTTCTTATGATTAATATTTGAATGGTATATATTTTTCTTTCAACGTATGTCTTCATATTTAAAATGCCTTTCTTATGGCAGCATACAGTTGGGTTTTTGCTTTCCCTTTCAAATCTAAGAATCTCTCTCTTTTTTTGGAAGTGTGTACCTCTTAATACTTCTCACCTATTTTTCCCATCCCCCCACCCACCTCCCATCTGGCAAATACCAGTTTGTTCTCTATGATTTAAGAGTCTGTTTGATTTCTGTTTGTTCGTTTGTTTTGTTTTTTGTTTCTTTTTAGACTCCATATATACGTGAAGTCATGTGGTGTTTGTCTTTCTCTGATTTATTTCACTTAGCATACCTTTTAGGTTTATCCACAGCAAATGGCAGGATATCATTTTTTTGATGGCTTAGTAATATTCCATTGTATATATACACTACATCTTCTTTATCCATTCATCTATCAGTGAACTTAGATTGCTCCCATATCTTGGCTATTGTAAATAATGCTGCAATAAACATAGGGGTGCACATATGTTTTTGAATTAGTGTTTTTACTTTCTTTGGGTAAATATCCTAAAGTAGAATTACTGGATCATATGGTTGTTTTTTGGTAGTTCTTTGTGGTTTTTTTTGTGTTTTTGTTTTTGTTTTTAGGAAACTCCGTACTGTTTTCCACAATAGTTGCACCAATTTATGAGGGTTCCTTTTTCTCAACTTCCTCACCAACATTTGTTATTTCTTACCTTTTGGATACTAACCATTCTGAGTGGTATGAGTTAATATTTCATTGTGGTTTTGATTTGCATTTCCCTGGTAAATAGTGATGTTGAGCATCTTTTCATGTGTCTGTTGGCCGTCTGTATGTCTTCTTCAGAAAAATATCTATTCAGGTCTTCTCATTTTTTTTTTTTTTTTTTTTTTTTAAAGATTCTATTTATTTATTTGAGAGAGAGAATGAGAGAGAGAGAGCACATGAGAGGGGGGAGGGTCAGAGGGAGAAGCAGACCCCCCGCTGAGCAGGGAGCCCGACACGGGACTCGATCCTGGGACTCCAGGATCATGACCTGAGCCGAAGGCAGTCGTTTAACCAACTGAGCCACCCAGGCGCCCCCAGGTCTTCTCATTTTTTAATTGGATGTTTTTGGGTGTTCAATTATGTTAGTTATTTGTAAATTTTGGATATTAGTCCCCTATTAGATATATCATTTGCAAATATTTTCTGCTATTCAGTAGGTTGGCTCTTTGTTTTGTTGATTTCCTTTGCCATGCAAAAGCTTTTTATTTTCATGTAGTCATAATAGTTTCTTTTTGCTTTTGTTTCCTTTGCATGAAGAGATATCCATAAATATGTTGCTGAGGCTGATGTCCAGGAGATTACTGCCTATGTTTTCTTAAGGAGCTTTATGGTTTCAGGTCTCATATTAGGTTTTTAATCCATTTTGAGTTTATTTTTGTGTATGGTGTAAAACAGTGGTCCAGTTTCATTCTTTTGCATATAGCTGTCTGGGTTTCCCAACACCATTTATTGAAAAGACTATCTTTTCCCTATTGTGTATACTCTTGCTTCATTTGTCATAGACAATTTGTTTCTTTTAATTGGAGTGTTTAGTAGTTTACTTTTAGTCTAATTATTGATTCAGTTTGAATTAAGCCTATCATTATGCCATTTGTTTTCTATTTGTCCCATCCCTTGTGTTTGTTTTTTCTCTGCTCCTTCTTTCCTTCCCCTTTAAAAAATGAGTTTAATATTTCCTGTTTAATATTCTAGTGCAATTCCTCCATTGACTTTTTAATTATATATATATATCTTTGTATTGTTTTTACTGGTTGCTCTAGGGATTATGTATGTGTCCTTAACTTATCAGAGTGTACTTGAAGTTAATATTGTGCCACTTTATCCTCCTGTCTTTTGTGCTATTGTTTTAATATATTTTATATTTATATACATCAAATTTCCAACAATATAATGCTATAATGTTGTTTTTTTTTTTGCTTTAAACAAGCATAGACTTTTAAAGAAATGAAGAGAGACTTTTGTTTTTATATTTACTCACATATTTATAATTTCCAGTTCTGATTCTTTTTGTAGATTTATATTTCATCTTATACATTTACCTTTAGCCTATATACTCCCTTTTGCATTTTTAATACTTATCTAATGTTTGATGGTGAGATATTCTCTGAACTTTTATTTATCTGAAAATGACTTTATTTTTCCTTAATTTTTGAAGCATATTTTATATGGAAAAAGAATTTTGAGTTGACATATTTATAGGACTTCAAAGATATTTTTCCTTGTCTTCTGGCCTTCATTATTTCTGGTAAAAGGCAGTTCTCATTCGCATATTTATTTCCCCTTGTGTAATTTGACTTTTTATATCTGGCTGCTTTCAAGGTTTTGTCTTTATGTTTGATTTTTAGTATTGTTACAATACTATACCTCAGTGTGGTTTTCTTTGTATTACTCTGGTTTGGCATTAACTTAGGTATGAACTTTCAAGTTGATATTTTCACAAAACTTGAGAAAGTTTTTTGGTTATTTCTTCAAATAAATTTTTTTACCCCTTTTTTTCTCTCTTTCCTTCTCATGTGTTAGACTGCTGCATATTGCCCCACAGGTCCCTGAGAACCTGATTTTTATTATTTAATTTTTTTATTTCTTAGTTCTTCAGATTAAGTAATTTCTATTAATCTCTCTGTAATTTTATTGATTAGGCCTCCTTCCTCTCCAACTTGATTTTATGCCCATTAAGGAAAATTTTCATATCATATAATTTTCCATGCTAGAATTTCCATTCAGTTCTTTTTTAATAGTTTCCATTTCAATGCTAAGATTTACTATTTTTTATTCATTATAAATATATTTTTAGTTTACTACATTAAACATAGTTGTAATAGCTACTTTAAATTCCTTGCCTACTAATTCCAGTATTTTAGTCATATCATGTCTGTTTCTATTGACTGTGTGTGGGGGGGTGGGTGGAAATGGATGTGGGTATGAGAGAGAGAAAGAGAGAGACAGAGAGGGGGGAAGGAGAGAAAGAGAGATAACTGGTCATATTTTTCTGTTTAATTAATTATCTGCTATTTTTTTTCCTGGAAATGCTGACTATAGAGATTTTTGATTCTGTGATCTTCTGAAGAGTGTTACTTTTTTTTTTTATATCAGTTAAATTATTTACTGATCACTCTGAACTTGTGGAGGCTTGTTTTTATTTTATTAGAATGAGTCTGTGGCAAACCTGAGGTATTTACCAAACCTCTTTAACATGGAAGGATTCACATTCCAAACTCTCATGCAGTGGAAATCCTTGAAATTTCTGCTTAATTCTTCCAGCCTAACAGCTGTTCTTTTCTTATAGGGTTCTTCAAATCTTCCTTATGTGTTTGCCACCCAGGGGTCAGCCAAGAATATAAGGGAAAATTATAGGATAATTTTGGGTCTTCCTCCATTGTGGATCCTTTCTTTATGGGATTTCCCCCTTTGATTTTTGCCTATGTAGGTAGCCCCAGACTATTTCATTTGACACCTAAAGCAATAAAATAAAACAAAGTACAGTAAAATAAAATGAAATAAAAACTGTAACTTTTTGCTTGAGCTCTGTTTGCCAGCTCTATAAAGACATGGGAATGTTCTCAAGAAAAAAAGCCATGTAAGTAGTTCTACCCCAAACTTTGTGTATTTCCTTTTCTTCAAGGATCCAATCCCTTCTAGTTTTTGCTTCTTTTGGTCATTCTCCAGTGTGTTATATATATATATTTTTAATTTTGTTTAGATATTATTATTGGAGGGCTAATCTGATAACTGCAAGCCACATGAATCCATTTAGACCAAGTAATTTAAGATTTGTAGCATTTACTGGTCTATGCAAGTATACCATCTCTTTGTGTTTTTGTTGTTGTTTTGTTTCTTATCTTTCTCTTTGGTCCCCTACCCTAAAGCTTAATCCTCAGGCCTACCGTTCTGCTCCAGAACCCTATCATTAAATGGCTGACCATAGGGTAAATGACTTCACTTCTCACAGCATTGCCTTCCAGGTCTTGCTCATCACAGTGTATAAAGGACCAGAGGAAACACTGGCCAACCAGGCATGATTCTGGCCTTGCACAGCTCTCTGAGGTTCTTCTTCCTTTTGTTCTTTCTCAAACCCCCAAGATGAGTGAACTATTTTTCAACCATGATTTTAAGCCCAAGTGCCACAAAGGAGACTCTCCATCTAAAAATAAAAGTCACCTTCCTGTTTCTCTTTTTAAGCATTCTTTGTTTTTCAATTGAACGGTAATGGGCAAAACAGTCATGCATGCTACAGAGAAGTGATGGTTGGCAGCCAAATTATTTCTGTGCCAATAGGAAAAAAAAAAGCAAGCCAGACAAAATCTTTCAATATTTCTATTTATTCTTCATTCCTAGTCATTACAGAGAAGTCTGGTTTTAGTTGAAATTGTTTTTAAAACTTATTGAACATGCAGCTGTGTCCTGAGTCCACGATGAAGGCGCACACACGAGTTGTGTCTTTCCACAATGTCAGCTTTATTCAATCATAAAACAAAGTTAAATCACAATTATAAAGCAGGTTCAGGATTCCAAATTCAATGACATTTCACCATGTGATTAAACTTGGCTTCTTACACAGCACACAAAGCAGGACAGAAGACAAACCTCACAATGAATGAGGTAACAAAAGGGGGTAGGAAGTTCATGAGCCGAACGCGAAGTCAGTCTGTAGGCTCACAGTTGAGATAAGGCCTCGGTCTTGTCCCGGTCAGCTCTTGGTACTTACTGCTTATGAAAGCAGTGAAGGATCTCAGTTCTGTTTGGAGATCAACTGGGCAGAGCCTTCAGCAGCAGTTGCCTTTCTTAAGTGATCAGACATAGAGGGGTAGATTTTGTTGCCAAAATCCTTCTCTTTTTAAAGGGATTTAATCGGTTTTGGGTCCCTGCGGACCTTCTCTGGTTCTGCTTGTTATCAGTTCTGGGGAGTCAGCTGATGCTGGTCCCGGCGATATCTCCTAGCTACAGTACCTTAACTGCTTGCGTGGGGCCGCTGCTTGACACTAGAGACTCCATTTTGTTCTCTACAAACTGCATATAAAAGCAAAGGATGGAGATGGGGGAACAGCTGCCCAAATAGGATATTTTCACCCATATCACAGCAAAAAGTGAAAGCTAATTTAAGCATCTAAAAAACTTTCAGGCAGCAAGTTTGACCTTGGTTCTAGGGTAATATTTTCCATATGACAAATCATTCTATCTATCCACTATGGAATATTACCAGGGGAAAAAAATTAAACAAAGAGATACCAGGTAGACTTTGAGAAAATTTTAAATAAAATATTAATACAATATGGAAACTTATTATGAGTAATTATGAAACAACAATGACATATTAAATTTAAAAATACCTAAAACCAATACAATTCATTTTTAGATAGATTTATTTTTAGTATTACCTAAATTATGCTGCGTTTTAGTTCTTCACAGGACAGAATTTTTTTTTAGCTTTTTAAAATATTTTTATTTATTTATTTATTTATTTATTTATTTATTTATTTATTTTTATGTTAGTCACCATACAGTACATCATTAGTTTTTGATGTAGTGTTCCATGATTCATTGTTTGCATATAACATCCAGTGCTCCATGCAATACGTGCCCTCCTTAATACCCATCACCAGGCTAACCCATCCCC
>NC_138369.1:145206619-145229924 GCF_054177405.1 Leptonychotes weddellii
GTATTCATCCTTTCTGATGGCTGAGTGATATTCCATTGTATATATGGACCACATCTTCTTTACCCATTCATCTGTTGAAGGGCATCTTGGCTCTTTGCACAGTGGACATTGCTGCTATGAACATTGGGTGCATATGGCCCTTCTTTTCACTACATCTGTATCTTTGGTGTAAATACCCAGTAGTGTAATTGCTGAGTCATAGGGTAGCTCTGTTTTTAATTTTTTGAGGCACCTCCACTCTGTTTTCCAAAGTGGCTGTACCAACTTGCATTCTCCCCAACAGTGTAAGAGCGTTCCCCTTTCTCCACAACCTCTCCAACATTTGTTGTTTCTTGCCTTGTCAATTATTGCCATTCTAACTGGTGTAAGATTGTATCTCAGTGTGGTTTTGATTTGAATTTTCCTGATGGCTAATGATGATGAACATTTTTTCATGTGTCTGTTAGCCATTTGTATGTCTTCTTCAGAGAGGTGTCTGTTCATGTCTTCTGCCCATTTTTTGACTTGATCATTTGTTTTTTTGGTGTTGAGTTTGAGAAGTTCTTTATAGATCTTGGATACCAGAAGCTTTTTATCTTGATGAAGTCCCAAAAGTTCATTTTTCTTTTGTTTCCCTTGCCTTTGGAGATGTGTCTTGAAAGAAGTTGCTGTGACCAATGTCAAAGAGGTTACTGCCTATGTTCTCCTCTAGGATTTTGATGGATTCCTGTCTCACACTGAGGTCTTTCATCCATTTAGAGTTTATCTTTGTGTATGATGTAAGAGAATGGTCAAGTTTCATTCTTCTGTATATAGCTGTTCATAGGACAGAATTTTTATCTGTGTAAAAGCGACATATATATTACAAAAATCAATCATAAAATATACAAAAGACGAAAAAGGTCTATTTGGCTACCCTCATACAACTTTGATGAGATTGACTTGTTATAATTCTATTGAATTATTTGTTATATTTTCATTAAATTTTTTCCTTGTTTATATGCACATTTCTAAAGATTTGAAATGAGTTAACATTACTGCCATGTATTTTTTAATATAATATTCCCAAACATTTTCTCTAGTTGCTCCACTTTTTTTAGTGAAGCCATCATTTTAACAGCTTCACTAAAGGTATGCTTACTACAGTTGACTAGTTTTATTAAACATGAAAATATTTTCCAAATTTTTACTATTATATATCATAACCTGTATATAACCGTGGAGTTCATTTTTCTTGTCTTTCAAATGGAATGACACCATCAAATCAATATGTTGCCACCTGAAAATAATATAACACCATAAGTCAATTATACTCTATTAATTTTTTAAAAAGGAGGGAATATTACTTATCTCATAGATTGTGGTAAAGAATAAATGAAATATTCTACATTAAATATTTAGCATACTCCCTGAAACATCTTTGACTGAAAGAAATTGTTAGTTCCTCTTTTGAATTCTTATACCACAGATGAGTACATGCATATGGTAGAGAAAATGAGAAAGCAGCTAATGGTGGATATTTGTAGCATGTGAAGCAAGTTGTGCACTAAGGAAGAACTTGGTGTTCCAATAGATTGTGAGTATTAAATTGTGATGAACATAAGAAGCCTTTATTTTTGGTATCAGATATTTGCTAATATATGAGTTTTGGGAAGATAATTTATTTTCTTTATGCCTTATCTTCCCATATCTACAAGCAGTATTTTTTTCTGTTACAATCTAACATGTTGGACTTGGGGGTTGAGTGTCTGCTCCTAGACGAAATGTCCATGTTTTTAAAACTCAAATTGTAATTTAAGTAAATGTCTAAGTTGACAAGCATCCACTTCACAGGAGATTTCAGAAACAAAGTAACATATTGTAGAGCTCTGGATCAGGAATCAGGAGTCCAGTATTTAGGTCTAATGCTGTCACTAACATGCTCAGAGATTAAGGCTAGTTACTTGGGCTCATTTTCCTCATTTATAACATAAGATGTGGGGTAGTTAATTTTATGTGTCAAAATGACAGGCCACAGGGTGCTCTGATTAAGCATATTTCTGGGTGTGTCTGTGAGGGCCTTTGCAACTGATATTAGTATTTGAATGGTGGAGTCAGAAAGTAGATTGCCCTCCCCAGTGTGGGTGGGTATCATCCAGTCCACCGAGGGCCCAAAGAGAACACAAGTTAGAGGAAGGAGGAGTTCACTCCTTTTGCCTTGCCTCTGTTGATCTGGACTATCTCAATCTTCTACCCTCATTCGGGCTGGGATTTTTACCATGGGCTGTGCTGATTCTCAGGGTTTTGGGTTCTGATTGAAGGACATCAGCTTTCCTGGGTCCTGGTGTGCATATGGCAGGCAGACTGTAACACTACTCAGCCTCCATAATCATGTGAGCCAGTTCATCATAATAAATTTCTATTATGAAAGACTGGTTCTGTTTCTCTGGATAACTCTTAATAATACAAGCTGTATTTTATTATTTTAACTTTGAGATTCCATGACAAGTGGTATATACAGGAAATAAACATTTTAAACACTTTATTTTAATTTATCATGGAACTGAGCAAATATCAACATTTTTAAAATTAAGTACTGTGGGGAATATCTAATGGCTACAACATTTTTGACACAGAAAGACTAATAAATTAAAATTTAAAAATTCAATTTTTGTTTTTCAAAATGAATGAGATGGAAAATGAGATTTCATTGTATCTCCTGGTGAGCTAGATCCATGTCTCCATGCTGTTGTAGTTCTATGGCCTCCACAGAACATACTTTTATTTTGGCATTTCTTTCTTTCTTTCTTTTTTTTTTTTTTGATTTTATTTACTTATTTACTTAGAGAGAGAGAGAACATGTGAGTGTGAGTGGGAGAGGAAGAGGAAGAGAGAGAATCTCAAGCAGACTCCATGCTGATCAAGGAGCTCTAGCTGGGGCTTAATCCCACAATGCCAAGATCATTACCTGAGCTGAAATCAAGAGTTGGATGCTCAACTGACTGAGCCACTCACGTGCTCCTATTTTGGCATTTAAAAAATAAAACTTTTCTTGAGTCTAATATCCATTTGAAAACTAAGAATTTTGACACACCAGGCATCATCATTTAGATTCATCTCAGTGGGCTTACTTCTAACCAAATAATTCTATAAGGGCTAAAAAATTATAGTTTTTGCCAGATTAATTAACAATCATATATATATATTTAATAATTTTTAAATATATATTTAAATTATTTATTGCTAAATCAGTATAACAATGAGTCTGAATCTGACTTTTCTGGGAAAATTTACAATTACAACCCTGGAAACCAAATTTTAATCCTCTCAGCATTAAAGCGGGAATAAGGGTGCCTCCATTATAGGGAACTAAAGTACATTTCACTGAAGCATCTTCTAACACTAACGCAAGAATTAAAAGCTGGGCAAGGTCAAGCCAAACTCACTTAGCTGAGAAGGCCTCCAGAAATAGGTGCACTTTCTTTCTTCCTAGCTACATGAGTGGAAAACTAAATGTACTGTATTCTTCAGCAAATGTCTGTGCTCCATAAAGGGAAAGCCATAGAAATTGAAAACCCAATTGCTAAAGTCTAGAGATATAAGTAAAGATTGGGAAGTCAGTTTTGTTAAAGTGTGTGGTGGGAAAGAACAAGCAAATAAGAATGTAGGAAATATCTTGCTATGCTGTACTGTATTCTGTGAATTCTTTAAGAAATGGAAGTTGACATAGTCCATTACCTAGAAATAAAACACATTTTTAGATCAAACAGCCATTTTTCACAAGATCACAAAAGCTCAGCCAGCAAGAAAGCCAAATAGGAATGGAACAAATGGGCTTACTCAGATCATTTTAGGCTGATTAGTCATTCATATCATTTTCAGTTTATAGACTAGTTAGTGGGTAGAGTTTGGACTACACCATGAAACCTTAATAATATGTACTTGGATCAGTGAAAGAAATGATGCAAGCAGGAAAAGCATGTGCATCAATTCCATTTCCCTGGTCCACATTATAAAGTTAAAATAGAATGTGAAGAGTGTCATGGTGGCTGTACCTAGTTAGAAAATGCTTATAGCCAACTTGGTAGCTGATGCTTCTTACAATGTTAAACATACATTATGGCAATACCATTTAAGTGTGTATCAGTCTGATAAAATCATATTCTGAATACTCTAAGTCAAAATGCAAATCCACCATATTTTTACATTTATCACATAAGAATTTTTGCTCTTGTTTTCATATACACAGTTGTTTTTCCATTAATTATAGAAAATAATCTTTACCACATTTCTGAGAAATAGATGTAGCAAATAAAAATTTAAAAAAACCTCAAGAGAATAAGAAAATTGTTCTAGCTATTATTTTTGCTAGAAAAGGTATGTCCTCTAAGAATGATCAGGTATATTGAAAGTAAGAGTGTCACATTCTAGTTGTGTACTTATTGGGAGTGTGTCTCATCACTGCACTATCCCCCATGTAAGTTACTGTAACTTTAATAGTTCAAGTGAGGTATCTCGCTGCTGAGTGATTCAAGGCTTTTGCAAACAGCTGTGGACAAATGGCCTTCACTCCACGTCTGTTGGATAGGTGCCTGAGAATGGGTGATGCACAGTTCTCACCTCAAAGGTGACCCATAGTGGTAGACATTGGCTCAGTTTCCACATGGACCCCGGCCCTGGTGATGAATCCACCTTGACTCTGCATCTCTTTATAGTCCTTCCAGCTATCTGTAGTGGCTCATTCTTCTATATTTTCTTCCCAACTCCCAGCCCTGGTGATCTTCACTCAATCTCCAGCAATAATCAGAGCCCGTGGACTATCTCTGGAGAATTCAGTCTCTGGTTATTCTTGAGGGGTGAGGGAGAGGCTTATTGAGTGTGATGAATTGTGCCAAGCCGACATTTTCTAGACTTTTGCGGATAAAAACCTCATTTTGAAGACCAAAGTAATTTCAAGAAACTGCAACATAAAAGTAGTCATACTGCTGGTATGCACTGGCTTCGAAGAATCAGTATCTGCTTTTCTAGTAGCTGTACTTTATTAGATAGAGCATCATCTGCATACGCTGGGAAAATACTTGTTGCAATAAGAAAGGCGGCCCAACATTCATGCAAACTGTGGAACTGTTCTGCCTGGTTTCAAATATGGGTATGGCTCTGCCACTTTATTAGTTGTGTGACCTCTGACAAGCTATCCAAGATTTCTAGGCCTTAGTTTCCTTATCTGCAAAACTGACATAATAATAGCACCTATCCTGTCAGGCTGCTGCTGTAAGCATTAAGTGAATGAGTACATGTAAAATGTTTAGAACAGAGTAAGTACTTAATGAATGCTAGATGTTATTACTAAATGTGAGGTGTATTGTTGATTGAGCCTCCAAGGCTTGTTTATAGCACAGCCTCCCTAAGTTAACCAAGGACAACTGTTTTGAGATTCTGTTAAATAGCATAAATGATTTAATAACACATGTCCTCCATCTCTACTGAGATATGTTTGGTCTTGTAAGTTTAAAGTGGGAGAATTAATAAATCGGCCCTTGTCAATATTATGAGACAGAGTATTTTAAACTCAGCTGATTAGGAGGCAAGATATTATTTAGAAGATCATGAAAGATGAACATTAACCTGTGGGTCTACATGTAGGAAATCCCCACTGTCCCTAGCCAGGTTTAATCATGTCTCCCTGGGCTCCACTTCTAACCATTAACAAGTTACCCCCTTGTCTCTCCTGATGCTGACAGGTAATTTTAGTGATAAATAAAGTTGAAGACTTTCAAAGTAAAGTTTGAATTACTTTGCATATATTGACACACATAAACAAAAAACATTTGGCAAGTTAGGGTTTGTCAGTATAAAAGACATTTAAAGATTTATCACCACCTAGTTGTTCCAGAGGCAAACACTGATTTTCATGTGATTAAACACTCAAAGAGTGAATTAATGAATTTCTAAACAACTTACTATGGCTTCCTGCTACCTTTGCAGATCTTATACCCACTTATGTTGAAATCTCTTTCTTTCATTTAATTTCTCCCACCTCTCCTAAATTTTGGGGACCAAAACAAATAAACAAATAGTTAAAGACATATGTAAAAAGGAATCTCTCACTCTTCTAAATGCAAATATACATGGAAAAGAAGAAAAAATGTTTTGATGGTGGCATATTTTTTATGACCTACCTGATGCCTAATACATAATAATAAACCACTTTCATGAATTAGAGACTGAGAAAAAGGTTGCCTCTACTTTAGAGAGCACTATATACTTCAGAGTACTCAATGGAAAGGATGGGTAAGAACATTCTGGAATAAGAGTTACAGGGAGAGAGCAGTAGTATAGCACAGATTTCTTAACAGATTGAATTTGAGAATATTCCTCTGTATTAGCTGCTAGTAAGTGAATAAATGTTACCTACTATAAATAGAGATTATTAGAAAAGGCTAAGTTATCAAAACAGGGGCCAGTTTAGTCTGTTCTGGGAGACCAGACGTCAGGACGTCAGACCATCAGACCGTCATTGAAGTAGTGATAACCTCAGGCAATGTTAAATGTTTGTTTAGCCAGAAAGTTCCCTTGGGGGCTTACCCTCTGTTGTTTGTCCCTCCTAGATTTGAAAACTGTGAGGTCCAACAGTAGCTTATTATCTCCTAATTACAGGAAGAAGAAACGTAGGCCTGAGCAGACAATTTGGGGGTTTCAAAGACCTACCAGTACAGTGTAATAGAAGAGGTCCCCCCTGAACTGATGGTGTAGGTACGTAGGAGGCCAGGACAAGCACCAAGCAAATAGATACCTCCCTGGCTCGGGATGTGTTAACACGCCAGCAGTTTGGAGGCTTTTCATTCCTAAAGCCGTGATAAGGGAGGAAAAATTATTTTCCTACTGTCTAAGTTCTCCAGCAAGGTGCCTATAAATTAGACTGATACAAGACAGATTAATAAACTGAAGTTTATTAGCATGTGCGCTGTGCTTACACATGGGAATATCCAAAGGGGTGGTTAGAACTTGTGCTTATGTAATATTTTAGCAGAGGAACAATACATTTTTAGAGCAGTAACGAGGCAAAGAAAAAAGGGCTTTGAGTTTCTAGGGGCAAGAAATTGTATATAAGGGGAAACTAATGGAAGATAAGAGCTAGTTAGTAAAGTTTGTTACATAGATTCAACTACGGGCTAGTGGTTGAAAAGTTGTCTCCGACTGTTAACTTTTGGCCTTCTGGGTAGAGAGGAGTGAGGGGACACCTTTGTAAATTTGTGTCCTGCTTTTCGGTAGATGGAGGGCAGAGAGCTTTTCTCATATCTATTTCTTCTCAGTTGCCTTCAGCTTAAAATAATTTTTATGCCAAAGTGCCAAAGTGACGTATTTTGGAGTGGCATAATCTGCTCCCTGACACAGTTCAGTTCTCATACCCATTAAAACTGAAAAACCCCAAACTGCTTAGAATAAAACTTGAGCTGGCAGAGATCACAAACTACCCAAAATCAAATGGCTACTAAAAAATTTTGGAGAACATTAGCTATTTTCCTGAGTCCAGAAGAGAAAAGCTAGACAGTGATCAATAACATAATATTTTAATTTAGTAAGAAAGGTTTTACTTATTTATTTATTTTTAAGATTTTATTTATCTGTCAGAGAGAGTGAGAGAGAGAGAAAAAGAGAGTGCAAGCAGGGGGCGTGGCAGACAGAGAGAGAAGCAGGCTCCTCACTGAGCAAGGAGCCTGATACAGGACTCGATCCCAGGACCCTGGGATCATGACCTGAGCTGAAGGCAGACGCTTAACCATCTGACCACCCAGGCATCCCAGTAAGAGGTTTGAAATTCCTGTGTATCTTGTAACATTTCTCTAAATCCTCCCTTTTTTCCTTCTTAGTTTATACAAGGCTTAGAATGGTAAAAAATTATTTTGATAATATTTTTGAAATGTGTACACAAGAATAAAACATTTGCAGTTTTTTTCATGTAGCCTTCCATGTCCAAATGGAGATGTCTTTTTTGCCTGTATATTAATTAAAAGGCACTACTCTTTACCTGGTAGCAACTAACACAGATTCATTCAAACTCCCCTCACCTGAGTGACTTGCTATATTAATGATATTGATGGCAGTGTTTTAACATTTTGTTTTAAAATTGTGCCTGAAATCATGACACTGTCACCACCACCATCATCACAATTAACAACAAACATGTACTAAACATCTACTATTTACCAGATACTATGCTACCATTTTATAAATCCTGCCTTCTATTCTGACTGCTTAATATGAGATAGGAACTGCTCTAGGCACCAGGAAAATAGCAGGGAACAAAAGAGACAAAATCTGCCCTAATGCAGCTTATATTTTAGGGATGAAAAACCAGAGCTTAGACAGATTTGAGTAAATTTCTCAAGGTCACAACAAGTAATAATGGCCTATCAGTAAACTGGGATTTCAAGCCAAGTCTGGGATTGCATAGACAATTAAGTAATCTATCCACATTAAACAAGTAATCTATTTTTATGAACCCAAAATGTTTTCTCCTAAAATATTCCTAAATATTGTATATTATAATACAGTAATTTGCTTGCTGTTCTGAGTCATTTATCCATAGGGCTGTTTCTATCCCATCACAAGGACTTGCTATTCTAATTCTTATCCAGATATGAGGAAATCTTACTTTGGTTTTTATCTATTTTCTCCACAACACTCCAGCAGTATTTTTTAAAAAAGATTTTACTTATTTATTTGAGAAAGAGAGAGAGAGAGCACAAGCGGATGAAGGGCAGAGGGAGAAGCAGACTCCCCACTGAGCAGGGAGCCCGATGTGGGACTCCATCCCGGGACTCTGGGATCATGACCTGAGCCAGAAGTCAGATGCTTAACCGACTGAGCCACCCAGGTTCCCCACACTCCATCAGTATTGACTATAATTTGCCAAAAGCAAAAATAACTAAGTAAGTAACTTAAGTTTAAACAATATGAGCTTTTCTCCTCAGAATGGACCTTGTTAAAACAGTTATACTATACATTTAAGTAAAAAATAACTCTTCAGTAGCATCTCAATCAAATATCTTAACCTCCTTCAACATGGTCTTGCACAGCTGGGCCAGCATCCAGCCTCTAGGATGGAGAACTGAGGTCAGTGCTTGCGTGTGAGATGATGTAGAATCTATAAACCCTGACTCTTGAGGCACCAGTTTCTTCTTGTGAGCTCTGTTGTGGTTTTTGTTGTTGTTTTGTTTGTTTGTTTCTCATGTGGAGATGGGGAAGATGTTGAGAAAAGAAAGGCTGACACTCAAGATGGCCCACCGACTGTGTTATAAAATGCTTCCTTTTACATTCTTGTCAATGCCTGTCAATGAAAGACCATCAGGAACACATGTATAGTTGAACAAAGTTGGGTTTATTGACTTGTTGCAGTAGGGGAGAACGTGTACCATGGAGATGCATGGAGTGTCTCAGTAAGAGGGTTTTAGAGAGGACTCCCTGTAGAATTTTGGCTTCTATTAGGTGCTTTGGGGAAAGATTCAAGTGAGTAGGGCTTTGATGTGGATTGGATGCCATTAGAAAGCAGTGGTAACTCTATGTTTGTTTCTTAACAATTCTTATCTAGAAAACAAAGAGAATGCAGTAAGGCTAATGTTATGTTTAGCAAATAAGCAGCATTCACTCATATTAGCCAGGATTGGCAGATGTTTGGTCATTTTTATGGTTGGAAATGTGCGTGATATTGTTTATGATCAGACATGATTATTCAGTGGCCTTGTTTTGTCTGTATTAATGGCTGATACAGAGTGGCCTTATCTCATATTGATGTTCTGTGAAACTCTTTATGTTCAACAAGAGAACAACATGATCTAGCCATGAGTGCTAGTCCAACTCTTGGTGACAGCAAAGCCCAGCTAACACTGCTGTGCCAAGACCTGGCTACCTTCTCTTTTACACTATTAATAATAGCCTTCAGGAAATATGGACATTCCAAGATTAGTTGTTGCCATTAAAATATTGGTTGGTTTCATACTTGAGCACAGGAGGTTTTGGGAAGTTAAGATTTCATGAACTAGGATTGCAGAGGAACAAAAAATTTCTTTCTCAGATACGACTTTCCATTTATTAGGAAGGAACAGAGTGCTCACATATAAAGGGTAAGCAATCTTAAGCAACGTAGAGCTGCACAGATCTGTGTGTGTCTTTTAAATGTTTAAGGTAAAGGAGTTCAGAACAAATCTCTCCAAAATATACCACTTTAGCATGAAGGTTATTTTGAGCTAAAACAATCAAAACCCAGCAGATTCAGGAAAAGCTCCTTACCTCCCCACCAAATGCCTAAATTTACATTGAAAAGAAGGGCCTATACCAGGAAGAGAGCTATTACCAGAGATTGATTTTTATTTGTGTAACAGGTCAAACTTTATTTTTGTTCCTCTCACCTTCCTGTGAATGGCTTTCTTCTCTTTTGTATCCCCAAATCTATGCCCCTTTCCTTAGCTCAGGATGTTATATAAGCCTCAATTGCCTGTCTGTGGGCCTCATATTCTTATGGCATTCCCATATGTCTGTAATTAAATTTTATTATTTCCTGTTAATATGTCTCCTGTCTAATTTTACAGCAGCCAAAAGAAGCTTGAAGGGTAAAGAAAAACTTTTCCTCCCCACAAAAGCAAACTGATTACCACTGCAGTAAGGTGAAAATAATTACAATTATACGGAGGAAGTTTGATGTAAGATAAGTTAGGATATAAGCTGTGAAAAAGAAATAGTGCATTGGAACACAAGAGATCTGGATTCTAGACTTTACCATTAAAACACTGTATGACCATGGGCAAGTTGTGTCATGTCTTTTCTTCATATATACATTTTTCTTTTCAACAAAAAGCTTGGCATGCTGCAGTAGTTTTAAAATTTTCTTTCAGCCTTACCATTCTTTATTTGAACAAAATTTTCCAAAGTGTCCCAATAGACAAAACAAGAGGAACTTACGTGAAAATCTGATTGTAGTGGTTGAAGAGGGGGTAAGGCTGGGGTGTTAGTGCTTTGAGTAACGTTCACATGACTTGCTGCTTATGTCCTAGGCAATTGTCAAACAGAGAATTTATGAAGTCAAATAGTGGCAAATGTGAAGTTAAGTAATTTCTCTCAGGTTTCCCATATTTCAAGTATTCTATGAATTCATGATTCTCTTCAGAAATGGAGTATGGTATAGACTTTGAGTGTAGTGATTTGAAGGTGGTCAATTGTGTGTTATGATTTATATATATCAAATAGCCAATAATCTGATAATGTCAAGATTATAGCAATAGCAATAAATAGCTACTACAGTTGATTTCTCTGTTTTAAGAACATAAAGCAGAAAATGGGTTCTATTTCTAAAATCTTATGAGAAGAGTTGGAGTTAGACAGTATTTGATCCAAATTACATTAGGTTTTTTTTAAAAAAATTATTTTATGAAATCAGGTCATGTTTCTGTGACTGTTGGTTTTCTCCTAACCTCATGGCATTTGATGAGCACATGAATATAGCCCCTACAATATGGCATGTACTTTCATTATAGTTTTTAAACCATTTATCTTTGAATAATTTTAGACTTATAGAAGAGTTGCAAAGATAGTATACAGAATTTCTGTATATCCTTTATAGTTCCCTTTCTTCCATAATGTTAACATCCTACATAAACATGGTAAAATGACCAAAACTAGGAAATTAACACTGGCACAGTACTAACTACTGATCTACAGACTTTACGTGGCTTTCACTATTTACCCACTAATGTCCCTATTTTGTTGCAGGGTCTAATCTAGGATTCAACATTGCATTTAGTTGTCATGTCTCTTTAGATTCCTCTGAGGTGTGACAGTTCCTTTGTTCTTGCCTTTCATTAAACTGATATTTTTAAGAGTATTGGTCAGTATTTTATAGAATGTCCTGTGATTTGGATTTGTCTGATGTTTTCTTGTAGCTAGACTGAAGTCATGGGTTTTTAGTAAGAATACCACTTCTCAGTGTATTGTATCAGGGATACATTGGATAAGATATGTCTTATTACTGGTGATGTTTTTCTTGATCACTTGGTTAAATGTTGTTTGCCAATTTTATTTATCACTCTTTTTGGACAGTTCTGGTTTTTGGCAAATGCATGGAGTTATGTTTCTACCACCACAATAATGTACAAAATTGTTCCATTGCTCCAACATTTTTCTCATGCTTCTCCTTTGACCCCACCCCTCTTCCCATCTCTAATCTCTGGCAACCACAAACTCATTTTCCATCCTTATAGTCTTGCCTTTTTCAGAATGTCATATAAAGAGAATTATACAATATATGGCCTTTTATGTCTTGACTTATTTCATTTAACAAATGATTTTTAGATCCATCCCTGCTATTGTATGAGTTAGTTCTTTGTTCCTTTTTTTATTGCTCAGTAGTATTCTATTTTATGGGTGTACCATAGTATTTTTTTTAATACATTAGATATTTGTCTTATGAACACAAGTGGCTGAAATGGAAGTGAAAACAAATGAATGATTTTTATTCATTGTCTTATACATATCTTTCTTCATGACTGTTATTGGTTGGCATTTAAAATAATGTAATTTTTTTTCTTGGAATAACTATCAATTGAGGACAATCTGAACCTAATTCTTTGGAGCATTAAAATATTCCACATGAATTATCAGGTAGCATCTTTGATTTTCTTATGAAAAGGAGGGTGCTCAATAATGTCTGTTAATAATTATAATATGCCAGCCAAAACTCTTGACTAAATGTATACTAATACATCCTGCCATTGCCCAGGAAAGGGAGATTGGCATCCATCTCAGTTTACTACCTATAGACATCTAGGAGTTGTTTAATTTATCAGATCTTACAATTCCTCAATATTCAGCCTCAACACAGTAACTTTTTTCCTATTGAAAAAGTCAAAGAAAATTACCCACATATATGGCCAGAAAAAGCAGCAGAGTTGTATATATCTTATAACAAGACAGAGTTTAGGAAAAAAAACAATGTTAAAATAAAATGGTCATCTAAGCATAGAGTGAAATTGGAGAAAGCTTATATTTTGTAAGTATTTTTCCTAAAAAGTCTTAGCAACAGTTCTGTTTGTTGTTGTTATTGTTAACACTACTACTGATAATGTTAAGGGTCTGTCAGCAATTTCTTATAAAGTATGGGTTGTGGAGTGTCTTATCAATAACCCCTGTATTAGTGTTCTAAGATAATATGCAATAACTTGATAGATGAGGGACCATTACAGTCTATCACTGCAGTGATCCATACATTGAAAACTCCCTAAGTACATGTTGACACAATATTGCAGCAGTGATCCATGAATTAAATATGCTTTGGATCCGAGTCATTACAAGTTTAATGGAAGAAATGCACCAATTCTACTGAAAAATGCCAGTTTTGACTCTGTGATCAATTCTTCCATAAATACATTTCTAATGTCTCTCAGTAATGAATATTTTTCCTGGGAACCATCCCCGCTTACTGTATTGTGACTTCGTCAACATTCAGAGTGCCATTTTATATTGACTGTATTTGAAACTCCTTGAGTGTCACAGAAGAGATCTATGGAATAATTGCACAATAGTATCCACACAAATGTATCTTTTGTGAATAATGGAAAGCACTATTTTACCCTTTTTAAGGACTAGGCATAATATCTACTCAATAGACTTAAAGTGAAAGAAAATTAAAATTTTATTTGGGTCATTATTCAGTCTATCCTTCATTATAAAGTGTTCAGGGAGTTTTTGTCATGGCATAGTGAGCAAAAGATATGTGACAATGTTCCCTGGTACTTAGCACTTATTCCTTTTATCCCATCATTCTTCTTTTATGTATATTAAATCTTTCATGGTACATATTATGCAAGATAATAGTAATCATTCCTCAAATATTTATGATAGCCTTAACAACATCCTTTACTCTGGTGAACACATACTGGGCCTATGCAGGATGCTAATTATGGAGACAAAAAAACTGAAGAAAAGGAAAAAGAATGAAGGATGAAGAAGGTTTGCAGGCATAGACTCCAAAAGAATTGGGTCAGATATTCATCCGAGATGGGAGGTGAGTTGAAGAGAGTAGGCACAAGAACAGAAGCCAGTGAGAAGGAATTGAGACAAGATAAAAATATTCTCAGTGGCTTCACTCTAATCAATAAACCAAGGATTGAGTTATTTTGCTCTTAGGGGTGTGTAGGAGCAGGGGCCTGAAGAAAATGAAACAGAAGGAATCAACTTCTCATTGTGAGGAGCTTCCTGGTCTTTTCCCACCAGGACATCTGTTCTCCAGTCCTTTCCTGGGAGGCAACTGGCACGCAGTCCTGTCTTCTCTGCTCTTCTCTTAGGCTGCGCCTTTCCAATCCTCTGGTTCTCGAAAACAAAACAAAACAAAACAAAAACAAAAAGCTTTCTGCTGCTTTGAATTTAATGTCTACCTTTTAAACTAATTCTCATTCTATTTCTGTTTTCTTTTGTTACTTTTCTGACCTTGTCATTGCTTTTCCTCTTTTTTCCTTCCCTTCCATTGAATTTTCTTCTCTTCACTTTGTCAGAATCATAATATCCAGAACCTAAAGCAGGAAGGTGAGTGTTTCTCATTTCTGTAAGTGTTCAGGTGGAGGATGTGCCAGGAATCTGGCTGTACCTCTCTCAATCTACAGATGCCAAGGATGATTCTACTATTACAGAATGGGGCCGGTCTGTGTTGCCTCCCTCACTGCTAAGTAGTGTAAGAGGGAACCAGATGTGGGATGTGCATGTGTTGGCATGGGACATGAAGCAGATGTGGAGAGTGAAGGAATTCGTACTGGTGGGACCATGGGCCCAGAGATTGCACACTGTTGTCAGCAAGTGTGGTACACTTCCACAAAGAAGGCTGAGAGACGAGGAAGCTGAAGCCGGGAACAAGGAAGAAAGAGCAGAGTGGCAGGACTAGTAAGAAGAGGTGAAATAAATGCATAAGAAATTGAATCACTGAAAAAAAGCATCTCTTAACAGCTCACTATTCTACAGGGACTGTGCAATGTGCTTTCACATACATTATCTCATTCATTTCTTAAAACAAGCCCATAAAGTATATGCTGAGTGTCTTGGGTGTGCAATTGTCAATTTAGGTAGCTTTAGCAACAAAGCTCTAAAACTCAGTGGCCACCTGAGACTAAATGTGAACCGTGATGCTTGAGGATGGTCCCATGAAGTCTCAGCAGTGGCAGGAGGAGAGGAAGAGGCGAAAGAACAGGACAGATACACAGACAGGTAGGGTAGTGCCACATGAGTAAAATTACTGCACTATCATTGAAATAAATGCTTTAAATATATTATAATGTACCTTTATTTTTTTAAAGATTTTATTTACTTATTTGACAGAGAGAGACACAGTGAGAGAGGGAACACAAGCAGGGGGAGCGGGAGAGGTTCGAGAAGCAGGCTTCCCGCGGAGCAGGGAGCCCGATGCGGGGCTCGATCCCAGGAGCTTAACGACTTACGCCACCCAGGCGTACCTATAATATACCTTTAAAAGACCAAGCTGGGGTGCCTGGTTGGCTCAGTTGGTAGAGCATGTGACTCCTGATCTTGGGGTCATGAGTTTGAGCCCCACATTTGGTGTACAGTTTAATTTAAAAATAAAACAGATTTTATTAAATAAATTAAATTAAATTAAAATTAAAAAAGACCAAGCTACCTCCTTCTATTGATCTAAATATATAGTGAAACTATATAGTTTTGTCTACTTATAGACTGGCTACTAACCAAGATGGCCTAACATTCTCCTTAGATTGACTAAACTTTAGACAGATTTCTTCTCAACTGTAGGCTCCTGACTTCCCTTTTCCTACAGCATTTGCTTTATAAAACTTGTAAGTATAAATTATTTCTCTGTTCCTTTGAGATATAAATCTCCTCCCAATCTCTTACCAGTTTTACAACCCGGGATTGTCTCTCTCAAGGACCTGGGAGCCATCCCTTTGAAATGTCATCACTAGGAAAGGGAGCAGCCATACCTCCCAGTCTCTGTGGGAGGAGCCTAACTTCAGTAACTGCCAATTGGCAAACACAGAGGGTCTAATCATATTGACCAGCCTCCCTCCTAACATTCTCAAGGAGCTCATTCCTGCACTTAAAAACCTTCCTGCCTTTTGTTTTAGAGAAATTGAGTTCAGTCTTTTTCCCTTTTTGCGGTAGGCCTGGCCTCTATTGCAAATAGACTTGATTAAGTCTTCCTTACCGTTTAACTCCATCAGCTGCATTTTTTCTGTGACATTACTAACCCTGGGTGATAGTCCATTTGTAAGAGTAAGTACACAGTATTCTTCATCTATCTAAACATAAACTTGAATAAAATCAATGGCCCTAGATCTGTAATAATTCGGGTATAATCCTCTCTAGAGATAAAGGATGGTTCAGGTGATCTCTGAGATCCATAAATCTTTTGACCTTTGAAATTTAACCACAGATGTGGTAAAAAGGAAGTGTTCATCCACTGGGCAAAGAGGCATTATTTTACATAGCTGTAATATATATATTTAGGAAAACATGTTATCAAGGAAAACACCATTAGGTGAAATTTAATACTACACACACACATACCCACACACACTCCTTGATTTTTTCTTTCCTAAGGGGATTTTATGTAAGTTATAGGAACATTGTACAATAGGCAAATACAAATTAAGAAAGAAATTGGGAATGAAAGAAAAATAAGAATAAGAAAATACTATGAAGCTGGTGGTCTATGGAAACCGTGCCATAAAGCCTACAACATTACTAAAAGGGCATCCCAATTTGGCCTTGAGTTTTCAAGTAACTAACTCAAAAGGGAAAAAACGATCAGTTACAAGATCCCCAGTATTTTGAAAAAAGAAAAGCAAACAAATAAGACAATTTGATTTGAAGAAACACAAGATATTTAAATCTGGAAGAAATTTTAACATGTTTACACACACACATGCACGTATGCCCACACAATGAATAATATTTGTAGACAGGTAAATCTCATATTTATTAACTGAACCCTGGACTAAATGCAGAAATCTATTTTGTAAGATTATTTTCTTATGTTTCTTATACAAAGTAGATTAAAAAAATACAAAGTTTCAGTCCTGTAAAAGTGATCATATAAGGCACAAGATATTTAGCACTTGGTTTTCTGACAGTCTTGTCCAATCTGTAATTTAGTCCACCTAGAAAAATAAATGAAATACAAATTCTTAAAAATATGAGTTTACGTAAGTCAAAGTTTTCATATCAGTTGGGCCGTAAAGAGAGTAAGATTATATTCTTGAGCAAATTTCTGTGACTGCAGAAAATTATGTACTGGTCAAGATTAAGAGAACACACTTAACATACTTACTTAACTGTGTCTTTAGTTTTATTCCATTATTGCATTTCTTAAAGTTTGGGCTCTCCATGGTTGTTTCTGTTGGCTATCACAGTGATTCGTTTTTTTGTGTGGTTTGTAACTTTTCCTATGATTATAGGTTTAACATGCACTCTTACATCATGGTCCAACCTGCTCTGGGTTGTAGGGACATTCCTATGGAGTTTTGTTTTCCCCTGCCGGGAAAAATGCATGTTACCAAATTTTTTTTTTTTAGATTTTATTTATTTATTTGACAGAGAGAGAGAGAGAGTGGGAACACAAGCAGGAGGAGTGGGAAAGGGAGAAGCAGGCTCTCCGTGGAGCAGGGAGCCCAATGCGGGGCTCGATCCCAAGACCCTGGGACCATGACCTGAGCCGAAGGCAGACACTTAACGAATGAGCCACCCAGGAGCCCCGCATGTTACCAATTTTATATTATGGGTTCTCCATCTGAGTAGTATAATTTCAGATCCAAAATCAATAGATGGTGTGGGGTTTGGAGCTTGACTTCTTATACAAAATTATTCCTTCAGATCATGGCTCCTGCTGAACAGCTTAGCTTCTTTGCCATTTTCTATAGCCAATAAGTGGCGACGCCTCATTCCTATTTCTTAGATGGTCAGCACACTGTAGTTCCTGGGTTTATGCAGAGAACTTACCTTCAACACTGCACTGCGTACAGGTCTGAGATTCCAATCCACTGGCTTAGCAAAGGCATTAACATCCAGTCCTACAAGGGTGTCTCAGCTTCAAAAACCCCATGTTCTTTTCAGCATCAGTTCCATTTATTTCTGTAACTTTGACTTATCTCTTTGTTTCTCACTTATGGAAAATTTCCTTTCTTTTATATGGTTATACTTTACAGAGCATTGTCATTTGCTTGCTGGAGTTGGCTGGGGTGAAGGTGAAGTGAGGTGTGGAGTGGACTGTATGCTAAAACTGAATCCACTATTTTGATGGAAAACCCATTTAACTTATCTGAGACTCCATTTCCTCATCATATCTGTATTGAAAGGATTTGTTTTTCGATAATTCAATGAGATAATACATGCAAAGCTTTTAGCACAGTCCCTGATACATGGACAGTACCCAATAAGTATTAGCTAGTGTTATCACTAGCTCACCTACATTTAAAATTTTATAGGGGCACATGGGTGGCTCAGCGGGTTAAGCATCCAATTCTTGGTTTCTGCTCAGGTCATGATCTCAGGGTGGTGGGATCCAGTCCTGCGTAGGGCTCCGTACTCAGCATGGAGTCTGCTTCAGATTCTCTCTCTCCCTCTCCCTCTGCCTCTCTGCTCATGCACGCATTTTCTCTCTCTCAAACAAGTAAATAAAATCTTAAGATTTTACCTATAAATAAAATGTATTAATATAGGTATATTATATGTACTTTAAAAAATAAGTATATTATATGTACTTTTACACTAACATTATTATATACCAATATATTATTAATAGCATAATTAATAAAATAAGTATGTAAATATGAAGTAAGCACAAATATATATTTAAACTATTGGGACTTACTATGTGCTAGGAACTATTTGAAGCACTCATAAATATTAACACACATATTCCTTACAACAACCTATTATCGCTATTTTACAGGTGAGGAAACTGAGGCACAGTGATCCTAAGTAAATTACCCAAAGTCCCACAGCTGGTCAATGGAGAAGCTGCATTTCAACCTATGTGATCTGATTTCAAAGTCAGTTCTCCTACCCCATGTTATGCTGCTTTTTTAACATCTTATCTTTACTATTTTTTATCCATGATATTAAGAACCTTCTCCAACAATGTTTTTACAGTAAGCAATGTTTTCAGATAGAGATTAGATATCAGAGTCTATTGAAGCAATTCTTTGTAAAAATCAAAACCATGTAACAGAATGCAGAAGAGAGCATGTGATGTGCTTCTCTGTTGTAGCTATTCACGCAGCCAGATAAAGCTGAAACAAGATCAATGTGCTAAGAGTGGGATTCTTAAAAAAAAATGCAGGTTTAAACAGACACTTCACAAAGGGCGATATACAAAATCACATGAAAAAGTGTAGAATACCAATGGTCACTGTGCCAGTTAACAATTTATTGCCACTCAGCTCCAAATTCCCTCTTCAATATATGCTCTGTGAAAATAAAAGGGTTCCTTTAAGCACTTCTCCTTAAAGTGAGCACAATGTTAAACTTTCTCAATAGAGGGCACTGGAGGAGCATCGCAGGAAGGAAGGGCTGGCCTGTAGTTTGCTGGTGCTGCAAGGTAGGTGGGTTGGGTGGTGTGGCTGGAAGGACATCCAGGGTACCTCTGCTCCAGCCACGGTCCCAGAGCTCCGCATCCAAAGAGAACTTGCGGTTTGGTCAGGAGACTCCCCACAGCCCTCAGCAGGGAAAGCAGTACCCCCCAAACCTCCTGCTGGTCTAAGCATTCTGATTCCCACTGCAGACACCAGTGTGGCCCCCTGAGACCTAGAGGATCCCGCCCTGCTGCTGCTCTCTCTGCAGGCCCAACAGGTGTGGGCCTGGAGGATTGCCCCCCCATCGGCCTGCCCCTGTACTAGAAGCTGATTGTCTGCTCCCCACCTGCACTCCGGCACTCTGCTTTGTGCTGGCCAGTTTTGCAGACCAGTTTGAACCTGGACACGCCAGGGAAATTTTTGCTATCTGATGGGCTAAGCTCTACTTTCTCCAACGAGGTATGAACCTCAGCCTTGAGGAGGGAGTTTCATTCTGAGTTTGTCCTTCCTTGGATACCCTTTCTCATTCCTGGGTACCACCCAGCATTTTCATATCTGTTATCATTATTCTTGTATCATAGACTGAGAGTTCTTTATATTGAACTTTGGTTGTTTAACCCACCACGTGTTTTCTATTTTCTGTTGCGACCTACACTAGTACAGTCATTAGTGCAAATTAAAACCACAAAGAGATACAATTATATGAACACTTGAATGGCTAAAATTAAAAAAAAAAAAAACTATGGATAATACCAAATATTGGTAAAGATGTAGAGCACCTGGAATTCTCATTCACTGTTGGGGGAATATAAAATATTACTAGCACTTTGGAAAAAAAACCTCAAAGATTCTTATAAAACTAACACACACCTATTCTAGGATTCATCAGTTCTACTCCAAGAGAAATTAAAACATATACCCACAGAAAACCTTGTGTAGGAATGTTCTGAGAAACGGTACTGATAATAGGCCAATGCTGAAAACAAAGCCCATCAATAGGCACATGGGTACAGACTATGGTATAGTCATATGATGGAGTACTGCTTAGTGATAAAAGAACAGAAAACACTGCTTTTGTGCAACATTGATGTATCTCAAAAGTATACTGAGTGAAAGAAGACTTAAACAAAATTTTCATATTATATGATTCCATCTTTATGAGATTCTAGATCAAGTAAACTAATGTTTGGCGGGGGGGGAAAACAGTGGTTGTCTCTGAGAGGAGTAGAAATTAATTGGGAAGGGGCTTGCAGGAGTGTTCTGGAGTGATGGTAATATTCTACCTCTTGATATTCTGTATCCAAGTACTAAGAGTGAATCTTTAAAAAAATGGGAGTTTAGGTTATATAGATTATGCATTTGCCAAAACTTATGAATGGTACTGTTAAGATTTGTGCATTTCTTTTAACCTAAAAATGTTTAAAGAAACAATAATATATATGCTGCAGTGCTTAAATGAGAACTATAATGATGCTTGCAACTTATTTTGAAATGCATTCAAAATACAGGTGGATTTATGGATGCATAGAGGGATGGATAGATGAATAGATATATGATAAAGCAAATACGAAAAAGTGTTAATTGTGGAATTTTTAATAGAGTAGGTGGGATACAGATGTTCACTTTAAAACTTTTTTTTCAATTTTACTGTGTTTTAAAAAATTTTTATAAGAAATAATTGGAAAAAAAACTGGAGGTGATCAAAACCATCTTAGATTTTTGTCTCTTAAAACTATTCAAATCATTCCCTGGCTTGCTATGATATCAAAGTGCTAGTTTTGTGTGAGGCTTGAGAGCTGAGGGTATATTTTGAGCCCATGCAGCTTCACACATAATATAGGTATTTTTCCAGTGCTAATACTGTGGAAAATTGACTGACTTAAATTTACTGTTACAGTACCTCTCCTTTCTTAAAATTTATCATGGTCTGTGTGATGGCCTAGAGTGTCTTTGTTTTATGTGATGAAGGCATGTGTGCTTTTATGAAGGCATATATTTGTATTCTGTGATCACTAAAGACTTAGCCTGACTTTAAACCATACCACCAAGAACTAATATATAAATGGTTTTTATCTATTGGCTATTCATTTCATACATGTACATCTTGATTAAGTTGTAAATTCCCCAATGTAGAATCTATCTACTGTTTATTTTGCATCTCTACCCAGAGAATGCTGTACAGTGCTGTAGACACAGGGGATACTTAAATGATGATGGTGTCAATTATTTAGATGTTTAAAATCTTTTTGAAATATCCAGGTTAAGGCCAGGACTCTTACCAAATAATATTCAGTTCACTCAGAGTCAGTAGTACAGCTAAGATTATGTAGTTTACTCACATACACAATCTGATTTTTTTTTAAATCGGTATTATAGAAAGTTCCAAATAGCTTTAATATTAGGCACTGATTTTATTTTTATACAGGAGGAAAAGAACCAGTAGCTACTTAAGTCCGCTTTGGATATATGGTCCCCCTATGCCCCCAACACATCTACCATGGGATGCCAATGAAGGACAACAACCCCCAGGGAAACAAATGTCTTAAATACAGTAAGCCATGGTCAACTGGTGATCAGTTAACAGATCTTAAGTCATCATAGGGGAAAGAAAAATACATGTGGACTCATAACCCCAAAGCAATGGTATTCCCTTAAACATAGGTTTATCTTTCAATTGCCAGGGGAAAGCTTAAAATAAACACGAAAATATTAGGCACTATTATATGTAAGTATGACAGTTTTGAATCAACCTTCCAGGTAAATAAAAGGAAGTTACTTTACCAGTAGGGAGAGACAAAAAATTAGAGGTCATACATTTCTCTGAACATCAATAGGCCATGGATTTATCAGCTCAATTCTAACTCAAAGACCCCAAAACATGCCTAAAGTACATATCAGAAAAATACCAGGGTGCTCACTGAGAGTCATCATGTGATTATTGCAAGCAAGGAGAATCCAGAAGGGTGAGGTTAGCTATCTGCAGGAAGGCTTCCCAGAAGCAGTCAGTTCTGTACTGAGATTTGCAGACATCAACACTGAGATTCAGGAGGCCGGGTATTAGGCACCAGGAAACGACCAATGGAGAAGGCAATCACTGAAAATCCTGTGATGTGTGACGTGTGAAGAGAATGTGCTGAAATAACATAGATATACGAAATCTAGAAAGTGGTGGTAGAGGCTGCTAGGGGGAATAAAAACTTGTCAATATTTATTATTTTCCCAAATATATTATCTAAAAGAGATCAGCAGCCCAGTTTTAAGAAACTCAAAGAGACCCATTCATTTTTAATTTCACTTGGATGAAATAAAATATTAAGGCCATAAGAGTCTTTTGCTGTCATGATATATTGACCAGAAAACACTATAATTACTAATTTGTTTTTTTTTTTACATTTTTTATTGTTTTGTTTATCACCATACATTACATCATTAGTTTTTGATGTAGTGTTCCATGATTCATTGTTTGCATACAACACCCAGTGCTCCATGCAGAACGTGCCCTCTTTAATACCCATCACCAGGCTAACCCATCCTCCCACCCTCCTCCCCTCTAGAACCCTCAGTTTGTTTTTCAGAGTCCATCATCTCTCATGGTTCATTTCCTGCTCTCATTTCCCCCCCTTCATTCTTCCCCTCCTGCTATCTTCTTCTTCTTTTATTATTATTTTTTAACATGTAATGTATTATTTGCTTCAGAGGTACAGATCTATGATTCAACAGTCTTGCACACTTCATGGCATTCACCATAGCACATACCCTCCCCA
>NC_138369.1:145230424-145357354 GCF_054177405.1 Leptonychotes weddellii
ATCATAGACATCTTCACAATATTTGTTCTTCCAATCCATGGCATGGAACATTTTTCCATTTCTTTGTGTCTTCCTCAATTTCTTTCATGAGTATTTTATAGTTTTCTGAGTACAGATTCTTTGCCTCTTTGGTTAGATTTATTCCTAGGTATCTTATGGTTTTGGGTGCAATTGTAAGTGGAATCGACTCCTTAATTTCTCTTTCTTCTGTCTTGTTGTTGGTGTATAGGAATGCCACTGATTTCTGTGCATTGATTTTATATCCTGCCACTTGACTGAATTCCTGTATGAGTTCTAGCAGTTTTGGGGTGGAGTCTTTTGGGTTTTCCACATAAAGTATCATATCATCTGCAAAGAGTGAGAGTTTGACTTCTTCTTTGCCAATTTGAATGCCTTTTATTTCTTTTTGTTGTCTGATTGCTGTGGCTAGGACTTCTAATACTATGTTGAATAGCAGTGGTGATAGTGGACAACCCTGCCATGTTCCTGACCTTAGGGGGAAAGCTCAGTTTTTCCCCATTCAGAACGATATTTGCTGTGGGTTTTTCATAGATGGCTTTTATGATATTAAGGTATGGACCCTCTATGCCTATACTCTGAAGAGTTTTGATCAAGAAAGGATGCTGTACTTTGTCAAATGCTTTTTCTGCATCTATTGAGAGGATCATATGGTTCTTGTTCTTTCTTTAATTAATGTATTGTATCACATTGATTGATTTGCGGATGTTGAACCAACCTTACAGCCCAGCGATAAATCCCACTTGGTCGTGGTGAATAATCCTTTTAATGTACTGTTGGATCCTATTGGCTAGTATTTTGGTGAGAATTTTTGCATCCATGTTCATCAAGGATATTGGTCTGTAATTCTCCTTTTTGATGGGGTCTTTGTCTGGTTTGGGGATCAAGGTAATGGTAAAACGAGTTTGGAAGTTTTCCTTCCATTTCTATTTTTTGGAACAGTTTCAGAAGAATAGTTATTATTTCTTCTTTAAATGTTTGGTAGAATTCCCCTGGGAAGACATCTTGCCCTGGGCTTTTGTTTGTTGGGAGATTTTTGATTACTGCTTCAATTTCCTTTGTTGTTAAGGTCTTTCAGGTTTTCTATTTCTTCCTGGTTCAGTGTTGGTAGTTGATACATCTCTAGGAATGCATCCATTTCTTCCAGATTATCTAATTTGCTGGCATACTAATTTGATTTTTTAGGTACCATGATACCGAGAAGAAAACCTTGGTAGGAATTATGGACATTCCAGTCCACTTACAAGGTTTGCCTTTAGTTTCAAATTACTTAAATTTCTAGTCCCAAACAGTCTAAGTTTGTACATTACATGTCTATAATATGAAATTTAGATAACTTCTGGACCAAAAGATATTAAATTTTCAGACTTTGTAGAGTATTGTAACTGAGTTGTAGGTGACATTTACACAATTGTTTTGTGTTTATTTATGAGCTTCCCTTACACATCAGTAACACAAGTACCTGTTAGGTTTTATTTAATCATATTTATAGCAATTCCAAATCATCCCTCAAAGCACATATCTTCACCTAAAACCTTTTATGAGGGTGTAGATGTACATACCAATATAGACCAATATAATTTTTAATTGCCTTTTAAGTGAATATATCCTTATCAATTATGTCAAATAATTTTCACCATTGTATAACCCTGTAGTAAAATTTTTGCCATGATAACCATAATTTTTAATTAAAAATACCTATCAGCGGAGAGAGCATGATGGGGTATTCTTCCCCCAAAGCCTTCCCTAAAGGTAGTTTAGGGTATTAGTTTTCTTTTTTTGTAATTTTCAGTACTCTTATGTGGCAATGGAAAGAATATGATATTTATTATATATTAATGATTATGCATCTCATCTTTTACATATCAATCACAACTAGGAGCCAGAGTTAAGTAGATTTTTATTTTTAGGCTCTGGCCAGATCTATGGCTTGTCTGCTAGCTAAAAGGCAGTAATGAAGGCTATTTAGCCCTCATTGCTTTAGGAAACAGGTTCAGCACTCCATAAATCCTGTATCTTACCTTATTTACACCATTCACACGTGCAACCTTTATTCTGTTCATCTATGTGGAGTCTAATTTAATTTACTGAAGAGTGTGCATTACTCACTCAACCTTAATGTGGACTTGATTCAACTATAACTATTGTAAGCTAATTGTGCTGTGTTGGATTTGAAGGTGATAATGATGTGTAGTGACAGGTTTAACAAATTTTTGATTACCACATTCAATTACTTTTGGTGCATCCCACTTATCAGTGAGCCAAACAATTCATTTAAGGTTTTGACAAAGAATATGGGATGAGATGATTCATTAGGGAGACTCCCAGGACAGGTCTTGCACTCTAGATGTTATTAAACAAATCCCTCTGTTACTTTACAGGTTGATTTTAGAATCTAGCTGTGTTGTAGAAAATGTAGTGCTTATTTGCCACATGTTCCTATCTGGAAACAGATTATCCAGCATGTTGAGATTTGCATTAATGTGTATATCAGCAGATCAATATTTGTGACTTATGAATTCATAAATAAAATCTCTGTTTTCAGAGATCAGTGATAGTGAGTTATATGTTATTTATTTTATAACTGATTTATTTCTAAGTCTGCATTTATCAATGCTATTCTATAAAATAAAAAGAAGTTTAAAAATAAAGTGAAAATCACCTATTTCAATTACATTTCTGTAACTCTTTGTAAATGAGGTTAATCAACACTTAGAAAATTTCACCCTTTGAACCAACAGAAAACAAAAGAATATTTAGTAAAATATCATTTAAGTCCCTAGAGACAGACAAGTTCTCTTATCCCTATAAATCTAAAGGTTGATGAGAATCTCTAAGAAGATTCTTACGGTAGAAAAACAAAAACAAAAACAAAAGCAGTGGATTGTGACATTTCTTTGAAGCAAAACTGCCATATGTATCAAATAGAGATTCATTCCCACTATGACACAAGATATAAATATGTTTGCAGTGCTTATTGTCTTCTCTAATCTTCCTTATCAAGAGGGAGGTATTTGGGTAATATTGACATTCATTGCTATGGTAATTTTGAGTTTTATATTATTGAAGAATCAGATGTGGTTTTGAAGGGACCACCTCTCAGGTTTTGTGTGGGACAGCTGGTTTGTTATTGCATGATAATGATAAAAACTGATGCATCAGAGGTTGAGAAGTCTCACTGAATACATATGTGCTAACAGGTGAATCCCACATTAGCCTGGGTAAAATGATTTGTAAATTTCTATGAAGTGTCAGTATATCCTGGTGGTAGAAGTAACTGACATTATAATTAGTGATATGATATTTCTTTCATAATTAGTAATGCATATTCTACTAGATTGCATTCTGGTTTGTTCTAAGGTGTCCTCCTTCAAAGGTCTGCCCACACACTAGTCCAGACATTGAAACTGTTCATTTACAAGACTGAGGTATTTATGTTCTTTCTAGGAGAAGTATGATTTAAAGCTAATGCTCTACTCCACAGATTTGTAATTTAACCTTGAAATTTAAGATCTAATTTGGATCCAGACTTTTGGGATCATCTTTTATAGTGGATGCTGTTGTGACTTCTCCCATTCCCTCATCCCAGTACACTCACCTCTAGCTGCTGCACCTACTGATTTTTAATAGCTCACATGTTCTCCCCTTTGACTAATACGGGGGGACACAGATGGCCCCTGTGCTTCAAAGTGAGCTCAACTCTGGTGTGATTCATGTTCTATAACTCCCCATGGGACCAGGCTGAAACTTGTTTCCAGGACAGACTGCATCTATGCTTAGTTTTCTTCCCCTGTCCTATTGGGCTTGCCTTCCTCTCCTTCTCTCAAGAGCACATCTCCAGTAAATCACTTGCACAAGGATCCCCATTTATGTTGTGCTTCTAGAGAACCCAACCTTGGGACATTTCATGTTAGATACACGGTTTAAGGGTTAGTCATTCAGATGGACTTCATGATGATCCATAAATAATGGTGATTTATGTATCTGACAATAGTAAGAGTAGTTTAGACATCATCATCCATAGTTTTCTGGAAACCCAGATTTTAAGAATGCTATTAAAATCTTTCCTTGATTAAGCATTAAAATATGTCCAAAATGTTATATGTATCTTACATTTAAAATGGTGACTTAAGGAACTCTCATATAGTAAGCCATCTTTTGACCAATGGAGGCTGCAGACAATAGTGAAAAAAGTAATAATAACAGACTAGATGCCTTTAAATTTAGTCCTTATCCTGTGAACTTTAGACTAGACCTACAGTTTCTATGGTTTATATAACTCACCAGAAGAAGTGACACTGATAATAAATAGCTAAAATTCACTTAGGATATAGTATGTATTGGCCATTATTTATTCACTCATTTGATTATTTTGATGCCCCTTTGGACATAATTATCTTCATCATAGATACAGAGACAGGCTCAGAGTCTTTAAATACTCTTCTTGTATCACAAATCTTTTTGTGTAAAGTATGAATTCAAGCCTAGACTTATTGGATTCCTTAGCCCAGGAATTCCCTGCTGTAACACCTTACCCTCTCTGTATGTCTTTGGTGTCCTGAGAAGGCAATTAACCTAGTGGAGGTGTTGAAATAGGCATTGGTTGGACAGCAGGACAGACACAGCAATAATTAGCTTGCTTTCATGATTCTTTATTTTTCACCCTATCTTTGGCTTCTCTGCTGAAAGAACTATTTTTCACTTGAGCTGAGTAATGTTTGCAAAGTTTTCATTAGTAATTTTAGTTGTTTTTTCTTGCTCTTGTAATAAATTACCACAAAGTCAGTGCTTAAAACAACACAGATTTACTATCTGACAGTTTTGTAGATTGGAAGTCCCAGACAAGTCTAATTGGGCTGAAGTCAAGTTAGAAGGGCTGAGTTTTCCTGTGGAGGTTCTAGAAGAAAATCCGTTTTCTTGCCTTTTCCAGCTTCTATAAGCCACACACATTCTTTGGCTGGTGGTTCCCTTCCTTTGAGTTCAAAGCCAACAATGTCACATCCCTCTGACTCTTTTCTTCATCACATCTCTCTCTCTGACCACAGCAAAAGATTCCTGTTTTCAAGGACTCATGTGATTAGATTGATAACCACCCAGATAATATAGAATAACCTCCCCATCCAAAGGTCCTTAACCTTAATTGAATCTCTAAAGTCCCATTTGCTATGTAAGGTAATACAGTCACAGGTTCCAGGGATCAGGGTATAGATATCTTTGGGAGGAGGGCAGTATTCTACACAGCAATAGACATGCACTAATAATTTTCATTGGTATATTATTTTGAAAAAATAATAAAGGATCTTTTTTCTTATCTATTTTTTTTCTAGTGTTTTCTATTCTACTCCCACCTCCCTCTGACAGATATTGGGAACAGGAATTAAGACTGTCCCAAGCCTGTTTACAATGGCAACTAACAGAATGTTCTCTTGTCTTTCCCAGGACAAAGTTCCTTAAGGAAGCAAAGCCCAAGGGAAGAACCAGTCAAACAATGTGTGATTAGCCTATTTGATTCAGTAGTATTGACCATGACTAAATCAATGGCAGAAACTGTAAGTACATTCACTATCTGGAATCTCACAGGTATGTAAGCTTAATTGAACTGTTTTATACATAAATCATGTTTGGGTCTCATGGATATATGATCTCATTCTTTATCTTCTGCACAAAACCTGTGAAGACTTCAAATTTTTCCTCCAAGGTGAGCCTGGTTTAGGGTTAATTTGTTTGCATGAGATTTTCCATCATTATGAATCATTGCCATGAGGTGAAGACCCTGTTACCAAGTTCACTGGGAGAAGTGTATATGAAGTTCACTGTTACTGAGACTTGAGTATGAGTTCTTCTTGGTCAGATTTCACTTCATTTTGTAGAAGCAAAAATGTAAACTATTTTGCAGCTCTACTGTCTCATTGTTTGCTCTGTTTTTCTACAAGAACTTTTTGATTTGAATATAGCTCCCTAAATTACTTACCTTAACTCATTTAACTCCAATAATTTGGTTCTTTTCCTCATCCAGCTTAATAGATTCTCTCCCAATTAATTCTGCCATTTACCACGCCCCCCATAAGAGTTTCTGAAATATTATTTTTCTCTTGGCCTAAATTCTTTTTTTGGTGTGAATTGCAATACACATATAGGGATTCCATTGTTAAATGATTTTGATAATATTTGTAAAGATTAGATTTTCTCAAAACATTACTATAGTTTGTTCCCCAACTATGCTTTAATCTAGACATAACCTAGTGATTATTTTATTTACTAATTTACCTAATTTTGGTTAAGGTAATCCTGTTAATAGTGTCAAGGTCTTTTCTTTCAAAATCAAAACTATCCATGATAAGGGTGCCTGGGTGGCTCAGTCGGTTAAGTGTCTACCTTCGGCTCAGGTCATGATCTCAGGGTCCTGGGGTCAAGCCCCGCACTGGGCTCCATGCTCAGAGGAGAATCTGCTTCCTTCTCTCCCTCTGCCCCTCCACCCACTTGTGCTCTTTCTCTCTCTCTCAAATAAATAAGTAAAATCTTAAAAAAAAAAACAAAACTATCCATTTTCAAACTGTTTTTTTTCATTTTTTTTCCTTTGGTTTTGCAAATAGTGTTATTTATTTATTATATTTTTTGCACAGCAGTTTGTGTGTGTGTGTGTGTATGATATAATATTATTTTGTAGGCAGTAATTTCCTTAGGCAATGTAGGGGTGTTAATTATCATCTAGGAGTTTAAATAATCATTATTTTCTTAATTTTTTCCCTAACTCCTCAGTTGCAGTTTTCTGTGATGCTTCTTAGTGTCTTTAACTCATTATTATATCGGAAGCATTGCTTCTAAGCCTATATTGGAGTATTTTATAATTTTGTGGTTGTTTTCTTTGCATTGCTACTGTTTTTTTTATCTTAATGTAAATGTCTGGAAAAGTCATCTTGGACAAATCACTGAGATGGTGTGCAGAATTCTTAAAAAATTCAAATATTGTTTTCTCAAATGTATACATGTAAATGGTATTCACAATGGAGGGCTTTGAAAAATTAAGGTACATCTGAACCATATGCTGAGACTCATTTTGTTTATTTATTTTTTAAAGATTTTATTTATTTATTTGATAGAGAGACAGCGAGAGAGGGAACACAACCGGGGCGGAGTGGGAGAGGGAGAAGCAGGCTTCCTGCTGAGCAGGGAGCCTGATCCCAGGACCCTGAGATCATGACCCCAGATGTAACCAACTGAGCCACCCAGGCGCCCAGGCTCAGACTCATTTTAAATGAGAGACATTTACCGTAACAATAGCAACAACAACAAGATAACTGTGGTAGGCAGAGTTCTAAGATTGGTTTCACATTTGTACCTCCTGCTAGGAATTACCCTCCCTTGAATGCAGGTGAAAACTGTAAATATAATGGGATTTCACTCCTGTGATTAAGTTACTGTACCTGACAAAGGGGAAAGTATTTAGCAGGGGTAATTAAGGTCCTAATTGGCTGGCTTTAAGTTAATCAAAAGGAGATTATCACGGAGGGCCTGACATAATGAGCTGAGCTCTTTTTAAAACGATTTAGCAGTTGAGATGGGAGAAGTCAGGGAGAGAGAAGCAACAGCGGGTGCACTCCTGTTGGCTTTGAAGAAACAAACCACAAGGTCATGGAAGGGTCATGTGGCAGGGAATGGGGGCAGCTCTAATTGCTGAGGGCCTCAGTCTCCCAACAGTAAGAAAATGAATTCTGCCAACAACAGGTAAACTTGGAAGAAGATCCTGAGCCCCTGATTGCAGGCCCAGCTAATACCCTCATTTCCTCTGGGGAGACTCTGAGCAGAGGACCCAGCTCCCCTGTGTCCAAACTACTGACACACGGAACCTGTGAGATAACAAATTGGTGCTGTTTTAAGCCACTAAGTTTGTGGTGATTTATTATACAGCAATAAAAAACTAATACAACAGCTAACGTTTATTTAGCTCTTTTTTTTTTTTTTAAAGATTTTATTTATTTGACAGAGAGATACACAGTGAGAGAAGGATCACAAGCAGGGGGAGTGGGAGAGGGAGAAGCAGGCTCTCCTCTGAGCAGGGAGCCCAATGCGGGGCTCGATCCCAGGACCCTGGGATCATGACCTGAGCCGAAGGCAGACGCTTAACGACTGAGCCACCCAGGTGCCCCTATTTAGCTCTTTTTATGTGCCTTGCTCTGTGCAATAGATATTACATACATGATTTTACTTCATACTCACAATAGCTCTATGAAGCAGGACCTTTTTTTTTTTTAATTTTACAGATGAGAAAATTAAGCCTTAGGGAATTCAAAACACTTGGGTGCAGGTCACAGAGCTGGTTGATGAAGGAACTGGGATTTTAACTTGAGCTCTAAATCACTTCACTACATTATATTCTTTAATGCGAAACATTCCACAAAATAATGCATGTCAGTTTTGTTCTGATTACCACCTATTCAACTGCTGTCCTTATCTCATGCATATCAAATAAGTGACAAATACTAAAGAATAAACAGCCTTTGGTGAAATATATTTTTTTGATTGATTTCATAAAAAGGCCTTTATATGAGTACTTCACCAATTTTAGAAGAAAGTCTTGGGAAAATAAATCTTTCTTAAAAAGTTACTTAATTGCTATTTTACCTAGAAGAAGAGCAATCTGTCTCCATCTATCAGGTAGTAATGAGAAGTCATTATCTTACACTCTTTTTTAATTAACATCAATCCTGATTAGTCATAATGAATTAGGCTCTTTGTCTTTTTTCCATAGTTGTGATTCTTCTGGTACAGGAGTCATTCAATTATGTGTTATCATGTATAATCAGTTACAAAAGGCAGCAGTATAATTTTATTACTGTATTTCAAATTTTACTTTGCAACATATTTCAGTGTTAAGATATAAGTTTATTTCCTTTAAATATGGGGAAAGTAATGATGCATAATTTTTTTCATATTAAAAACAAAGGACACAAGGTTTAATAAGGCTTGGGATTTTATTTTATTTTATTTTTTAAGATTTTATTTATTTATTTAACAGAGAGAGACACAGCGAGAGAGGGAACACAAGCAGGGGGAGTGGGAGAGGGAAAAGCAGGCTTCCTGCTGAGCAGGAAGCCTGATGTGGGGCTGGATCCCAGGACTCTTCCCAGGACCCTGGGATCATGACCTGAGCTGAAGGCAGACGGATAAGGACTGAGCCATCCAGGCGCCCCAAGGCTTGGGGATTTTAATAGCTAGTATTCATCATAATATGCACTGAACACAATAGTAAAAATATTAAAGGTACTAATTGTTACTACAAATTGTGGGGGGAGGGTTGTAGTGAAGGACAGAATTATTCTGACTAGAATATGGAATAGAATTTTGAAAATTCAATCGATAGTTTGGCAGATCTATATGGTAGCTGTGGCCATCATTTAAAACATGATTTTCCATTCATTTTTTAAGGTTTCATGTATGTATTGAGATAGCCACTATTTTGTTTGCTTTTTGGTCAATATGATCTCCCCTCCCCATTGTGAGCACCAAAAACTAAATGGTGTAGATACAACTTTATTCTTTTTGATGGAACGGAAGTGGGTATGCATTACCTAAGTAACTGGCACTAAACTGGAAATAATTATTAGCTGCCATCACATAAGGGAGGAGAAGAACAAGTAGACATCATGCCCTTCCAACCCTATCCTAGAAGTAGTATGCCCTGGGTAGGGTTGAGCCAGCTAATTTATCAATGTGAACAGAAGTTAGAAATTGCACTATATCTCACCTTGGTTTGAAGAGAAAACTTTATTCTCTCATCATATCTAGAAAACTCTTTTGAGGTCAGAACTCCTGGAGCGGCGGGAAGTTCCAGACCTGCAGAGCAGACATCAGGGTAAAAACAAAGGGTAATTTGTTGACCTGGCAGCATTGGTACATTATTCTTCCCAGTGTGACCGTGACATTTTTCGCACACTTGTGATGCTTTCACATTTTCATCAGTTCGGCATCGCTGGTGATGTATCCCCCCAAACCAACCCATGCCTTTTTTTCTTTTACTGCAGAAGTGTACCTGAAATTATTTTTCTCTAAGAATTTTAAATTGTGCTCTTTTCTCTGGTATTTATTTGGTATTTTTAAGGTTAACCAATCATGTTTGACACATAAATGAAAACAGAACAGTCTTTGTCTTGAGCTAGCAGTGTTACAGATCATAGACTTTGTCCAGGAGAAACCAGGTTCTTTATTTGCAACTAAAATGATTTTTATTGGAATCATTTGCTCTGCTTCCATTACTTGACATATGTATCTAACAACAACAACAAAAAAACCCCAACAAACTTATTGTTTGGGCATCACAGCATTACTAAAGAGAACACAATCTTAAATACTGTGTCTTTTGCTCTAATTTAATAGAGATGACTTAGAAATAAAATCAGGGAGAAGAAGGGGAGAATACCTTTGTGGATTTCACATTCTTTTACTAATAAACTATTGATTCTTCTATTAACACAGATGATAAGAAAATATCAGAGCTATTGTAGAAATTTGAACATCAGGAAAAAAACAGACCACATACTTAAAAACAAGACTTGCAACACAATATAAAGCTTGAATCACCAACTTGTTATCTTTGATAAGTGATTCAGTATAATAATCATTTGGCATTTAGAAATTCAGTTCTTTTACTTATTTAATTTTTTATTGTTTTTCTGTCATTTTTTTATTATGTTCAATTAGCCAACATATAGTACATCATTAGTTTTTGGTGTAGTGTTCAGTGATTCATTAGTTGCATATAACACCCAGTCCTCATCACCACACATGCCCTCCTTAATACCCATCACCCGGTTACCCCATCCAACCCCCTCTGTAACCCTTAGTTTGGTTCCCAGAGTCTAGAGTCTCTCATGGTTTGTCTCCCTCTCTGATTTCTTCCCATTCAGTTTTCCCTCCCTTCCCTGTAGTCTTCCGCAATATTCTTTATGTTCCACATATGAGTGAAACTATACGATAATTGTCTTTCTCTGCTTCACTTATGAAATTCAGTTCTTTTAAATAAAACTAAGATCTGTTGAACAAATGCTTTGTACTTTGTGCACTAGGTGATTGCGGTTCAACTGGGCAAAATAAGTTCTGTATGACACACATATTTAAAATTTTCAGAATAATTTTGGAAGTACTCATAGGAAACCCAAGAGAAAATTTCATTTGTTTAAGTAATAGTTTCTAACAAGTGAGACAATCCTATAAGCCCGTGAGATACCCCTGTGCCCAGCACAATGACCCACACAGCATTCAGGACATACTTGTTCAGCTGAAATGGGGCTTAAAGAGCAGGCATCCTTTTTTTTTTTCTCAGTCCTTGTAACCCTAGCACCTAGTATGACAACTGAGACATTCATTAATAATAAACACTGACTGGGGGCCCCTGGGTGGCTCAATTGGTTAAGCGTCTGCCTTCAGCTCAGGTCATGATCTCAGGGTCCCGGGATCCAGCCCCACATAGGGCTCCTTGCTCAGTGGGGAGCCTGCTTCTCCCTCTCCCCCCCTCCCCACTCCTGTACTTGCTCTCTCTAGCTCTATCCAAATAAATAAAAGATCTTTAAACATTTTAAAAAATAATAAATGCTGACTGAATATTTGTTTTCAAATAAATAAATTTGGCTTTGTCTTCTGAATTCCGTTTTAATTTCGAGCACGCGTGTTATTTTTCAGCCTTATTTTGAGTCTTCCTAATATTACAAGGTATGTTTAAAAAAATGTCCAGGTGGCAAGAATTAGAAAACATGTGTTAATCTTAGAAGGAGACTGCTAATGAACACGATGTATGCACCCATAAATCAGTGCTCTATAGAAGTGTTGCCTGAATACATCTGTGCTGGAATCACTTGGCACCGTTGGCCCACTCTGGGGCCATCAGAATATCTGGGGGAGGGCTCCAGAACCAATGGTCTTTTAAGATCACCGGGTAAAATTTGTTTATGCTAAGGCCTTGCAACTCAGGGTGTGGTTTGCAGATAAGCAGCATCTGCAACACCTGGGAGCTTGTTGCAAGCTACAAGTCTCAGGCCCTAGCCCAGAATGGTGGCATCAGAATCTGAATTTTAACAGTCTCCAGGGGATCTGCATGCACTTGAGAGATTTGGGACTCACTGGGTTGAAGTTTCAGAACTACCACTACTATCTTAAATTATAAATGGAGTCTCATGCCTAAGGATCCATTCTTCCGTTTCTACTATGAGGACACACTCCCACTCCATCTCCTGCTGTCGCTAGGGGGCAGAAGGTCACCTATTTTTCAACCCTGCTCCCATGAGCATATGAGATTATGATGTAACTGCCTTTTGCACTAGACGGTGGGTTTCAAGGTGGCAACAGCTATATCTCGTTTCATCTTTCAGCTCCAATATCGAATACTTTCACAAAGTACTTAATTGAATTAATTGAATAGATTAATTGAATTAATTGATTTCATTAATTGAATTAATATTGAATAGATAAATAGAAACTACTGTCAGATTGGGGGAGGCACACATTTCAAAAAAGAGAAGTAAGACTAGTTTTATTAAGTTAATGACTGCAATTCTGACTTTTACCTTGTTCCCTGTTGATGCATGTATGGGCTGTAATGGGAAAGTAACAACTACTTTTGCGAACACTGTGATAAAATGGTCTACCATATCACTAACCATCAGGTTTCCCTGGCTCAGACATCACAGATTAGCTCCCATCGACTTCCAACCCTCCTCAGAGCTAACTTAGTTACATTTAGCCATTCTTGTTTTCCTGGGCCTCTCAATTCACCATCCCCAACCCCTCATTTCAGGAGCCATAATTCTCATATCCTAGTACCCATGAATATGTGGGAGGAAGAGCCCAGAGTGGTAAGTGGCTCCAGGCTGGGAGAAGCAGGGGGTCAACAAAGCTTCGTTGCTTGGAGGCCTTTTCTCATTTTCAGCCTTAAGGCTGAAACTGTACCAGAAATCTGAGCTTTGGATAACTGGCTTCATGTATATTATTTTGTGACTGTATCAATCTTTCTGATGTTCTTGTTTATATCGTCTAACACGTATTATCAGCCCAGATAAACTATGTCTTTCTAAAAATCAAATATAGTCAGTTCTCATTATTCACAGTGGTTCTGTCCTACAAAGCTCTGACTTTATTCCCCAACGCAGTATTGGGGGTGCTGCACAATTGCTCTAGGGGAAGTGCAGGATTAAGTTTCTGGGAACATTGGTTGATAAACATGTGAACAAATCAGTATGTAACTTTGTTGTATGTGTTTTTCTGTTTAAAGACACCTAATTCAATATATACTGTCGATTCATTAAGATGGACTTCAAAACCAATAGCACTATAACTCATGCCTGAATGAAGCTTGTCCAACACAGGTACTTTTTCCTTAAAGCACACCACAGCCTTCTTGCACATAAGAACCCAAGAAAGCACTTCGGCAGTATGCTTGGGGGCCATTAGAAAGAGCAAAATCACCAGTAAAAAGCACAAAATGTGAAAAACATGAACACTAAATAGGCCTCCAAAAGGATAGTTGATTACAGTGTGAGACCTGAGATACCAAGGCAGAAGTGCCTTCGGCTGCGAATGTGTACGTCAGGTGGCTCAAACTTGACACTCCTTTCCGTATGTCTGGGAATGAGTACAAAAGTGGTGTATTGATTTTGGGGTTACAAATACATTTAAGCAAGTGGGTCAACTAAAAAATCCAGAATTTGCAAATAATGTGGATCAACTGTACTATGTTTTGGATGTTTACAGACTTTCCTTAGTCTTTAATACGACCTTTGCACAGAGATACATATTGAATTAATGAAGTGAGTCTATCTTTTTCATGGATAGAAAAGTCTTCCAAAAAAGCCTGTGAGTGATAAATCAGGATTAGGTGATGCATGTTTCAATATATAAATATAAAGTATTATGTAAAAACACCCACACAAAAATATTAGGCCATGTTCCAAGTAAATATAACTAAAATTTGTTGGACCCTAAATTTGTGCTAGGTGTTCTGCAGAAAACTTCCCATATACATTCTCCCCTTACGGAGGCTCACAGTGGTGAAGTCATATATTCAAGTTCACACCTCTAATAAGTGTCAGTTATTTTCTTGGCCAGAATAAATTAAATTGTATTGCTCCTTCATTGAAAATAACAGCTGGAATTATTCACTATGATACTAGCATATATTATGTGATGATGAGATTGCTGATTAAATATATACATATATATACATACGAGAGTGAGTGAGAGTTCTGTTTCATTTACAAAGTGATGGTATCAATCACTGGTTTCTATATGTTTCATCATATTTTCATAAACTGTAGAATCCGTATCTGTTCTATATTTTTCTGAAATATAAGTTGTTAATATATGTCTATATTTCTATATATGCACAAATTCTAAATTTAATAACATTTGCATGTTTTTCTAGCACATAAAGCATAAAATACTTTTTGTGTCTTTAAACAGTTGCTTGATGTGAAAGAGAGCAATGAGGTTTATAATTGCAATCATTGTCTCTTCCCTCTAATTGTACTTTCACAAATTAGCCTCCAGACCAGATCTCATTGTTGAAAGATACTCCACCGCTTCATCTTTCCTACTTCTCCTCCCCTTCTTCCCTGTACTTCCCTATTCCTGTCCTCCATCTCTCCCTACACGCACACACACACACACACACACACACATACATATTTGGGTTTGACTTTTCAATTGGGGGCCTTTGAGTCAGGAATCCTATTGCCAGCAGATTGCTGAGATACTCTCTTCCTCTTATCTCAGCCCCTTATGACCGTTTGTCTGCCTCACTGAGCTATAATAAAATATGGAAGGGTTCAGCCTTATTGGCACCCTTGGTTCTGATGAAGCTCAAGACTGGAACTCCATAAATATTCAGGTCAAGATAAACACATGGAGCAGCTGAACAGAGAATAAGATTAGGAATTGATTGGAAAATCAGTAATTTGTCTTATTTCCATGCTATATGTGGAGTCCTCTTACTTCTATGCCCATAAAGTCTTTTTTTTTTTAATATTTTATTTATTTATTTGAGAGAGAGAGAGTGAAAGAGAGCATGAGAGGGGAGATGGTCAGAGGGAGAAGCAGACTCCCCACCAAGCGGGGAGCCCGATGTGGGACTCGATCCTGGGACTCCAGGATCATGACCTGAGCTGAAGGCAGTCGCTTAACCAACTGAGCCACCCAGGCACCCTATGCCCATAAAGTCTTAATGTTCTCTGGCATCTGCCAACATGTTTTACCACATCATGCTAATTCATCTTGCTATAAGAGTTATAAAATGCAGGAAGCTTAAATAAGTCTGCGAAGTGCTATTCATCACTTTTTTATGAAATAGAATATATTTGCTTTGTTTACAGTATTGGCTTCATGCATATCAAATCTTTGTGAAATATTATTGCATGAAAAGAGTATCATGTGTGTTTCTTGCATGGTACTAAATTTATCCTTCGGAAACAAAGACAAATGAAACAACAATAGTCTCTAATCTCAACTTGCTAAACAATCTCTGTCATCACCCTTGCATTTTTGTGAGTTAAAAAGTTATGATTTTGATCCTAATTATTTATATTGTGAGTTCCAGTATTGCACATAGAATCCATATCCTACCAATTTTCAAAAAGTTCCATTTTATTAATCAGCACAGCAAGTGGGTATCACTATAACTGTAAGTGATACATTTGTTGACTACACCAGTTGGTGAAAACCTGGCCCATCCCACTGTAGGGGCAGTGGTCCAGGCATGAACTCTGGGCCCAGCAGCCTGAGTTCAAATCCTGCCCATCTCCTAATTAATGAGTAAGGCCAAAGTACAATGGACACTGATAATCAAAGAGAAAGCTATAAAGAGGTGTAAGATCTAACTCTTGCCCTCATAAAGCTTTCGGGCAAGACCTTTGATCAATAGATATTGAGAATGTGAAAGTGTAAACTTTTCCACTCTTCTCAGAGTATTACTTATGCAAGTTGGAATGGGCTGTGCAAAAGGATATAAAATCTCTTTTTTAAAATTGAAGAGAACCACTTAATTCGCTAAGCATTTAGAAGTACTAGATGCAGTTGAGCATTTGTGATTATTGCAAAGTGAAGCAAGCACCTTAGAATGGGAGCAGAGGAAAAATACTCAGGAAAAAATGAAGATGCCAAAATGTAACTAAGCACAATTTCTTTGGCCTCAAATATCAATAGAACCAGAAAGCATACACTTGTAAAGGTGGAAGGCACTTTAGAGTCATCAAAGTCAACTTCTTTATTTTGTAAAGTTGAAGTCTTAGGAGGCTATGTTGTACATTGGGTACTCAGTATATGTCATTTGAATGAAAGAATGAAGCCTAGAAAATTGAGTATCTTGTCTAATGTTCACAAATCCAAAATCAACCTTGGCATACTAACTCCCTATCCAGTACCTCGTCTAAGTTGCTTCTTGGGAATGTGAAAAATGCCAGAGGGACTGTTTCAGATAGAGATCAAGGTAATGACTAAAATTTATGATAACCAAATTAGGATTTTAAGTCACTGAGTTAATTTTGAGGGATATTAAGAACTTATCTTTGTGGTTTTGAAAATTTCCCATTTGTTTTATTCTCTGTTTTCCCCTCCTGCATTCCTCTGGGTAAGCTTTCTGTGAAACCTATCAAGATGTTATTCTAGTATAAAGTAACAGAAATGTTCAGTATGGAGAAGTGTGTTCTGGTTCATCCATGTGATAAGCCTGAAGAGCCCAGGATCTAAGAGGTTATACTTTATGAGAGCACCAAGAAGGACATCAATCACACTGTCCTCAAAGATTTAGAAATGGGTAAAAGGGACCACTCTATTTGACAGAAGATTACAAGGATTAGAAATGAAAGGCTGAGGCCTCACGAGCTCCTGTCCATTGTGTAATGAAGATGATCAGCTTTCTGGCTTGCTAAATAAAATGGTATTCGTAATAGAATCAAAAACTTTCCTGAAGGTCGGACATGCTTTATTTATTGCTTCCTCCTTGTCTATAAGCCAGAACATTCTGTCATTGTTGTAATACAAGCCAACAAGAGCCAAATAAATCTTTTGATTCTTTTTGGCTCACTCTGCCATTAAACACAAGCCATTGTAAAGTCATGAAAATTACCTGAGAAGGATGTAGAGAAATTGGTTGGTTCAGAAAAGACCCACCACAGTGATTAAAGGGATGAAGAATACGACCTGTCTGAAAGCTAAGGAAGCTAGTGCTATTTAGTTGAAAAAAAGAGGAGGCTGAATGGAAACTTAATAATTATCTTCAAATTTCAAGAGGATTATTACTTCTGTTTTATCTATCTTTACAGATTTCAAACTGCCAAGAAATTATTCTGAAAATTTCCTGTAACCAGCACATTTGATTCATTTTATATTAATTATTATAATGTTTTCTCATTAAAAAATTTGAACTTGGATTTGGCATTCTTCCATTTGAAGGAATAAATGGTAAGAAGAGATAATCAAATGAGGAGTATTAGTCTGTTCTGCTGCTTCATACATCTGAGGAATAGTTTTTTTTCTTGATGTAAACAAGTTGTGACAACTTCTTGCCATTTATCAACCTCAAATACCAATGGGTTAAATTCTTCTGTTACTTGGCTCCAGCTATGCTGTGTGTTATTATTGCCATGCCTTAATAATAATGACAAAAAGGAGGAAATGAACATGTTCGAATTAAATTGCATTCCTGTCACTTTATAAAGTGAAATAACAAAACTTGGAATCATTACCTTGTGTATTTCTGGATAAAGATTAATTTATAAGGTCTCAGAGTTGTTTCAAATCCATCAGTAAGCATTTACTAAGTGTCAAATACTGTTTAGTACTGGGTATATAGGAGAGAGAGAGAGAAGGCCTTAGAGCTCAAGATGTTTTAATCTGGGGCACCTGGGTGGCTCAGTCGGTTAAGCGTCTGCCTTTGGCTCAGGTCATGATCCCAGGGTCCTGAGATCGAGCCTCGCATCGGGCTCCCTCTTCAGTGGGAAGCCTGCTTCTCCCTCTCCCACTCCCCCTGCTTGTGTTCCCTCTCTCTGTCAAATAAATAAATAAAAATCTTTAAAAAAAAAGATGTTTTAATCTGGTGATAAAGATAATGAAGTAAAGGCTGGTGAGCAGTACCCAATCACATACATGTTCAGTGCCTTGAGGGAAGCACAAATCCTGGGTGAGCCAGAACACACAGAGCTAGGAGTCTAAATAGCACTCATTGGCTGCTAACTCTAGTGTCCCACATTCACACAGCTCAGTCCCTTTTAGTGCCCCCTACACCAAGTATATTTCCACCAGGCTATTATTTCTCTTTTTGTTAATTTTGTTTGTTCTTTACACCTGAGTTTGTCCATACTCATATTTTCTTCACAATATTTTGCTTGTCAAAGCCTCAGTCCTCTGCTTCTATGATATTTGCATTCTTTTTTTAAAGATTTTTTTGTTCATTTGACACAGAGAGAGCGCACAATCAGGCGGAGTGGCAGAGAGAGAGGGAGAAGCAGGTTCCCCACTAAGCAAGGAGCCCAATGCAGGGTTCGATCCCAGGACCCCAGGATCATGACCTGAGCTGAAGGCAGACACTTAACCAACTGAGCCACCCACATGCCCCGATATTTGCATTCTTAAATGTCCTGCTTCTGTGAGCCACTTTCTTCTATTTCTTAATTCAAATTCCAGAGAAGGAACTTGTGATTATCCTGCTTATTTGCACACCAGATCATGTCACAGGTCACAAGACAACCCCTGGGTCAGGAGCCACGGTGCATCACACTCATACTCTTTCCCCTGGGCTCTCACTACAACAGGAGCTGGGATCTTGGCAGTTTCCTTTGGGTGAGATAAGCACATAGCTGCTTTCATAATTTGCATTTAAATTTTGAAGAAAATATGAAATTTGGAAAGTTGAAAAAAAAAAAGACCAAGTTTGAAGGAATGTCTGGAGACGAGAAAGATATGCAGATAAACACAATGATTATGGGGCTCAGAGAGAAGACCTGCTTACCTGGGGAGAAAGCAGGCTCAGGAATAATGTAAATAAATTTATCTGGTTAGGTAGTGTGAGGACTGGACGTAGAAGGTCTCTAAAGCAGGATGAGACTTTAGACTGATTGTTCTTGAGTCCAAAATTTTAACAAACAATAAAGGAATATAGTTGTTCCATCTGCCAATGAAATAACTGAATAGGAGTTCTAAAATCAATAAAGGCACCTCCCCCTCTTATTTTTTGTTACATTTCATTTTGATCAGCAAGAGACTCTTTTAGAGGGAAACTTGGGAATGGTTCATTGCAGGAACAGATTGTATTCCTTTTGCTTAGAGAACTATGTAACACTCAAGGAGCCAGAAGGTGGTAAGTTGGCAAGTGGAGAAAGTACCACTTGAAGTGTAGACAAAGGAAGTTTGCATTTCAGCCTGCTCTTAATGCTAACCTAAACACTAACCCTAATCCTAATCCTAACCCTATGAGAAATCATCTTTGAAATGGCCCTTTATCCTGGAGAGCATGAATAGTTAAACTATTCTAAGTCTTTAAAGAGACTATGCTATGTAGAATTAAATTAAAATTATACACACACACACGCATGTTGTGGCTGTCTTGTACTTTTTTCCATTGACATAGGTAAGAAACTATATAATTTTTTACCCTCCATTTAGAAAGACATGTGTCACTGATGATTATTTTATTACATGCTGACCCTGGTTTCATAATTTAGTCTATGTCCACATTAAAGTACAAAAGGACAGAGTGACAATGTAATCAAGAACATTAAATACAAAATTGCTGGTTCTTCTAATTATAGAAGGGTTCCAGTTTGCCTATTCCTAGACAGTTGATTTGTATCCATCAACAAATCAATTCACAGTATTGAAAACCTGCTTCCAGCACTATGCCATTTATCAAACGATCCATGAAAGCATAAGATATTCCTGCTGCCCACAATAAGCTCCTAATTTATTTGAGGACACAGAACTCATAGACATAAAACAATTCATGAGTGAGACATATTCATGTATCATACGGAGGCAGGCCCTGTTTTCACTGTGTTTGCAGAGATCTAATTTTAAAATATATTAGTACAGGGTAAATTCTCAACTGGGAATGTGCTATGTTCTGACACTATTATCTTTGTCTTTTGGGGCATATTTGACTTATGTACTAAAGAATATTCATTTAAAATTTTGTTAAATTCAAATTTACCTAATGTATATTATCTATTATGTGCAATGCATTCTTTTTATATATTATCTTGTTTAATCTGCAGAGAATTTCAGCCCAGTACATCTTCCTTATTTTCAGATAAGAAATGGCTCAGAGAAATTAAGTTTTGTGGCCAAAGTTACATACTTATTAAGTGTTGGTGCTGAGATTTGAAAATTGATTTTTCTCTTTCCAACTTTAGTTGTCTTTTTATTTTCTATCCCATAGCCTTCATACAATGGTTGTGTGGGTAAGGGACTGAGAATTGATTATACCTCTTTACTAGGCATTGCCAATGCCCAAAAGGCAAAACAGAGAGAGGTGGATACTACTTGCCCAGATATAACAACTTCTATTGTCTAGAGGATTAGGGTTGAGGACTGTTATGTTAAAGATGCTAATTGAAGGATACAGTATACAAAAAGGGAAAGGTTGGAAAAAGTATGGCCAAAGTGGACTAGCATCACTAGGAAAACTTCATGGGGAATTTGACTAAGTTCTTAAAAGTTTAATAATAACCACATGAATAAGTATCTTCATTTTACTTCTTTCTTTCTTTCTTTCATCCTCTCTCTTTTCTTCCTTTTTTTCTTCCTATTTGCTGCACAGCTGCTGTGGATAATACAGTTGGTGGTGAGGTTTTCTACTGTAAATCACTTTCATATACAGTATCTCGTGTTATTCTCAGAAGAATCTTTTGGGTTAAGCATAGCAGGTGTTACCACCTCTGTCTGATAAGGAATTCTGTAAACTTTTTCTGGTTCTTTCCTTACAGGCTGATACAGGACCCCAACACCATACAAGTCCCATCAAGAATTGCTGGAGTGCTGGGAGTGGGGCTTGGTGGTGATCTTGTATGTGTTCACGGACTAGTCTGCAGCTAGGTCATTTTCTAGGCTCTAGTAGGGTTTCTTCTGGGGGGTGCTTCATCTGTTACGTCACATTCACTGGGTGCTACCACCAAGAATGTCCTTGCTGCCACTTTCACTGGTCTCACTGCTGGTGTGCTGGTGTGCTCAGGGAGCCAGAGCTGGACAGAGCTCTCTGGAACAGTTGGGAAACTGCTTTTTCTCCTTCTGTGTATTATGCTTTTAAAGATTCCAAATGTCCCACAGTTTTTTAGGAGTCAGTTTTTAGTCACGACCCATTTTCAAGATTCTAGATATGAGCTCACAGGGAGCTCAGGCAAGAGCAAACATTAGCATTTAGTCTCACCAGATTGACTCTGACCATTTCAAACTTCTGCTAAGAGTTTCTGTTTTCCCTAGTGATGGTTTCTTAGTCCCTTTTGCCAACAGACTTCTGAGAGGCCTGGAACTTCTTCAGCAGACCAGATGTGCCTTGCTTTTTTCTTAGGCCTAATGGTGTAGGTCAAGGTGGAACCTAGAATAAGAGGCAGGTCCAGAACTAAACTTCCTAGTTATAGAACTAAAAATCTTTATTTTAAAAAAATCAATAAATTTTATAATGAAAAAATTATAATTTGTATATTAAAATTAATACATTTTAATTAATTCATTCCAGGGTATGATAGAGAGTTGTGAACAGTGGGATGTCAGATGGGAACAATTTAGACAAATGCAGAGAGATGTACATGAGTTTATTTTGTAATGGGAAAGGCAAGAGTTCCTACATGCCTTAAGAGGCTGCTGCTGGTTAAGTAAAAAAATGTGTAGACCTTTGAGTGCTAGATAAGAAAATTTCCAAATTTTCTTTCAATCTCCTTTTAGTATTCTACTAAACTATTTTCATGCCATGGCTTATTTGTAGCCTCCTATAACACACAGCTTATAGTTTCCTCTTATTTCCCATAATTTTAATCACTTCATAGTTATAAATATGAATAGAATTTCTATATAAAATAAAATATTTTAGTAAGATGAAATCCATTGATTACTACTTCTTATATTATAGAATATACCTTATATATTTATATTACAGAATATTCTTTAGAGTGTAGGGAAGACACACCTTAAATTCAGTGTTTATAATAAAAAAATTGGATTTCTCATATCCATATCTTTGAGCAACCATCCGCTGTACTAGGAGCTTCAACATTGGCTTTTTCTGCAAAGAAAAAAGTAACATCAAGAAAATATTTTAGAGCTACTTTCAGATCCAAATTCAAAATCTTGGCTTGGATTCAGGACTTCATTAGAATTGCTACAGAAGATGTGATGAAAACAAAAGAGTGTCTCAATTCCTTCTGCAGAGACAGGTCTGTAGAATTTAGAATAACACCCCAGAGAAGCATTAAGCAACAAGTCATGATTTCTTACTTTCCTGTCTCATTTGAGAAGGTGGTTTTCCTTTCATGAGAGGGGGTACAAATGAGGCCATTAGTTTCAGTTTCACTCTTTTATTATTGTGCCAAGCTCAGGTCTCAAGTTTTCAGTTGTTTCTCCACCTGCGTGGAGTGAAAGTGTGCCCTTTAAAAGTAAGATTAGTATTGAGAATTGACCTATTAAGGTCTCACAGTTTATTAACAGACAGCATTGGAAATTGATAGATTTCCAAGTTAACCTATGAACTACAAATCAAGTTCTATTACCATTCCCTCCTCTCACATCAGTGGTGAGGAATTTCCACACCAAATGCAGAGCAAGAAGCAATAGTGAATTTGCCTTTCCCTTCATTGGGTTAACTACACTCTGCAGAGCTCTCTTAAAACATTTATTTTTCTAGGTATGAGTTGCATGTTTCTTAGATAATCTAAAACATATTATTTATTTGAATACTCAGTAGCATTGATTTTTAAAATATCAGTAGAATGAGCTATAATATTACTTTAAGAACAAGACGGAAAATAGTAGTGGCTAATGATTACTTTCTTCTTTTCCAACAGTTTCATGAGTCCAACAATTTTCTGTTGTAATCAAAGATGTTTTTATAATAAAATAAAAGGTTATTTTTCTGTGATTTGAGGGTTAGGAATGAGGATCATCTTCAAAATAACAGCTTCCCACTCATCAGTGAGAACTTCTGGAATTCTCTTCTTCTAGAGGTCCATTGTGTGTGTGTGCAGGGGGGAGGGGGGTTGTTAAGGAAGGAATGCTGCAAAAGTGGAGACAGAAGCATCATTCTCTCCAAGAAGTGAGAGGGTGTGATCTCTAGGATTCTTTGATATCCTTTTTTTTTTTTTAGACTTTATTTTTTAAGAGCAGTTTTTGGTTCAAAGCAAGATTGAGGGTACAGAGATTTCTCATATATCCCCTGCCCTCACACATGCATCGCCTGCCCCATTATCAACATCCTTCACCAGAGGGATACATTTATTATAACTGATGAGCCTACACTGACACATTATAATCACCCAAAGTCCACAGTTTACATCCCATTCATTCTTGGCATTGTACATTCCATGGGTTTGGACTAATGTATAACAAGATGTATCCATTATTATGGTATCATAGAGAGTATTTTTATTGCCCTAACAGTACTCTGTACTCTGCTGATTTATCCCTCACCACCACCCCCAACTGCTGGAAATCACTGTACTGTCTCTACATAGTTTTGGCTTTTCCAGCATGCCATATATTTGGAATCATACAGTATGTTCCCTTTTTGGATTGGCTTGTTTCAGTTAGCAATATGAATTTAAGGTTCCTCTATGTCTTTCCATGACCTGATAACTCATTTTTTTAAGTGCTGAATAATATTTTATGTTATGGATGTACCACAGTTATTTATCCATTCACCTGTTGAAGGACATCTTGGTTGCTTACAAGTTTTTTCAGTTATGAATACAGCTGCTATAAATAGCTGTGTGTAGGTTCTTGTAAGTTTTGTTGTAAGTTTTCAGCTTTTGGGGGAAAATACCAAGGAGTGATTGATAAATGATATGGTAAAAGTATGTTTAGTTTTGTAAGATATCACCAAGCTCTTGTCCAAAGTGGCTGTACCATTTTGCATTCCTGCTAGCAATGTATGAGAGTTCCTGTTGCTCCACATCCTCATCAGCATTTGGTGTTGTCAGTGTTCCAGATTTGGGCTATTTTAATAGATGTGTAGTGGTATCCTGTTGTCTTGATTAGCATTTCCCTGATGGAATATAAATGATGTAGAATGATGTAGAATATCTTTTCATATGCTTATTTGCCATCTGTATATCTTCTTTAGTGAGGTGTCTGTTAAGGTCTTTGGCCACTTTTAATTGGGTTCTTTGTTTTCTTATTGTTAAGGTTTTAAGAATTCTTTACATATTTTGGAAAATAATCCTTTATCAAATGTGTTTTTTTGCAAATATTTTCTCCCAGTCTGTGTCTTACCTTTTAATTCTCTTGGCATTCTCTTTTACAGAGCAGAAATTTTTAATTTTAGTGAAGCCCAGCTTATCAATTATTTATTTCACAGATCATAACTATGGTGCTGCTTCCAAAAGGGCACTGGCATATCCAGGGTCATCTGCATTTTCTTCTATGTTATCTCCTAGGAATTTTATAATTTTGTGTTTTACATTTAAATTTGTGATCAATTTTGAATTAATTTTTTTGTGAAAGGTGTGAGGTTTCTGTATAGATTCTTTTTTTTTTTTTTTTTGCATGTGGATATTTCAGCACCATTTGTTGCTCCATTGTATTGCCTTTGCTCCTTTGTCAAAGATCAGTTGACTATACTTGTGTGGGTCTATTTCTGTGCCCTTTCTTTTTCCCCATTAATCTATTTGTCTATTCTTTTACCAAGAGCATACTGTCTTGATTAATATAGCTTGATAATAAGACTTGAAGTCAGAGTCAGTCCTCCAACTTTGTTGTTCTCCTTCAATATTGTATTACTCATTCTAGGTCTTTTGGCTCTCCATATAAACTTTAGAATCAGTTTGTCAGTATTCATTAAAAAAAAAAAACAAAAAACCTTGCTGGGATTTTGTTTGGGATTGTATTAAATCTATAGATCTACTTGTGAAGAACTGACATCTTGACAATATTGAGTGTTCCTGTCCATGAACATGGAATATCTCTTCATTTATTTAGTTCTTCTTTGATTTCATTCATGAGAGTTTTATCATTTTATTCATAGAGATTTTGCTTATATTTTGTTAGATTTATACCTGAAAATTTAATTTTAGGTATGTGAATACAGATGGTAATGTGTTTTTAATTTCAAATTCCATTTGTTTATTGCTGATATTTGTATATTAACCTTGTATCCTGCAACCTTGCTAGAATTGCTATTATTTATAGCTTTTGGGGGTCAACTTTTAGGATTTTCTTTATAGGTTATTATGTCTCCTGCAAACAAAGACAGTTTTATATCTTCCTTTCAGTCTGTATCCACTTCATTTTATTTTATTGTCTTACTGCATTAGCTTGAACTTCCACTATGAAGATAAAAGAAATGGTGAGGAGGGACAAATTTATCTTGTACCTGAACTTTAATGGTAAAGTTTTAAGTTTCTTATCATTAAGTATGATGTTAGCTTTAGGTGATTTGTAGATAGTCTTCATCAATTTGAGAAAGTTTCCCTCTTTTCCTAGGTCACTGAAAGGGTTTTTTTTTTTTTTTTAATCATGAATTGGTGTTGGATTTTTTAAAGGTTTTTTATGCATCAATTGATATGATCATATTTTTTTTTTTTTGGCTGTTGAGATGATGGATTACATTAATTAATTTTCACATGTTGAACCAGCCTTGCTTGCCTGGGATAAATCCCACTTGGTCATGGTGAATAAATTTTTTATACTTTTTGGATTTAATTTGCTAATATTTTGTTGAGTATTTTTCTATCTATTTTCATGAGAGATATACTATTGTCTGGCTTTGGTATTAGTGTAATGCTGGCCATAGAATTGTTAAATTCATATAATGAGTTAGGAAGTATTCCTTCTGCTTCTATCTTCTAGAAGAGAATATAGAAAATTGGTATAACTTCTTCCTTAAATATATAGTGGATTTTACCAGTGAATCCATCTGGGCCTGCTATTTTGGGAGGTTATTAATTATTAATTCAATTTATTTAATAGATATAGCCTATTTTTTTAGAGATTTTTATTTTATTTTATTTATTTATTTGACAGAGAGAGAGAGAGCACAGATAGAGTGGCAGGCAGAGGGAGAGGGAGAAGCAGGCTCTCCGCTGAGCAGTAAGCCCAATGCGGGGCTTGATCCCAGCACCCTGGGATCATGACCTGAGCTGAAGGCAGACGCTCAACCGACTGAGCCACTCAGGCGCCCCAGATATAGCCTATTTTTATTGTCCTAGATATCTTTGTATTATTATGTATCACAGGTTTTATTCTACACTTCATTGTCTAATATTGCATGAGGCACTTTAGTTTCTACATCAAACTGTTAGCTACTTCGGGCAGAGAATGAGGATGCCATTGATACAATGCAGAGAGAGTAAGAACACAAATAACCCCTAAATTACAAGAAGGATAGTGATATCAAAGAACAGAGTTAATATCCTGTACAGAGACATTTAATGGATTAAGTTGAGATAGTAGAATAACTAAGAGTCAACCATGGCCAGTGACACCACTAATGTAGACAAATAGGGCTCCTGCACTTGTCCCCATGCTTCCTCACTCTTATTATTCTCTGACCGTGTCCTTTCTCTCAGTGTGAAGATTTCCTTGGTCTAGGGATATGTTTCTCATCAGAACCTATGACCACTTATTCTAGACCATGTTCGTGCAACCCCAGAATTCATCAGCTAACATCCAGTGCCTACATGAACATGTTTGTATCCATCTTCCCAGCTAGAAGAAACATGTGTGTTCCCCCAAGATCCAAGCAGCCCAGGTCCAAAACATGTTAGAGGCAACCTAACCATGTTTGTTCAGGAAAGGAATCAGACTGGAGATGTATATTTGTGTGTGTCTGGAGGTTTTTATTTTTTTTTTTTTTAAAGATTTTATTTGTTTATTTGACAGAGAGAGACACAGCGAGAGAGGGAACACAAGCAGAGGGAGTGGGAGAGGGATGCGGGGCTCGATCCCAGGACCCTGGGATCATGACCTGAGCCAAAGGCAGACGCTTAATGACTGAGCCACCCAGGTGCCCCTGTCTGGAGGTTTTTAAAGAGTGAAAAGGAAGGAAATCTAATTAGTTCTCTGCTTATGTTTGTAGAGCTTTGACAGTTTAGGCCTGAGTTTGCTCCCATCTGTCAGCAAGTTTACATAGAAAAGATCAATGATGTGTACATGAAAATCTGAAAAGATGAGTTTTACAACCTTGGAATCAGGTGGTCCTGTTACAGGAGGATGTATGTGGGAGGAAGAAGGAAAGAGGACCATCCCTGCAGATAGAAGCTTTAGTAATGGAGAAATTGGAAGTTAAAAGTGATAGCATGGATGAGAGAGGGTTTCATTTGGAAGGGGGATGTTGGAACATGCTAATGGACAGAGAAAAATTAGTTAGTGGAAAAGGAGAGAAAAATTGCTTTATTATATACTAACATTAATAAAACATATCCTTGGGGCAGCTGGGTGGCTCAGTTGGTTAAGCATCTGCCTTTGGCTCAGATCATAATCCTGGAATCCCAGGATCCAGCCCTGCATCAGGCTCCCCACTCAGTGGGAAGTCTGCTTCTCCCTCTGATCCTTCCCCCTCTCACTCTCTCTCTCTCAAATAAATAAAATCTTAAAAAAATAAAATAAAACCTATCCTTCAAGTTTATTGGACAGTAAATTTCCTTTTTATGTTGAAAACATTTTATATTTACATTTTTTTGTTAGTGTATATAGTTTTACTATATTACTATACATATATATAATTTACTTACTTCTTAAGTGTGGAACTGGTAACACTAATTCACCTAGCTTTGGTGACTCAGGATAGTTAGTAGGCAGGATGGTTGCTATAATGTCTCTTAGAGGCATCTATAGATTTACAGATTGCTATGGATTGAATTGTATGCCCCTAAAATTAATATATGGAAGCATTAACCTCCAATGTGATGATATTTGGAAATGAGACCTTTGGATTGAAGTCATGAGAATGAGTTCATGATGAGATTAGTACCCTTATAAGAAGAGACAACAGAGACACCAGCTTGCGCTCTCTTTCTCTCTCTCTCTTTCTCTGCCATGTGAAGATGCAGTGGGGAGGTGCTGTCTATAAGACAGAAGAGAGTTCTCACCAGAAACCAGTCATGCTGGCATCCTGATTTCAGATTTTCAGCCTCCAAAACTGAGAAAATAAATGTCTGTTGTTCAAGCCACCCAGTCCATGGTATTTTGTTATGGCAGCCTGAGCTGACTAAGACTCGGATATAGACTTAATGTTGATGATGTGAGGCATAGAGGTAGGGTCTGTCCCTGCACCTTGTTTTTGTTGTTGTTGTTGGGTTTTTTTTGAAAAAGCCTTAGAAATCACCTTTTTTTTTTTTCTTGGACTCTTAAAGGAAGTATATACAACCACATGTAGTATATACAATACACAATAACGTAGCTGCCTTTCTGTACAATTAGAGACCTTATGAATATAGAATTTTTCTTCCCGGTTCCCAGAAAACCAATTTATTTGGTATTGTCATGATTGTTCTCCAACTTGACACCATTCAGAGCTCTGACTCTGATTTATGAATCAGTCACTCAAAAGACCACAAACCTGTATATTCACCTGACTACATTTACTGACCTTGCCTGCATAGTTGAGGGTGGGTAAGGAAGTATCCCTCACTATTTCAAGAACATATATATGTACAACTTGGAAGTAGCTTATTGTAAATCCTACACATTGGTCTCAGTCAAAATAAATGTTGACCATTCATCAGATGTAATATTAGATCCGTTGCTTTATCGCCTGTTTGAGCAGAACCCCAATCACAAACATTAAAAAAAGTGTCTTTTGTGGGGGCTATAAGATTAAAAACTATGACAAGTGGCTAAATAATAAATCAATCTAGAAGAACATTTATTATAATGACTTGTATCTTGTTCCATATATTGAGTCAATGATATCATATTAAGGAGAGAAAAAAATGGTTTAAAAATAGTTCCCAGCCTAGATTTGCATTTTTCAGAGATTTTTTAGAATGGGCCATGTATTCTAGAAGGGAATAGGAGAAGAGAGGAAATGCTGTGATGTGAGTGGTGTTTTTGATGCTCCATTCCTCTGGGGAAGCTGAACTGTGAGGGACAGCCTTCTATGGGGCAGGGAGCATATTAACTGGGAAGGATCCTGCTAACTGGCTAGTCCTAGTTCCTCTCTAAGAAAAGAGTTGTTCTCATGCAGAGCTATGTCCAGTCTTTGTTTGCATCATACTATGGATGAATTTTTCAAAATATAGTTGTGTGATGACTCCAGTCAGGACAAATAGTGTAGACCCATTTTTCCCTGTTCCTTCTTCTAAAGTGCAAGAGATTACCAAAGGATAACTCTAAAAGATGCTAAGAAACTGAGCTGGTTTGAGACCCCAGGGCCAGAGGAGTGACACAGCAGCAGAGCATCTTGCATCCTCCCCATCCAACAAAGGAAGCCTACTCAGGCCTGATATTTCTAGGCCCCTCTCCCCAATATAGCAAGTGAAGGCAGTCTGGGTAAGCTTATTTGTCCCCAGATCCAAGGGGAGTTCCTCTAATGATACCAAGGAAGCCCAATGGCACCAGCAAGAAGAATCAACAAGGACTGCTGCCAGAAAAAACAGCCAGGGGAGACATTTTCCTTCCCTGCCAGACCCTAGACTTGTCTTTCCCACCAAAAAATACTGAAGCTGGTGGGCAGAACCAGCAAGAGAGACCCAGCTATAGCAAATGGTTTGATCTGGAATGCCTCTTTCTTCCCATGGGATGGTACTTTCCTGACCCAGAGACATCATGGAGGGTGGATGGAAATGGTTTGATCTGGAATGCCTCTTTCTTCCCATGGGATGGTACTTTCTTTCCTCACCCAGAGACATCATGGAAGGTGGATGGAACCAGAAAAAGAGATTCAATCACAGCAAGCATGGTATGAGAAGCACCTTTGTCTTCACAGGCCAAGATGTTAGAGCAGTCAGGCACAGGTAGGGGGATCCCCCAGATGCCTCTCTCACAGAGAGACACTCAAAAGCCCTCAGATACCACCAGCAAGGACTGGTGTGAGACCCAGCAAAACCAAGTAAAAAGAACAAACCAAAATAATCCACAAAAGTCCTGAAAATTAAACTGCCATTAGAGCCACAGTCTATAAAATTAAGCGAAGACACACAACTAAACAGGGTGACTACTTGCTAAAATAAAAGATTTAAATAAGATGCCTTCTCCTGAATGATAGACAAATGACCTAGATACAACAAAAACTTACTCATACCAAGAACCAAGAAAATCACAACTGGTGGAATGAGGAAAGAGAATCAATTGTGGCCAACATCAAGATGAACGAGATGTTGGCATTATCTGACAAGAATTGTAAAGTAACATTATAAAAATGCTTCAACAAGCAATTACAAATTATCTTGAAACAAAAAAATAGAAAATATTATCAAAGAAATACAAATTACAAAAAAGACTCCAATGAAACCTATACAAAAATATAGTATGAGAAATTGAAAACTCACCAAATAGGTTTAATAGTAGACTGTAGATAACAGGGGGTGCATTAGTGAATTTGAAGACAGAATAATAGAACTAATCAAATCTAAACAGAAAGAAAATAGACTGGCAAAAATGAACAGAGGCAGGGTCCTGTGGCATAACAGCAAATGATCCAACATTCATATGTAATGATTCTAGAAGGAAAGGAGAACAAATGGAGCTAGAAGAGTTTTTGAAGATATAATAGCTAAAACTCTTCAAACTTGGTAAAAGACCTAAACCTATAGATATAAGAAGTTGAGAGAACCCCAAATAGGTAGACCCAAGGAAATATGTGCCAAGAAATATCATAATTAAATTTTAAAAACTAAGATAAATTAAAAACCTTAAAAGGAAGCAGGGAGAAAAGACACGATCCCTATAGGCAATTAAATGAAAGGGCAGCAGATCTCTCACCTGAAACCATGTACACCAGAACACATTTTTTCAGTGCTAAAAGGAAAGAACTGTCAAACACAAGTTTTGTATCTGTCAAATCTGTACTTTATGAATAAAAGAGAAATAAAAACATTTTAGATAAAAGAAAACTAAAAGTATGTCACTAGAAGATCTTCCCTTAAAGACTGGCTAAAGGAAGTTATTTTTAAAAAGGAAATGATAAGAAGGAAGAACCTTAGAGCATCAAGATGGAAGAAGGAAAAATGGAAAGTTCAGAAATACAAGCACACGCATAAGACTATATTTTTCATCCTGGGTTTTATATATTATGTCCTCAGGATCTTGGACTAGGGAAAGTGTTCTTAGACATTCCATAAAAGCACAGTCCATTAAAGGAAAATCTAATAAGTTGAAGCTCGTCAAAATTAAAAACTGCTCTGGAAAGCATGAGGGAAGTTTCAAAATGATAGAAAATATTAGCAAACCATATATCTGATGAAAGACTAGTGTCTTACTATATAAAGAAATCTCATATTCATCATAGAAAGGATAAATAAACTAATTAGAAAATGGACAAAAGATATGAACAGCTATCACACTGAAACAAATACACAGATGGCGACTAATCACATGAAGAGATGTTTGACACCATCAGCCATTAGGGAAACGCAAATCACAAAGTGGTATCACTACATACCAATCAGAATGGCTAAAATGAAATAAAACTTACCCCAAATGCTAGTGAGGATATGGAGAAATTGGGTCACTCATATTGTTGGTAGGAATGTGAAATGGTATATCCACTCTGGAAAAGAGTTTGACAGTTTTTTAAAAACTAAACATGCGACAACCACATGACTTAGCATTTTCATTCCTGAAAATTCCTCCACATAAATTAATATTTATGTTTACATAAAACTCTGTACATAATTGTTCATAACAGCTTTATTAATAGTAACCCAAACCTAGAAACAGCCCAGATGTCCTTCAATGGGTGAATGGTCAAACTGTGGTGTACCAGTGAGCAATTAAAAGGAGCAAACTATTGATACATACATGCAACAAATTGAATGATTCTCCAGGAAATTATGCTGAGCGAAAAATAAAACCAATCCCAAAGTTACATGTTGTAATTCCATTTATAGATGTGTTTGAAATGACAAAGTTTTAAAAACAGAGGATAGTTAGTGAATGTCAGGGATTGGAGATGGGGGTGGCAGGAAGGATATGGGTGTGGTTATAAAATGCCAACTCAAGGAATTAATTCTCTCTGTGGCGGGGGTACTCTTCAGTATCTTACCTCTGATGATAGCTACATGAACCTACACTGATGATAAAACTGTACAGAACTTAATACATACACACCACAGATGCGTACGAGTTCACTCGGGGAAATCTGAGTGAGATTGGTGTATTGTATCAATGCCAACATCCTGATTGTGATATTACACTAAGGTTTTTCAGAATACTACCGTATGAGGAAAGTGAGTAAACATACATAGGAACACTCTATATTACTTCTTAAAACTGCGTGTGAATCTGTAATTAATGAATAAGTATGTCAATTAAAAAATAATTCAGAAGCAATAAATCTTTTTCCTCAGGAAAGGGCCTAAAATTCTCCAGCAGTAGAAGTATTTCCTTTTCCTTGACCTGTAGCTACTAATATGATCATAGTATTCCACTACATGTATAAGAAAAAGATACTATAAAAAAACCCAAATTTCTCCACCCAGCTATTTTGTGGCTTTTTGTAAACCACAGGTAAATTCTTAACATTTTTGAAATGTTACATCAATGAAATTTTCAAACAATTTAAAATGTTTATTTACAGTACTTTCTCACATTTTAAATTTATACCTATTTTTTAAAAATTCAGCCAATTTGTTAATACCTATCAAGTGAAATTTAGCAAAAGTTGGCAATTGTAAATAATTAATATAACCAACTGACTGACGTTAATATATAGTTTTTTAATGCTGTCTCATTTTAAATTTCCAGAGTTAGTTCTAAAATAATGTGTTCAAATGCTATCAACTGCCTGTGCTGACGAATGTCTTCTTCATTAACACTGGGTTAGAAATAGGGGCATTGCTATCTTGTTATTGTAAACAAGCATTAAAAAGCAGATCACTATACAGTATAACATATTGTCACACTTAAGGTCAGGATTTGAGTCTAAGATCTGCCACTTACTAGCTGTTCTACATTTTGCCAAGGTACTTCAGTTTTCCTCATGGATGAAAAAGGAGAAATAACTGGAACATCCTCGAAAAGTTTTCTGCTTAACACAGTACCTGGCATGTAGAAATTTCTCCATGTATTTTAGCTATCATTATAGCTCCGGGGGCACCAATTTAGAGTTCTATTTAACTTTTAGTCTGCAAAAATTTTTGAATTTCTGCTTATTCAGTATTCTGGTCTCAGACAATGTTTGTAAACTAATACTATTGTAAAGCATGACTATTCTTCTGTACTCAATCTTTTCAAGTAATGAAGACATACTCACTTTAGCTTTTAACAGTCAGAATTTCAAATGTTCTGCCTTTTGTTTTTTCTAAGTGTAGTTTGGAATCCATATTGTATAGGATCTTTAGGATTCACCTAACCCTTTGATATTACAATAGGAACACTGTGTTTTATTTATGGCTAAGTCAGATTTTCTTACATAGTTTTACATAAAGTAAATATTCTTGTCTCTCAGATTGTTGAACTACTCTGGCTAGCATGCTTTTAGCAAGGTATCTGATTGCTACATAATTAGGAGGTATTTTTCTGCTATTGAAAAATTCTTCCCCCAGCCCCTCCCATAAAAGAATATTTTTATGTGTGTGTTTATTTCTGGATTCAGAGCCCTTTTAGAAGAGAGTGAAGGCTGATTTCAGATAAACAAGATTTTAATATTATTCAACTAAATGAAATATTTGTAATTCATTTCCTTTTTAACACGTAATTTCTTTATAGTAATTAAATATATATCCTTCCAAGTTGAACAATTTGTTATGAACCTGCCCATGGTTACCATCAGAAATACAAAATAATATTTCTAAATTATTTTGATCTACATCATTATTGATGGTGGTTTTAAGAAAACGTGTCACTGTAGTTACTACCTAACCGAGAAACCCACTTTCAATGACAGTGATTTAGTGAGTATATAACAAAACATTTTAAAATAATTTTACTTTTGTTCTTCACACACAAATGTTTGCAGAAGCAATTTACATGAAATACCATATGAAATATTATTTATATATTTATATAATTGTACATTTTTATGTATTTACAGTATATATGTATAGTTATACATATATATTATATATATGGCTTAATATATACTGTTTTTCTAGAGTTAATGAACATAATTGATTTCTTGCACAAAATGTTTAAGTAACTCCCTTAAACGCACACATCTAGAAAGTGTTAGAGTTAGGATGAAAAGTGAGGGCTCCTATTAGCTCTACTATTATTTTTAATATACTGTGCTATTCATCAGAACTTTTCTTAACACTATTTCAAAAGTAAACTGACTCAAATTGTTTCAGTTATCTCAATTTCCAAATCAGTGCCCGAGTTTAAAATTTTCATATTTGTCCACATAAAAGAGTCACAGTTACTTTTGTTTTGACACTAATAATTGTTTTGGTGGAAATTTTTATGGAAGGCATATTCACATATGATAATTTTTTTCTTTTGCACATCTATAAAAGAAGGAAGGAACGTAGGTTGTAGACCATTTATATTTACTTTCTCCCTTTCCATGAACATTACTTGTAGACTTCTGCAGAACACAGACTAGGTTTTTGAGCCTCGCACACTAGGCAGTAAAAATCCTGAATGTGTGCCCATTTTAAATTGAAGGAGGGCTGGCTGGATTCTGCCTTTGTTTCTATGCTACTCTTTTCTTACTCACAAATACATTGGATAACTATAAGGCTGGTCTGATCCAGTGGTGCTCTTGGATATCACTGCACGCCCTCCTTTTAGATGAACATTTGGCAGAGGATTTGAGTGCAGAATCTGGTATCTTGGCAGCGTGTACTCATGGCTTGAATTAAAAAGAAAAAAAAAGTTTTTTGAGCTTACTACAAATTTTATCTTTCTATCATCTAATTCCATGAGCCCTAGTCACCTGTTTTGTTTTGTTTTTTAAACCTGAAGCAGCTCATATATTGCTACATTTAATTTTACTGGTCAGCATAATTAATATTTCATTCTTAATGAGCAAATTGAATTTAAAAGGTCAATAACATGAGAAATCTTTTTTTTTTTTTTTTAAGATTTTATTTATTTATTTGACAGAGAGAGACACAGCAAGAGAGGGAACACACCAGGGGGAGTGGGAGAGGGAGAAGCAGACTCCCTGCTGAGCAGGGAGCCCGATGCGGGGCTCGATCCCAGGACCCTGGGATCATGACCTGAGCCGAAGGCAGACGCTTAACGACTGAGCCACTCAGGCGCCCCAATAACATGAGAAATCTTAAATAACTGCTTTTTGTTGTTCTATGGCATATATTGTATTTTTGCAAGTCAGCTATTGGTTAGAGATTTTTTTCCCCTTGGATTTGTTAACTTTCTTTTTATATCACAAGTCTTCTGTGTTTTAGGATATGTGTCATAAATTATATTAGCCATTCTCCACTTTGCTGAGTTTAACTTTGTTCTGTGGGTACTTAGTCTTTTAAATGTTCCAGAAAATCATCATCCTTCATTTTAACTTGTTGGAGGTGAAATCCATTTACTGAATGAAAAGTCATTCTCAAATCACATGATTTTCTTTGTTTTGCTCTGCTTGTCCGATTTTGTTACAATAGACAGTAGAAAGAAGTTAGAATTTCCTGGAAGCCAAATAATAATACTAAGGAGAAATGCCAATAAGAAAAATAATTTGAAATTTAATAATTTTCCATCAAGATATAAAAGTTAAAGGACAAGGAAGAGGATTGTTTTGGTCATGCTCAGAATCTCTCATTACCCAAGTCTTGTTTGGTGGACAAAATGTAAATTTGCAAATTAGTATGAAAACAGATTCCGTACCTGGTATTTGTTTTCCTATTTAAAAAGATAGTGTTCCCTTTATCATCTCAGAAAGTATTAGAAACTCAAAGGAAAAGATTTCAAAGAAATTATGCTAAAATATCTTTTCGATATTCTGCATGGCAGTGTTTTCAACAAAGGTCAAACATCATCAAGTCAAATTATATGTAAACAAATATACTTTTAAAGCGTTTATTTTATTTCCATGTACAAACATAAGTGTTCTTAGCCTATAAACTCTGTTTATGTGCGTTATAGAAAATGACAGCATCCCTCTCTGCTTATTCAATGTCTGATCTGCAGGTTCAGCTACTAACAAACATCATTTAGCATTAGACTGACTCAAACTAAGTTATACTGAGAATAATTTAATATGAAGGGTATTACAAGTTCAGTGAAGAATAGGTTGTATTAGTAAAGAAATACTATAAAATAATGAATTATTGTGAACATAATATATCACTTTGAAATATTTTATTAAATTTGTTCATTTTCATAAAGAAAATTACAGGATAAATATAATAAATAATGTTTCAATCACCTCTGTAACAACATGAGAATAATTAAAAAAAAGAGATATTGTGAAGTTTTAGATTTACTTCACTGAAAAGCCATTTATTTAGCTATATCACACCTGGATGTTTAGCTAGGACAAGTTTGCCCATAGTTTAAACCACATAGCCTCTTTTTCATGTAGAAAATTATATTTATATAGCTAATCCAGATTTCCCTTGATTTAGCAATTTGGGGTCTTGATTGATTTTTATATTTTATATCACTGAAATGGTACTTTCACATAATCCATTAGCTCCTGGGATCCTTCAAGTACTTTCAGTTCCCTGAATGTTCCATGCTTTCTGTTCCTTTCTGTGGGGATTTGTATTGTCTGCTCTCTCCAGCTTGACTCTTCTACCCCAACCCTTTTCTGAGGTTGTTTCAAAGTAGTCATAGCATAGCTTTCTCATCTCTGTTAAAGTCCACAGACCACACTGTAATGCCTTATTGTTGTCTGTTTTACCTATAGGCTGAGCTATATATACTACACCCATGTAATAAGAGCTGGCACTTAGTAACCCCATAAGTATTTGTAGAATGGATGAGAGTTAAAAATAAGCACTTCATAATGTTGCTGAACTTCATCTTTTCACAAAGCCTACTGAAATATTTCAACCCTCTAAACACATATGAAGATAATAAAAGGAAGTGGGACGCCTGGGTGGCTCAGGCAGTTAAGCATCTGCCTTCGGCTCAGGTCATGATCCCGGGGTCCTGGAATAGAGCCCCACATCAGGCTCCCTGCTCACTGGGGAGTTTACTTCTCCCTCTGCCTCTCCCCCTGCTCATGCTCTCTCTGTTTCTCTCAAATAAATAAATAAAAATCTTTATTTAAAAAAAGAATAAAAGAAAGTAACAATCACTGATACCATGCTGCTAGGGGCTAGGCAGGAAGTCGGGTGCTTTGCATACCATATCAGAGAGAAGAAGCATCAATAATTCTAGACCCCTCCTTTGATAAGTGAATAGATTAATGGGTAATAATCTCAGTGTAGATATTAATCTTATTTGCTTCCCTAACCGTATTTTTATATGCTAATCCCTAAAAACCACACTCAAACCTGTAAAGCTGAAGGCAAAAAAAAAAAAAAAAATCATGATGTGAAAAACATACAAATAAAACATTCTTTGGATAATCTATATGTGTTAAAAACTATTTCTGTGGGAATATATGAAAGTATGTCCTCATGCATGATAAATTATGAATGTAATAGGTAATACATATATTTGTGATGGATAAAGTCCTAAAATGTGGTCCCCAATGAATGTAGAGGAGAGTCAGACCAGTCTGGAGAATAATGGCTTTTTTGGCCCCACTCACATAGTCTCTGTACAAGAGAACCAATGTTGTCTGTGCATTTTATATTTCTGCTAATACATATTATATTTCTGCTATTTTTGTTTTTATATAGTTATGTGATTAACCAGCCTCTCCACACTTCCTATCCTTTGTCAGATTTTAAATTCTTAGAGAAAGGCATATCATATTTTTTCTCTTCTGTCAATTTCAATAATTTTTGTCTGTATGCAGAAATGAAGCTGCTGACCCACAATCAGTAGTTATAATTGGCTTTTCTATTCCGAGTGATGGATTTTTATTCATCCAGTTACACAGTCTCAGCTGTTTTGATCAGTAGCGCATTAACACATACAAACATACACAGTGGCTTTCCAGGTAGGTTATGAGGCCCTAGAACAAAGCAATATGTGTAACTCTATAAAGGTTATAATCTGGTTGGAGCTTAGTTAGCAGAACTCACTGACCAGGGAAACTAACTCAATAACTCATACCATGGTCATAGCTATCCCTCAAGAAAAACTGATGAATTGCTTACTGATTCCTGTATGTTTATGCTAACGTTTAACATTACAGATAGTATAGGACAATCTATAGAGTTCTGTTGTGGCATTAAGACGTATTTAGAATTATACAATTAATAAGAAATGGAAGAAAAACATTCTCATTTTCCTTTGGTCTTACTTAAAGGAAAAATAACCTCCATGTTGGTCCATATATATGTTTTTTCCCTCAAACTTTATTATGTCTGAGCGAAAGAGCAATTACAACAGCATATTAGCCTTATCAAAGCTTAAGATACAGTCTTAGCATTTAGCATATATCCTATTCAACTCATGCACAGATATCCTTTGAAAGAAGTGAAAGAAGTACAGAGAAACCCAAGTTTTTATAAAAGGTCTCTGCAGTAGAGAAGCACAACTGCTAACCTCCAATACGTTCTTTTTTTAAAATTTAAATTCAATTAGCCAACATATAGCACATCATTAGTTTCAGAAGTAGTGTTCAGTAATTTATCAGTTGCATATAACACCTAGTGCTCATCACATCATGCGCCCTCCAATAGGTTCTTTAAATGTAATTCTTTAGATTCCCATGCAGGGCATAAGTGTATGGAAGTCTGAATGATGATTGCAGCTCATACATCCTAGTGCTTTCAGACTGATGGCAGGTTTTTGCCGCCCCCCCCCCCGGGAAATATGTTAGGCAGCAGTTGATGAAAAATGGAAAAACAGGGGGATGTACGTATAAATGTACTATTTATAACAAATATCACACATGGTTTCCAAATGGATTTTTCATAGAGCATGAAATTATGTGAAAACTGCTTCCAAATTGTTTGAAATTATTATTTGAGCTCAGATGCCAACTCAATAAATTATGCTCTGAAAAAAATAATTATTTGTATCCTAATTCCTTCCTTTTTTGGAACTGATAATTGTGATTCAGGATTTCAACAAACGGGGCTTACTTTAGATGAAAATAGTCTGTACATTGTAAACTATTAAAGAAATCTATAAAAAAATACCAAACTTTTATAATAATTCTCCTTTTAACGTAGTTACTTGATGGAAAAGGCTCAAATCCCTGTATCTGTCAGTTTCCAAGTTCTTTTGCAATTAATCCCAATGAAAATGGTTGTCATTAATAAGAACAAGAAGCAAATGAAAATATCTGTAGTTATGTTGTTTATGAAATATGGTCATTTATTGACTTGAGACTCCTCTCCTTAGAACTGAAAGCAAGCTAGAGACAGCAGGCTTCTCAAGCAGTGAAAAACGTTAATCCTAATAATAGCATTATGAATACTTTCTCATGAGAAAGAGTTGGTAAATTATATTAGTGAATAAAAACATTTTTTAATTTTTTTCCCCAGTAAGGTTGGTGGGAAGTTGTTTACCATCACATTATCTGTTCCTCTAATTGTGTGTGTGTGTGTGTGTGTGTGTGTGTGTATGTGTGTAGTGGAATTGGGGGAGAGAGAGGCTATTAGGGTCTTCAAACTCTGCTGGTAAGTGCCTGCCATTGGTTTCTCTATTGGAAGGTAAAGTAGGCAGGTCAAAAGTAGAGAGGCTGTTAGCAGCAAATCACAAATTTGGCCTTTTCAATTCAAAATTGAGGTTACTTAGTAAAGGAAGTTTGTATGCCTATTCAAAGATAATGTGTATCCAGCCGGAAGATTACTCTTGTAGGGTTGTGGATTTTTCAGTTTTGTTTTTAAATTTAATATTCAAAATAACATTTAAACCAATATCACAAATGGGGCATACAATATATATTTACCAGAAATTTCTAGGTATATTACCTTACTATTTTATGGATGAATGGTAGTTTATAGGTTTCAGAATATGTTAAAGTCATTTAGAAAATGTTTTCATTTTCTTTTCCTTAAAGTTAATATCTCTTCTGCATGCTATTTACCTTGTGTTAGCCTCTTCCTAAACTTCATTCCAATTTATAGCTTATCCTTATGCATATTCTTGCTCAAGCACTTTACCTAATGAATATTCCAGAAGGAAAGTAATATAAGCATCTTAAACAAATCTCTGTATAGAATAGGTGGGGAGGAGAAATGGGCCAATGAAGGGAGTCTGTTAGGGGATGGATTACTTGCATTTAAATGTCTTCTTTTTATCTGTGTAGCACTTATAGTATTATCTTTCAGTGTAATTATTTTTACTTAGGAATTCATGATTTTTGTTTTCCAAATGGCATTAAATTTTAAGCACCACTGCATAACATTTTTGTCTTTGGTTAGCATTTCAAGAAGGCTGAGAAAGCGTTATTTGTGCTTGCCCATCTCTAACTCACTGAGTTAAGAACTGCACCATCAGAAAAAAAAAAAGCTAAAATGTTAAATAATCTTCCTCTCTCCATTTTTTCAGAGACCCAAGGCTTGAGGCATTCTAAACAATACAAATATCACCTACTACCCAGTCTCAGGGCCCATCTCCTCCTGCTCGTAGGGATTGGGCTCAATAACCTGCATACTACATAATGTCCAGTCCCCTGAGATAGCTGCTCACAGGATCCCTTCCTGAGTCTCTACAATAGATGATGAAAACTCTGATGAGTGGTGCAGGAAATGGGGAGCTGGGAAAATGACCAGGATTCTTCTGACGCTGCTTTCACTCTGATTTCATAATTTTCTCAAGTTAATAAGAGAACAGAGCTACCATTTGGAGTTGGAATTAAGGAAATGAAGTGAGCTCCCTGGTAAACTTCCCTCTGCCCCCAGGTGGATTTGAGTGGGTCTCAAATATGGAGTTTGACTGGTTTCATAATGCTGATCAAACAAAGTTTTAATTTTGTTTGATAAATGAAAGCTCTATCGCGAGCCAGTACAGATGTAGGAATTGAAATTGACTCTGCTTGAATAAATGATTTTTAAAAAATGTTCTGAGTTTATCTAGGATTCTCTGGGGACCTTATTTTAGTCTTTGGTTGGCAGTAAGATCAGCTTAACTGATGCACTTAGCTTTACTTTTCTCTTTAATATATTTCCTATAAAAAGTATTTTCCAGGTGAATTGATTGCTTTATAATGCCCTTATTAGCAGGTCACCTTACAAAACATTACATTTGCTTTATGAATGCCACTTCTTATATGTCCCTTTGTAGACATTAATAATTCTCCTGACTTATCATCAGATTGACATGAATTTGAATTATTTTCCCGGTACAGATCTTCCTTGACTTATAATGGGGTTACATCTTGATAAACCCATCTTATGTTGAAAAGATCATAAGTCAAAAATGCACTCGATGCACCTAACTTACTGAATATCATAGCTTAGCCTAGCCTACCTTAAATGTGCTCAGAACACCTACATTAGCCTACAGTTGGCCAAAGATCTAACACAAAGCCTATTTCATAAAAAAAAAAAATGTCGGATATCCCATGTTATTTACTGAACACTGTACTGAAAGTGAAAAACTGAATGGTTGTATGGTACAGAATGGTTGTAAATGTATTGGTTGTTTACCCTCATGATTGTGTGACTGAGTGGGAACTGTGGCTGCTGCCACGGCCCAGCGTCACCAGAGAGGACTGGAATATCACTGGCCTGAGAAAGAACAAAATTAAAAATTAAAAATACCGTTCCTACTAAATGCATATGGCTTTCACACATTCGTAAAGTTGAAAAACTGTTAAGATGAACCATCGTATGTCAGGAACCATCTGCCATGGGAATTGATTGTGCTGATCCATCCACACAATTTTGCCAGTATATGATGCATCCACACATTTTCCAGAACGGAATGATCTACACAGTGTGATTTTTAAAGATATCCTACAAGCCTAATGCCGCACATAATCTTCCCCAACCTGGTGCTAGCAATTCCACCAACATACATTCTTTTGGTTTTTTGGTGTCATCCAAATTTAAAATCCCTGTTTAAAATAAGGTTACCTCTGTAATATTGTCTGCCAACTGCACTTCAATAAAAGAATAAAATAAGTGAATACATACATACATACATAGAATGTATTTCTGGGAGAAACACCATCTTAAACTACCACAAATAATATTTTAAAAGAGATTGTGTGATAATATTATATGGAAAGGTCCTTGTAGTCCCTAAAAGGTAGACCCCAAGAGAGAAGTCAGCTGTTTGTTATGGGAGGAAAGATTGAAGAGAATGAATATAAAACTATCAAAGGTACACACATTGTCTATGTATAATTTTATGTACACTTTTCTCCTGGTCCTCCTGCAATAAAATGAAAGCACCCATTTGGGACATTCTGGGTGAATCAGAATGAGTGGGGTGTGTGTGTGTGTGTGTGTGGTGAATTTGTTTCTATATTATGTCCCACCTCTTTCTTGACTCCTTTAACTGCTAATCTGTTTTCTGTAATTTGTTTCAAGAATATTATGTAGGTGCAGTATGTACACTTTCATGCAGTATGTACACTTTCATGCAGTATGTACACTTTGGGGGATTGGTTTTTTTCACTCAGCATAATTCTCTAAAGATTCATCTAAATTTTTGTGTGTATCTATAGTTCATTTTTATTGCTTAGTAGTATCCCATGGTAAATGTACCATGGTTTCTTTAACTGTTTACCTGTTAAAAGTCATCTGAATTGTTTCCAGTTTTTGGCTAATATGAATAAAACTACTATAAAATTCATGTACAGGTTTTTGCATGACATTAAGTCTTCATTTCTCTGAGATATATGACAGAAGGCAGTTACTAGTCATATGATAGTTACATGTGTAGTTTTTAAGAAACTGGGAACCTGTTTTCGAGAGTGGATTTGCATTCTCACAAGCAATGTATGAGGAATCCAGTTTTTCCACATTTTTGCCAGCATTTAATGTTGCCAAAATATTTTATTTTGGCCATTCTGACAGGTATATATTGATATCTCATTGTGGTTTTAATCACATTTTCCTAATTTCTAAGTCACTTAACATTGCTTCATATGCTTATTTTCCATCTGCATATCATCTTTGGTGAATTTCTTTTTTATTTAGCTCATTTTCTAATTGGAGTGTTTACATTTTTACTTGGTATTTATGTATAATTCCTGTATATTGCTGAATTCTATTTGCTAATATTTTGTTAAGATACTTACATTTATATCCATAAGGGATATTGTTCTCTCATTTTCTTTGATTATATTGCCTTTATCTGCTTTTGGTATGAGGGTAATACCAATTTCATAAAATCAATTGAGAAGTCTTTTTTCTTCTATTTTCTAGAAGCAAAGCTTTTCTAGTCCTCTTGCAGTAGATCAAAACACTCGTGTGAATTTTTGAATGTTCATCTCTGGGTGAGTCAAGGTGTACTGTGTATGTGTATGTGTGTGTGCGTGCGCATAGTGAGCCTATTGCTGAATATGACCTCATACAATAAGCTTCTGATAGCTTCAAGTACTTCTAAAATATCTCTTGAGAATAGGGAAGTTATTGTATGTGAATTCTTACTATATGACTAGAAAGAAAGAAGGGTGAAAATTATTATTATTAATTTTTAGTAATAGAGAATTATTCCATAACAAGGTAATACAAATATACATAGTTCTTATGATAATCTCCAATTTCTTCCTAGCTAAGAAATTGATGAAAGCCTTTAGACTAATATGGACTTTTCCCTTCCCTGCATTATTCAGATTCTGCTCATACTTTAATGATGTCCCATAGTATAGTGTTCCTTCTTGTTTTATTCTGAGATTTCTGTTTGTTTGGATTAGAGTTTTTGTTATTTTTCATGAACCTATTCATATATTCTTAGATAGTTGTTAATATAATTATGTACTAAATCTTTGTATAAGATGCTAAAGATGTTTTGTATTCTTCTAACATGCTCTGAATCAACCTGCCTAGAGTATATCCCACAGAACACTATTCTCATGAAGTATTCTACACCCATCACAAAAAAACAATATTTTAAAAATTGAATACTAAACCTAGCATTGAGCTAGGCATTAGGGATATAAGGTAAAAAGGAGGCATGCTTTTTTCGATAAAATAAAAATTCCTAGGTAATAATTCCTAGGCATTTTTCCGGTGGTAAGACTAAAAGACTTATTTATTTATTTATTTATTGTAATCTCTACACCAGATGTGGGGCTCGAACTCATGACCCTGAGATCAAAAGTCACATGTTCTATCTGATTGAGCCAGCCAGCATCCCTAAAAGATTTTACATTTTAAGCAAATTATCTTCTCAAATACATATTGGGTCTGGGGAGCATAATGTGAGATTGTGAAGATTAAAATTTATAATACATAATTATGATAAAAATGAGAAAAACCATTGAAAGTATATTATTCCCTAGCTTGGTCAATTACCAGGTTGGTCTACCTCAATGGACTTAACAAACAGGAGAAAGAAGGTTGGAGTACTAAAAAGGGCTAGCTGGAAGCAAATACTACTTGTATAACTGTGGTTACCATGAGAATTTCCTTTTATATTTATTGTTTGACACAAGATAGGTGACCTTTCAACATTATCTATTAGAGTTGAGGTCAAGGAGATCATTGAATTGATTCTTCAAGAAATTAAGTGAATCTCCAAGCCTAGCAATTCCAAGTAGCTAAATATTGAAGAAGAAGAAAAAAAAAGCTCATGAGTGATGAGTAAAACAAAGTTGACTTGGCAGGTTGGTATATGAATTTATTTTAAATGTTTAATTTCCCACAATTCCTTTGAATAAATTTGTAACTTGCTACAAAGAATAACATCTAGGGCCATCTGAGGAGTTATGGAAGGTAGTTTTCTGTTAAGTGACTGGTGATCTGAGATCTAAAGTATGAGGAGGAGTTAACTGAGTTAAAGAGTGGTGGTTGGGGTGGGGGGGAAGGCCTGCAAAGCCCTTGAGGGAGATGAAGCAGATGTTTAGGGACCTGAAATAAAACGGTGTGGCTGAAGCATAGCCTGAGGTGAGATCTTGATGTGGGATGAGATTAGAGAAGTGAACAAGAACAAGATGATGCAGCCTTGAAAAGCAAGTTAAAATTTTATTCTAATCATAAGAACAATGGGAAGGCATTTCTAAATTTTGAGGGATGGTGGTGGTGGTATTTATTCATTGAAAAGATCATTCTAGCAGCAGTACAGATAACTCATCTGGAGGAAGCAAGGTGGCAGGGAGGCCAGTTAAGATGTGAATTGTATTGGTGAGGGTAACATCTTCTGGTGGCTTGTACTTTGGTGATGACAGCTGAAATGGAAAGGAATGGGTGGTTCTTGGAGATGTTGAGTAGTTAAAATTAACAGAATGACTGGTGGTACCATTCATGAAACAGAGACACTGGAAGAGGACCAGCTGTTAATAGAACTGTAATCATAAGTTGAGATTGCTTAGGCAAAGAGCAGAGAGAGAACAGCAAGTATCCCGTGACCAAGTCTTAAGAAATTCTAATGTTAGTGTCTAGGCGGCAGAGAATAAGCCTGTGGAAGAGACTCGGAGTACCTGAAGTTGGAAGAGGCAACCTAGGGAATAGAATGTTTCAGAAGCTCAGCGGAGAAGTGTGCTGCTGGAAAGCTATTTGATTTCATAATATGAGATCATCTATGACTTTAGCAAGATGTCTTTCACACAGAGAAGAGAACATCTGGACTAGAGTGGAATGAGGAGCGAATATTAAGTGAAGAAACTGAAACTGAAATTTAGAGAATTCCTTTGAGATGTTAGCACTGAAAAGAAGGCAAAAACTAGGGCAGTATGGGTATAGGATTCAGACTCGCCCTTTATCACAAACCTGTTCCTTGTTATCTGATGGAGTAATTTTGCAAACTATTGAGGTACTCATCTTGTAGATTTTTTTTTTCTTTTGAGTATTACCACTACTTCCGATCTAATTTCTAAAGAGGAAAAAATTATCTTCCAAGCTTTCTATGTCAGTCTGGGTACTTGCTGATGAACCCAGTAGTGCATAACTTTAATTAAGTGATTCAATCACAGAGTATGTTAATACCATTTATATAATGTATTTTAATTTAATTCTATGCCATTAACTGGGAAATGTACCAACTTACCAATAACCTATTTGTCCTAGAAAAGGACCAAGATACTGATTGTGTTTACCTATAAAATAATTTGGTTTGTTATGACTCAGGGTCACAGAGTCATTGTGAATCTACATTAGAAAGGTGTTAAATGGTTCTGAAAGAGTCTTTTCTATGTTACTAACCTGAGAGTGAATATTCTTGAATAGAGGTACTTGCATTGTTCTGTGATTTGTGTGTTGCAGTACTATAATAAAACTTTTTTCTTTTTCTTTTATTTTCAGAGAAAATTAGTACATTTATTTTTTTTTTAAAGATTTTATTTATTTATTTGACAGAGAGACACACAGCTTGAGAAAGGGAACACAAGCAGGAGGAGTGGGAGAGGGAGAAGCAGGCTTCCCGCGGAGCAGGGAGCCCGATGAGGGGCTCGATCCCAGGACTCTGGGATCATGACCTGAGCTGAAGGCAGATGCTTAACGACTGAGCCACCCAGGTGCCCGGAAAGTTAGTACATTTATATTTCCTCCAAATTAAAATATCTCATTTAGGATAAATTAATTAAATAATTCAACCTTAGAGCAAAGGGGGAAATGAAATGTTTTGGCTGGAAATTTATAAGAATTAAAGATAGTGCTTCAGTAATTAATGTATTTTGAAATAAGATCTCAAAGTTCATTACAATTGTTATTTGATTCTTCAGGGATTATGTAAAAAAGCACATACTTGAGAGGGGAGAAAACTTACTTGCTAACTTTGGCTACCATGGAAATTCGCTTAGTGATTTCACATATTTGAAACAGAGATTAGCCTTGTTCTTTGTGAATCCAAATGGTGGATGGATTAAGCTGAAAGTGTTTTTAGAAAATACGAGTTTTCACATATCTATCAAACTATCATTTATTGTGCCCTTGCACAAGGAGTTCATAATCAAGAAAAGAAGTAGTCTTGGGTTTGTCAAAATATGTCATGAGCTGAAGTAATAAAGTGGCTATTAAGAAAATGTTTAAATATATGTGTGGCAGTCAGAATTCTAAGATGGCCATAACCATCTCCAGTCATTAATTCCAAGATGGCCTCCTATATGCCAGGTATTTAAAGAAACACTAATTTAGGAGCTATTGTGAAGGTATTTCACAGATGCAATTAAGGACCCAAACTGGTTGACTTTAGGAAAGGAAATCTATCTTTGGTGAGCCTGACCTAACAAGGTGAGCTCTTACAAGGGACTGGGCTCCCCCGGGAGGGAGAGATTCAAAACAGTAGGAAGATTTAACACAATTGCTGACATGAAGTTGGAGAGAGCCAAATGGCAAGGAATGCAGGTGGCCTCTAGGAATTAAAAGCAGCCCCTGCTGACCCAGAGCAAGGAAATAGGGTGCTCAGTCCTCCAACTGCAAGGAATTGAATTCTACCCCTGAGAAGAATAAACTTGGAAGCAGATTCCCCATCCCCACCCCCCCAGAGCCTCCAAATGAGGATTCATACTGGCTGATACCATGATTTCAATCTTGTAATTCCTTGAGCTCAGAACCCAGTTCTGTCAGGCCAGATTTCTGACTTGCAGAACTGTAGAGTGTGGATATGAAGAAAAGGGACCCTCATGCACCATTGGTGGGAATGTAAATTGGTGTAGGAACTATGAAGAGTATGGAGGTTCCTCAAAAAATTAAAAAAAATAGAATTACCATGTGAGCTAGCAGTCCCACTTCTGGGTATAAATCCAAAGGAAATGAAATCACTGTCCCAAAGAGATATCTGCACTCCAAAGTTCATTGCAGCATTATTTATAATAACTAAGACATAGAAACCCAAGTACCCATCAACAGATTAATGGATAAGGAAAATGTGGTACACACACACATACACACAATAGAATGTTATTCAGCTTTAAAAAAAGACAGAAATCCAGGGCGCCTGGGTGGCTCAGTCAGTTGAGTGGCTGCCTTCGGCTCAGGTCGTGATCCTAGGGTCCTGGGATTGAGCCCCATGTTGGGCTCTGTGCTCAGCAGGGAGCCTGCTTCTCCCTCTCCCTCTGCCTGCCTGTCTGCCTACGTGTGATCTCTCTCTCTCTCTAATAAATAAATAAAATCTTTAAAAAAATAATAAAAATAAAATAAAATAAAAAAAGACAAATCCTGCAACTTGCAACAACATGGGTGAAACTTGAGGTCATTCTGCTAAGTGAAGAAAGACAGAGAAAGATAAATACTTTATGATCTCATTTATATGTGGAATCTGAAAACACCAAATTTGAAGAAAAGAGAGTAGATTGGTAGTTGCCAGAGGCAGGGACTAGAATTTAGAATGGAAGTCAAAGCTGTAATCTAATCACATATGGATTCTTAAATTTTTCCTGTATCAAACAGAGAGAGACTACTGACTCTTAGGAAACAGATTCTGTGTTTAGTTCACTTTAACCTACATTGATATTGTACCTACAGTGTGTCTGGGTATCCTATTGGCAATCTAAAACATATGGGGGCACTTGGGTGGCTCAGTCGGTTAAGCATCTGACTCAATTTTGGGTCAGGTCATGATCTTGAGGTTGTGAGATCGAGCCCTGTGTTGGGCTCTACACTGGTCATAGAGCCTGCTTAAGATTCTTTCTCCCTCTCCCTCTGCCCCTCCCCACCCTGCTCTCTCACCCTCTCTAAAAATTAAATAAATAAATAAATAAATAAATAAATAAAGCAAGCATATGGCGAGAGCCACCATTAAAATTGGATTTTATCAGTGTAATGCTTTGGATTTTATCAGTGTAAAAACAAAATAATCAATAGCCATATGTATAGTTTTCTGCATATAATATTTGAGCCAGATAACTCTAGAGAAATTGGAGAAATGTGTCATAACCTCTTTTTGCTGAGATTTCTCAAATTATCAGGATGGCAACTTCCCTAGAAGTTTGAAGATAAAATAATTTGAAGGAGTGTCATATTATACATCTACAGAATTTCCATGTGACTAATTAATTCAAATTCTGAAGTTAGAAAGACATATCTTTGATTCTTGGGTCTGTCATATTGCAGCTGCAGGATCTTGCATTTCTCTTTGGTAAAATAGGAATAGTAAGGCATTTCGCAAAAGGCATTCTGAGTGCAATAAATTAGAAACTTCTGTGAAAATTACTTAGCAAAATGCTAGGCCCAGGAGACTTTCAGTCAATATTAGTTTTACTTCTTTCTTCAATATTCAAAGAAAAACTGAAAGCATGAATTGGAATTTCCAGATCCAATGTTATTCCTTACAATTTCACACAGCAACAGCTGATACAGACACAATTTTATTTTCAATCACAGCCACTAGCTTCCCAAACGTGTGGGGAATTCCCTTGCTGTTTGGAATGTTGCATAGACCTTTGCTATTTTACAAATCACTTCAGTTCACCTGGAGGAAAAAATTACTTTAAATAAAAAATTGCATCTCCAGGGACTAGAAGACCAGACTAATTCTCTACATGATGCAGGGAGAAATCATGAGAGCTCACTACATTCCAGGAAAGCAATGAATATATTCTTTTGTTTTATTCTGTTTTTAAGAACAGAATGAGTCTTGCTGTTCAAGAAATCCTTTCAAATTTTTAAAATATCTTTCTGTATTATTATGTAGGTTTTTCAGTAGTAAATAGCCTTCTTTCTCCTTTTCTCCCCTCTTTCGTTTCTCCATGCGTCGTAGAGGATGAGCTATAAAGTTAAGCAGGCCTGACTGAAATCCTGTCTGTCAATTGCTGTCTTACTTTGGGAAAGTTACCTCACCTCTCTGAGACTCCGTTTCTTTATATGTAAATTGAAAATAATACTTTATAGCACAGTTGTAAGGATTAAATGAGGTAAAATATGAACTTTTTTTGCAGTATCTGGCATCAATAAAATGTTCAATAAATATTGGTGACAATTCATAGCTACTATTATCAGGTAGGGGAAACACATGTAGTAATGCCTATGGAAGTTCACACAGAACTGAGCTCCCTGCAGTTCTTTAAAGAGTTGTGCTGATGGAATGTGAGAATCTCAAGGTTCAAATCTAGTCAGAGTCCCACTGCAGGACTCTAAACAGGGGTATTTGGACCTAAAGTAAAAAAAACAGAGACACGAGGATATAGACATGGGAAAATACTAGTCAAGATAGTTTAAAGGAAAAGGATGATCTTCAGTGGAAGAAAATGGATTTGTTTCATATATTCAGAAAAATGTGTTATTCTAAGGAGACTAGAAGTAGTCAAGTAGTGGTTTCTTCTCCAAAACACTCACAGATACTCATAATCACACTGTCCAATTTACCACACTGCCAGCCATCCTCAGGAAGGTGATAGGCCTGAAGGATATTCAGTGTCTGCTCCTTACTCTTTCCACCCAAAAATCCAAAAGAAAAGGCAAAATAAAAAAATTACATAAAATTCTTAGTCAAAAATTAAAGATAACTTTTAGAAAAGTTACCTCTCTGAGCATCAGTTCCTTCACTGTCTTGACGGATCACTGTGAGAAGCAAAGGGTGAAAGGCCCCTTAACACCGATTCTTCTCTACATGCAATGGACACATTTACCCAGTTGCTACAGACACTTATAAATTGGCTTTTGCCTTATTGTAGGCTTTCTTTCCATCCTTCTATTAACCCTTTCTCAGTATCTACCTTTATATCTGCTCTTTTTGACACTGTGCTTTAATTTCCCTGTCTTTTGCTGTACCCTTGTCTCCTTCAATAGCAGACATCACATACTCCACTGCTAGGCTCAGACCCTGTGCACTCCCTTAAGAGACTGTGATGTAATGTATGGTGATTAACATAACATAATAAAAAAAAAAAGAGAGAGAGACTGTGTTCAGAGGTTGACCTTCGGCTCCATGCACAAGTTCACTCTGCTGGCTCCAGCTTTGGGACAGTATCCACACTGAAGAGCTATTTGAGCTGAATATATGCCTGAAATAACACTATACTCTTTTTAACCAGCTGGCCAGAAGATTTATCTCTCTTGCTTGTCACAGTGGGAATCATTCTGGCCTTAGGACTCTGAGCTCCAGAGGGCCCAGCACTGGGAATATATTTCTCATGGAACTCAAATCCTGACCTTAGGACATATGCACAAAGGCACAGGTGGGAGTGGAGGGAGCAGCTTCCAGGTGGATCACCAGTTCTTGAGTAGTAGCTCACATACTAGAAATGGTACAGGCCATCCTGATGACAGAATGCCTGGGTCACACTGACACTGTCTGTGTCAAACTGCCCATGGCTCTTGAATTCAACAGCATCAGGGAGGAAAGTAACAGAGGATGCTCAGCTCAGTAAGAGTTTCCCTGCCAAAAGTGCACTAAAGTTTCCATTATAAATGAAGGAGAGTTTAAAGATAGAGTTAAAGAAGACAATTCTGGATGCCGAAAAGGCACTCCTTCCTTTCAGGCTTGGATTGGGCCTCCTCATCAGACAAGTAGAATCTTTCTCACATCTTCATAAAAGTCCCAGGATCCTCTGGAATTGAATCATATCCCAGTTAACCATTAACTTGTGAGATATTGATCAAATAACATCACTCTCTTGACTTTCAGTTTGCCATTTTGTAAAATGAAGTGTTCTCTTTCAACCTAAAAGTATGTGATGATACTCAGCCTTAAAATATAAGTAAGAACTAAATTATTCTTATCTTTCAAGTTTTCAAGTTGAAATATATGGATTTATTCAGCAGAGTGAATTGATCTGCTGAAGAGAACTGGGCATCTCTGACTTGGGATGCTCAGCAAAAGTATTATATGGATCAGCGACTGCCAAACTTTTCTGATTCGATGTACTAAGTCATGAAGCACATTCCCATTAGTAACAGTGGCTCACCATAGTATTGACCACATAGGGGTTGGAAGGTAAGGTATCCAATGGAGAGAGGGATATGTGTGGGTTGAGCATTCCTTGGGTAATTCTATTCTGTCCTTTTCACGCCATGTTGAGAATCACTATTATAAATAGAATTTGCCTACTGAAACTTACAGGCTTGGAAAACTGTCAAAGGAAAGAACTTCCAAGTGATCAGAACAGACCCTGACTAACAGAATCGAAGATAAATCTACTTCAGAGTGCAGGCTGAGTGTGTATTTATTTAAAGTCAGTAGATATCTTCTGGCACAGCAGAAGACTAAGATAATAATAATTAACCAAAGAAAGGAGAATGTAGATGAGAAAGACTTCGATTTTTAAATTTTGTTAGCTTTTTAAATTAATTACAAAGTTAATAATACTTAATTTAACAAATCCAATCATATAAGAGTGTGTTAAAAAAAACTTAGTAGGCTCCCCTTATACTTCTCTTTGATCTACCTCACTGAAGGAAATACGGTGTGGGATGTAGATATCTACATCATTCTCTATGTTTGTACAAATACACAGGGTTGGTTTTGACAAAAATAGGACAATATACGAATATATTTATTTCAACTTGTTTTTGTGATTAAAAATATCATGGCTTTGATGGCTTCACAAATTCTACCAAATATTTAAAGAAGAGTTAATACATATTCTACTCAATCTATTCCAAAAAATAGAAGAAAAAGGAAAACTTCCAAATTCATTCTATGAGACCAGCAGTACCAAAACCAGATAAAGACACCACACACACAAAAAAAGAACTATAGGCCAAAATCACTGATGAACATAGATGCAAAAATACTAGCAAACCGAATCTAATAGTACATTAAAGAAACCATTCACCATGATCAAGTGGGATTTATTCCCAGGATGGAAGGGTGGTTCAATATTCACAAATCAATCAGTATGATACATCATATCAGTAATAGAAAGGATCATTTCAATGGACACAGGAAAAGCATTTACAAAGTATAACATCCATTCATGACAAAAACCCTCGACAAAGTAGGTTTAAAGGGAACACACCTCAATATAATAAAGGCCATATATGAAAAATTCACAGCTAATGTCATCCTAAAGGGAGAAAAATGGAGACTTTCTCTCTAAGGTCAGGAACAAGACAGAATGTCCACTTTCACCACTTTTATTCAATATAGTAGTGGAAATCCTAGCCACAGCAATCAGACAACAAAAGCAAATAAAGAGCATTCAAATTAGTAAGGAAGAGATGAAACTTTGACTTTTTGAAATGGTATTATCTATAGAAAACCTAAAAAAATCTACCAAAAACCTGCTAGTACTGATAAAAGAATTCAGTAAATTCACAGGATACAAAATCAAAGTGCAGAAATATGTTGCATTTTTATACATTAATAATGAAGCAGTGGAAAGAGAAATTAAAAAAAAAAAGTCCCATTTACAATTGCACCAAAAATAATAATATATCTAGAGATAAACCTAACTAAAGTAGTGGAAGACATGTACTCTGAAAACTATAAAACACTGATGAAAGAAACTGAAGGTGACACAAAGAAATCCCATGCTCATGGATTGAAAGAACAAATATTGTGAAAATGTCTATACTACCCAAAGCAATCTACACATTTAACGCAATCCCTATTAAAATACTAACAGCATTTTTCACAGAGCTAAAACAAACAATCCTAAAAATTGTGTGGAACCACAAGAGACCCCAAATAGCCAAAGCAACCTTGAAAAAAGAAGCAAAGCTGGAGGCATCACAATTCTGGACTTCAAGTTTTATTACAAAGCTGTAGTCATCAAGAGAGTATGGTACTGGCACAAGAATAGACACATAAATCAATAAAATGGAATAGAAAACCCAGAAATAAACCCACAGTTACATGGTCAATTAATTTTAAGCAAAGCAGGAGAGAATATCCAATGGGAAAAAGACAGTTTCTTCAGCAAATGGTGCTGGGAAAACTGGTCAGCTACATGCAAAAGAATGAAATTGGACCACTTTCTTATACCATACACAAAAAAAATCTCAAAAAGGATTAAAGATCTAAATGTAAGACCCTGAAACCATAAAAATCCTAGAAGGGAGCACAGGCAGTAATGTCTCTGACATTGGCCTTAGCAACTTTTTTCTAGATATGTCCCCCTGAGGCAAGGGAAACAAAAGCAAAAATAAACTATCTGGACTACATCAAAATAAAAAGCTTCTGCACAGCAAAGGGAACAATCAACAAAACTAAAAGGCAGCCTACAGAATGGGGAGAAGATATTTGCAAATGACATATCGGATAAAGGTTAGTATTTAAAATATATGAAGAACTTATAAAATCAACACCCCCAAACCAAAAATAATCCAATTAAAAATAGTCAGAAGACATGAACAGACATTTCTTCAAAGAAGACATCCAGATGGCCAACAAGTACATGAAAAACACTCAACATCACTCAGTATCAGAGAAATGCTCATCAAAACTACAATGAGATATTACTTCACACCTGTCACAATGGCTAAAATCAGAAGCACAAGAAACAACAGGTGTTGGCAAAGACTGGAAAACAAGGTACCCTCATGCAGTGTTGGTGAATGCAAACTGGTGAAGCCACTCTGGAAAACAGTATGGAGGTTCCTCAAAAAGTTAAAAATAGACCTACCCTATGATCTAGTAATCACAATACTGGGTATTTACCCAAAATAATTAAAAAGCACTAATTCAAAAGGATACATGCACCCCTATGTTTATAGCAACATTATTTACAATAGTCAAATTATGGAAGCAACCCAAGTGTCCATCAATAGATGAATGGATAAAGATGTGTGTGTGTGTGTATGCGATGGAATATTATTCAGCCATAAAAAGAATGAAATTTTGCCATTTGCAATGGCATGGCTTGAGCTAGAGAATATAATGCTGAGTGAAATAGAGAAAGACAAATACCATATGATTTCACTCATGTGTGGAATTTAAGAAACAAAACAAAGGAGCAAAGGGGGGAAAAAGAGAGAGACAAATAAAAAACAGACTCTTAATTATAGAGAACAAACTGATGCTTACCAGAGGGGAAGTGGGTGCGGGATGGGTGAAATAGGTGATGGGATTAAAGAGGCACTGTGATAAGCACCGGTGATGTACGGAAGTGCCGAATCACTATATTGTACATCTGAAACTAATATAACACTGTACGTTAACTATGCTGGAATCAAAATAAAAAATTTTTTAAAATGTTTAAAAATAGCATGGCTTTCTTTTCACAATAATATATAGTTACATAGAGATTGAGATAGAGATGGAGCTAGAGATTGAGATAGAGATGGAGCTAGAGATAGCGAGGTAGAGAAAGATGAGAAAAACAGAGATAGATTATGGAACACATTATTTGGTAAACCATTCCCTACTTATTAATATTCAGGCTTTTCCAGCTTTTTTTGACATAAAAAAATCACTTAAAGGAATATCCTTTTACATGTCCTGTGTCCTTAAATGTTTTCTTTTTTTTCTCTTTATAAGTTAGAGTCCCAAAAATGGCATATCTGAGTTAGAGGGCATGATAGTTTAAATTTTAACTTAAATCGTGCCAGAATTCTTTCCAAAAAAGCTGACCTGCATTCTCACTGGTGGTGCATGAGAGGAACCATTTCACCTCCCAGCAATGGATGTAATGATTTTTCTAGTTTTTGCTTACTGTAAAAGCGAAAATGGCAGCAGCATTGTTCCTGACTTGTGGTCTTTAGTCATTTGCAATTAACTTCTTCTAACCTACCTGTTTGTGCCCATTCTCACAAGTAGCTTATTCTGTCCATTTTAATTTGTGAGAAATTTTTATATATTGACCATATTTCTCATCTGTCCAAATTATTTATAAATATTTGAGAACTGAATTTTTAAACTTTAAATAATAAAGCTTTTCATATGTCTACTTATAATTCATAGTCCTGGTATTTTTCCTTAGTTAAATTATATTGAAAATCATCTTCATATGCAGTGAGCATTCACATAAGTTTGACCATTCACAATCTCAGCATCTGTAAATATGAGGACCCTGTTATCCATTATGTGCTTGTACAAGTTTATAACAGAAGTTTGAACAAAAATTTGTTTTTTTTTTTCTTCTTTTTTTTTTAGGGGCGGGGGTGCAGAGGGAGAAAAAGAATTTTAAGCAGACTCCATGCCCAGCACAGAGCCTGACACGACACAGGGCTCGATCTCACAACCCTAAGAGCATGACCTGAACCAAAATTAAGACTGGGCCACTTAACCAACTGAGCCACCCCCTGATGTTTCTCTTCTTAACGTCACATGTAACGTATTGAAAATAGTTTCGAAGCACTAACACTATATCCAAGATAAAAATTAGTGAATGATTCATTCTCAGGTAGTTTATCTACCATGACTATTTAATCAGAAGTATATTCAATCAAGGGTACTTTCCTTTCCATTTCCAATATCATTTTATTTTAATGCTCTATTTTAAGTCAAGTTTCATCCCTCCCTAATCCCATTCTTCCTTTCTTCCATCCTTCCTTCCCTCACTTTCTTCTTTCCTTCTTTTAACAGTGTTATTCTATTTAGATAGGCTAGTCAAATTTCAGTTTTTTTCTTTCCTTCATTTTTTCTGTCTTTAATTTTATAAATCACATAATAAACATCCTTTGAAAAGTAAGAGGTGCTAAGAATATATATTTTTCTATCCTCATAGAAAAAAGGGTATTGAAAAGATGGATAAGTGACAAAGACTATAAGATCTCTTAAACACATTTGAAACACATAGATCAACTTGATGAAACTTCATTTCATTGTTTTCAAAATGCACAAGTTGAAGCAGGAGGTATTATTTCAGAAAAAAGAAATAAGATTAATGAGAGCAACAGTAATGATGAATTACATGTGCCTGTGGTAAAGTCTGTTTGCAAAGAAGTCTAGATCATATCGATCTAATGAAGAAACATTTAAAAAGAATTCAAGGACCTGCTTTAAAAACATGAATTTTTCAAAATTTTATTCCACTAAATTTATTTTATTTTAGATTCTCATTATTTTTAACTTACCAGAGGTTAAATTATGAAATATTGGATACTCTTTATCTTGACACATTTTGATGACCTTGATAGAGGAATGATATTTATTATTATATTATTCAAAAAAGGAGAGATTTTTCACAGAGAGACTTCCATCAGATTCTTAGGTATTTATCATTATGGCAGAATGGCTCTAAAGATGTCATTATCATAGAACAAGACAATTAATGTGGTAGACAAAAAGAAATAGAATGATACCTCAATTAAAGTCAGAGAATGAATCCAGAAAACGGTGATCCCCTATACTATTGGCTGTCACAGCAAAGACAACAAAACAATCAAATGACATCTATAGTGAGAAGGTAAATGGGGTAACTCTGCATTGTCACATTTGCCACCCGACATTTTTTTAAAAGATTTTATTTATTCATTTGACAGAGAGAGAGACAGTGAGAGAGGGAACACAAGCAGGGGGAGCCGGAGACAGAAAAGCAGGCTTCCCACGGAGCAGGGAGCCCGATGCGGGGCTCGATCCCAGGACCCTGGGATCATGACCTGAGACGAAGGCAGCCTCTTAACCCACTGAGCCATCCAGATGCCCCTACCACCCGACATATTTAAAAGAATTTAGTATCACTTGTAAAATCTTGCAGACATTTAGACAAGGGTTGTGATCCTCTATTAACTGTAATGATGCTTATCATTATTGTTGACATCGATTGAGAATTTACTTTGTGTGTAGCATATGATGAAAATATTAGACTTTCAAACCTTTTTTCATACCAAGGCCACTGAACAGAATTCTGACCCCATTCATTTTATAGGGAGGAGGGGCTAGCAGAATTGACCAATTTCCATATTCTGACACTGCCTCAGACTCACAGAAGGATGGCATGTACACCTTTGGGCTGGTGTAGTGACCAAATGCTGTCATCTTTGATTAATTTTGCTCCAGAAACTTGTGATGACTGGTACTTTGCAGAGGTAATGGGTTTTTTCGCATTTTAGTAAAGATAAGAGTGATTCTCAGTGGTCTTCCTTAATGCCACCAATGTTGTATAACTTGGGCATCATGAAATAGAAAATGAAAAAGAAAAGCATAGAGGAGAAGGATAAGGAATTTGAATTTTCTTGAAATTGCACCTGCTGTTCCACTTAGTATCAGCACAAGTGTGTCCCAAGAAGTGGATACAAAAAAAAAAAGAAGAAGTGGATACAGGTAAGTCTGAAATATTCAATCCCGGCTGGTAAAACCCATTAAAAGATTGAGACAGTAGTTTCAAGGATTGACCAATGATAAAGAACTAACTACATTGTTAGGGATAGCAAGCAAGGTGATGCCTTTCTTGAAAACCTGGAAAAAAATTGAAAAATTAATTGAAAATCATAGAGATATTTACTAATGAGCAGTTAAAGGATTCTACTGTACCTATAACACCATAGATATAGATAGATATCTATATACATCCATATATAGCTGTATCTATTTATTTATATATTTATCCCATCTCTTCCATGCATCCTGTCTACTTATATCTATAGATAGATCTATGCATCCCATACATCCTATATGTGTCTCCCTCTCCTTTACTGTCTCCCTTTCCTTCTGTCTCATCTCTCTCTCTTTCATCTCTCCCATCTATCTACCTATCTCTCTCTATCATCTCTCTCTCTCTCTCTCTCTTTCTGGAGAGAGAATGTATGGGTAATTTAAAACCCATGCTCTCTTCCAACCTGGCCCTATATAGAAAGTGACAACATTGTATATTTCTTAAATTTAGCCTCATTCAGTATCTTTCTATGGCTGATAAGTTGCAACTTTTGAATACCATGAAGACAGATGACAGAGCTCTATCATGCTATTTTGGAAAGAATATAACCTAAGAGGCAATGTCATAGACATAGAATTATTATACTGTTCTGTGCAAGTGATGAGTCTCCTTCTGTAATTCTAACATGTATTTGGATTTATCACAGCTCAAGGGCCCATTTTTAGACTTGAAGCTGGTTCTTTCTTTTCCATTCCATATTGACTTTTATCTTAGCTTGAAGGAGAATTATAGTTTCAATGAAATATTATTACTTGCACAGTTGTAACTTATATAAATAACACCTATAACCCCCTATGCAAAATCTTTCCCATATTTGGACAAGCTTAATGGCAATAGTTATTTAGCTATAGCTAAGCCTAATTTTCTATATATGGAAATATTGACTACATGAAGTGATATTATGCAAAAATCATTACAGAGTTGAAAATAAAACTTTTTTTTTACTTTTTAGTTTGAAATACTTTTAGCTTACAGAAAGGTTTCAAATATGGTACGGAGAGTCACTGTATACTTTAATTCAGCTTTCCCTAATGCTAACATCTTATATGACCATAGTATAATGATCAAAATCAGGAAATTAACATTGTTGCTGTTAACTACATACAGACCTTATTCAAATTTCACAAATTTTTCATTAATATCTTTTTTCCTGGTCCATTATCCCATCCAGGATTCCACATTTTATTCACTTCTGTCTCCTTCATCTCCTCCAATGTGACAGTTCCTCAGTGTTTCCTGTCTTTCATGATGTTGACACTTTTGAAGAGTACTAGCCAGTTATTTATTTATTTTTGATTTGGGTTTGTTTGTTTTTCATGATTAGATTGAGGTCATGTATGTTGGCAAAAATATCAGAGAAATTATGAGCCCTTCTCAGTGCATCTTTTTTATTTTATTTTATTTTATTTTATTATGTTATGTTATGTTAATCACCATACATTACATCATTAGTTTTTGATGTAGTGCATCTTATTAGGAGGTACATGATGCTGATGTCTTATTACTGGTGGTGTTCACCTTTGTCACTTGGTTAAGGTCATTTCTACCACATGACCCCACTGTAAAGTTACATTGGATATTATAATTATGTTATAAATGATATCATTACTAGTTTTTTTGTTGTTGTTCAAATAGTTCCAGCTTTGGCAATTAAGAGTTTCTTTCAACATACCCCATCTTTTATCTTTTTCAGCACTCCCTTATTTTCTGGCACCATGAGATATTCCAAGCTTCTCAAATTTTTTTGACCTAGTCCTGGAATTACTCCAAGGAGCACTGGTTTCCCTTATTGGAGGGTGGGCATTAGAAACCATCATCATCTCAGCACTAGGAGCACTCCCAACTACAGAGGTTTCCTAGTGGATGCTCCCCACAGAAAGTTAGTAAAAATATGTATATGTACTCACCCATGTGTACATGCCCATCAACATTTAATACTCTACCTAAGCATCTATGTATCTATCTATCTATCTATCCTGAGTTAACACTCCTACCTCATATCCCAGTCTTTCAAGACTTCCCCTCTTCTTTGTTTATATCATGTTTCTTTACCAGTGAGATACCTGGGTCTCATTATCTACAATATATTGGCTTATTTGTCCGATCCTACTATACACAAAGCATTTTCATAACTGATAACCCATACCCTGGTGAGGAAAAAAATTGAATAACTAGTTTACAGTACTGAAATACAGGTTTTTTTTTTCTTTTGTCTTACAATATAGAGTTAAAACACTGTTTTTCCAAGTTTTTTAGGTTAATTCATTTCTTCCCAACTCTCTTTGCTGCGGTTATGTGTGGTGGATGACCTAAAATTAAGGCCCAATATTTTGTGCTGCTTTGACATCTGGTAAAATTGGAAGACTCGAATAGCCTAACTGTAAGTGCCCCTTCTCACTCTGTTCTTGCCAATTAGGTGCCCTAGCCAGACAACCTCCTTATCAAAGGAGCAGGGGCAGTCCCTGCTTTTTCCGTGAGGAGTCCGTTTCAGTGGCTCACCAGGCCACAGAATTACTCCAAAAAGCCAATCACATCTTCCTGTGGGGACCAGGGGGCTGTATATGGATTGGTTAGGTGACCTCATGGCACAATGGTAGCGCATCTGACTCCAGTTTTATTTTTCCTAATTTTTATGGTATTGGGTTGTTTTAAAAGTTTCCTGTTTTAGTAACATCCAGATACTTTAGCACATTTTTATGCTTGTTTGTTTGGTATTGGGGAAAGGGCTGGTGAGTCCTCTTTTTCTCAGCGGGTCCTACTTTTCCCTTTTTACATGTTTTCCCTTCACTACCCAATGGCTTAAGGGTGCATTTGTCTCCCTTTTTGTCTTTCTGTTTCTCCCCTAGAAGCTATACTTTTCAAAGATACCCCTTATTTAAATCATGCAGATGTTGTGATCCCTTCCCTTTAGTTCATGCTCTTAAATATCAGAAGGTTTTTCAGTATTTTCAGACTTACTGCGGGCTAGTCTTTCATACAATAATTTTAGGTCAACATTAGTTCCCTTCTCTCATTTCCTTTTTCTGTCTTCCTTGCAGTTTTTCATGGTTTGCCTTTGCTCACCAAAAAGCCTAGAAACAGAGCAAGGGTGGGGTCAGAAGTGTGAAAGTCCATACACTAGGATTTGGTGAACTTTTTTCTCTTTTTATTCACAGTTATTTTTTAAATTTTGGTATTCTCTGATGGGATAATTTTTGTGTAGTTTTATTTTTCTCTTGTATTTTTTTTGTATTATTGTTGGGAGACAGAAAGTTGCCTTCAGTCTTCAATAATGTTTTATATTGTTTCTAGAGTTATATTACTCTCTGTAATTAATGTTTCCTGTGCCAACAATTTAATTTTCTCATCTCTGTCTAATATCTGGGTGGGGGAGAATTCCTGCTGGTAAAGATTTTACAGTGAGGTTGATTCAGAAACTGCTCAGTGTAGATATGCCTAAGGAAAAAAACAGTGATGTCCTGGACAGTTAATCTAAGCAGTCCTCTCTGCAAAACTTAAATATTAATCCTGCCTGACACCATTTGGAGAAGAGAAAAAGGCTAAGCAAGTGCTGACTAAAAAGAATGTCTTCTTACGCATCCATTACTTCTACTTGTGTGCTTCCTAATATTCTGTTTCATTGAAGCACGCGGAAATGAATATTAGAAATAAGGGTCCAGGGGCACCTGGGTGGCTCAGATGGTTAATTGTCTGCCTTCGGCTCAGGTCATGATCCTGGGGTCCTGGGATCGAGCCCCACATCAGGCTCCTGGCTCAGCAGGGAGCCTGCTTCTCCCTCTCCCTCTGCCTCTCCCCCTGCTCATGCTCTCTCTCTGTATATCTGTGCCTCAAATGAATAAATAAAATCTTTAAAAAAAAAAAAAAGAAAGAAGGGTCCATGACAGTCACTGACATGACTTGTTAACCCACGTGAGCTTGCCATAGAATTGTTTCAGGGCAGAAATTGTTCATTTCCTGAAATCAGGGAGTCTGGTGATTATGACAGATTTCCCATTTTTAGATCTATTCAGCTTGTAGTAGTGATAGTGAATAGCTGTATTTCCTTAGATTCAGGTTTGTCAGTAAAAGGAGCTGATAAGGGCTCACTTCTCTTTGACCTTTTGCTGTGGAAGGCTGCTCTTACTTCAGCTTGCGGTGCAGTAAATATATATATATATATATATATATCAGTTAACAAGGATGCAAATTTAAAATGTAAATTTCAGCCTTAACCCATCAACCTCAGTGGAAATATAATTCAGCTTGAATTAATTCCCTCCTGAAAATGATTTAAAAAATGATTTATGTGCTTCACACGTTTATACATCTGACTTAATGTGAAGTACAGAACAATTTGCAGATGTACAAAATGAAGCATAGAAAGCCTAAAATGCTGTTAACAATCTGGTTGAAAAGGAGCAGAAATGGGAGAGATTTATCAAAACTGAAAATTGACGCAAGAAGTCAAGGATCAAGAACCCTCCAAATTATGTTATGTTACTAGCTTCTGCTCACAAGTAGCTAATGAAAAAGGTGGGAAGCTTCCCCAGTGGGAAGATTAGAAACATTTGGGTATAGCATTAGGTGACTAACAAAAACTGGTAGCGTTACTGCACATCTTGATTATTTGATCAAAATTATGTCTAATTTCTAGATTCCAACTAAATTAATAACATATTTAGAGAAATATTTCTGTAGGATTTTAGGTAATACAATTGTTCCTAGGTATTATATTTCAAGAAACTGCAGTGAAACTAAAAACCAGTTTAATCAAAGACTCACTAGCCAGCCATTCATCACTAGACTGTGTGAAAAAGCAAAAGAAAGAGATTTTCTTATCTGGTTCAAAGAGAAGTTCACAGTTTAAGCACAAGGAGCAATTAAAATCTATGACTGACAGCCCAGGGCATCCAAATGACCAATGTACCTGTAACTTGATTCTTTGAAGCTCATAAAAGTGACATAACAAAACCCTGTCATCTCAAGAATATTTTATGAGCTAGTTGGATTCTGGAGGAATTGTAGGAAGTTATAGTGTAGCCTCAGGAAATGTCTTTTCTGTGCTCACACTAAGCTTTGGAGGCCAGGTTGACATTACTGAGATGAGATAACACTGAAATGGACAGTTTATATACACTCTTCAAGAAAAGTCCAGTAACATGAAAATTCTCAGTTAATAGGGAAGCATCATTCTGAATTTTGCTTTTCCAGTTTCTCTCGGTATTTTAACAAATTTTTTTGGATGTGTTTTGTTTTCTTTTTTCCTGACACCATTTCATTTCAAGGTAAGATGCTAGCTACTTATTTGTAGAGGGAATTGCATTTTATTTCTTACCAGATGAACTGGTGGGAAAACAGATGACTAAAGAGAGCACTTTTCTTTGCAAGCTTGCTTAGGAAGAATTACATATTCCACCTCTCTCTTGGCTTCCCCGTTACCCTCCTTCTGTTTTAAGTATATTCTTATGAAAAGAGAACTTGATTTCATTATTTTCATATTCTATATATTTCAGCTATAATCTCCTTTAGTTTACCTTTGACTGCTCTGTTTCTAACTCAGTGCTTAGAGTATAGGAGACAATAAGTATATATTGTATTCATGAATTTCTGAGAATGACATTCTTTCTTTGGCAGACTACTACAAAAAATACAATTTTTAGTATAAAAAAATGTAACACATTTTTTGAACTCCTAGAAACAGAGAGTAGAAAAATAGTTGCCATGGGTTGGGAGTGGAGAAAATAGGGAGAGCTTGGTACAAAGTACAAACTTTCAGCTATAAGATGAATAAGGTCTGATGATCTGATATGGTGACAGAAGTGAATAGCACTGTACTGTATCATTGAAATTTGCTAAGAGAGTATAATTTAAATGTTCTCACTCCAAAACAAAGGTGAATATGTTAGGTGATGGATGTGTTAATTAACTCAATGGGGGGGAATTCTACAATGTATATGTATATCAGATCATCATGTTGTACACTTTAAACATCTTACAATTTTATTTGTTAGTGATACTTCAGTAAAGCTGGAAAAAATTTTCAAATGTGACATGTTTTTAATTAAAATTATAATATTATGTTTTCTTTTTAATACAGTATTCTGTTGAATATATTTACTTATACCTCATTCTCATTAAAACAGTTTAAAAATAAGGCAAAATATTATTTTAGTGAAAAATAATAAATAGAGCCTGCTACTCTAATGCATTAGTAGCTGCTGAAAATCAGATTGAGAAAAAAACAAAATAAGATTAAAGAAAACAAATCAAAATATTTAATAAATGTGTTGAGAATGGTATCAGCAAGATTTATTAATCTCTAACTGCTGAATAATTTGCATAAACTCAATATTTGTTCTAAATATAAGAAATGTAGTTTTCAGTATACAAGCCTTGTACATATTTTGATAAATTTAATGCTAAGTATTTCACTTTTTTTTACAGTATTATGAATGTTTAACTCAATTTCCAATTGTTCGTTGCTCTATTGAAGAAATATATTTTTTTAAAAGCATTGAGTTGTATTGTATGACCTTCCTAAGCTCATATATTAATACTATGAGTGTTTTATAAATTTCTTATGATTTTTCACATATACAATCAGGTCATGTGACTAAATGCAATTTTTTTTTCCTTTTCAATTAATTTGGCTCTTATTCTTCAACATTGCAGTACAATGTTGAACATTTATCTTGCCTTGTTCTTGATTTTAGGGTGCACATTGGGTTAAATAGTGTCCCTCTAAAATTCATATCTATCTGAGACCTCAGATTATAACTTTTTTTTGGAAGAGAGATATTTGCATATATAATGAAGTCAGGATTGAAATGAGATATACCAGATTAAGGTGGGCCTTAAATCCAATGATAGTGTCCTTATAGGAAACGGAAAAAGATTCACAGAGACACACACAAGGGAGCAGACATATGACGATGGAGGCAGAGACTGGAGTTAAGCTGTTATGACCCAAAGAATGTCCAGAGATACGAGAAGCTGAAAGAGGCAAGAAAGGTTTCTGCCTAGAACCTTCAGAGGGAGCATGACCTTGTCCACATATTGATTAGAGGCTTCTGACTTCCAGAACTATGAGAAAATACATCTCTGTTGTTTTAAGCCACCAAGTTTATAGAAATATATTACAGCAGCCTTGGGAAGCTGGAGGGTGGAACCATTTTGTCTTTTATCATTAAGTATGATGTATGGTATTGATTTTTCATAAATGTATGACCTGGGTTTTAAAAGACAATATGCCAGGGAAAAGGCAAAAAGTGCTGGGTCCAGAGATAATCCACAGAAAGGTTCTCTCAGTTGAGTTAGCTAGGACAAGAACACTACTTGCAGAAAGCTAATGGCAATATTTTCCAGTCTTGGTCTCAGTTCCAGAAGAACAGAAAGATTTTTATTTAAAGTTTTATTTATTTATTTTAGAGAGAGAGAGCAAGTATGAGTGTGGAGAGAAGCAGATGGAGAGGGAGAGAGAGAATCTCAAGCAGACTCCCACTGAGCACAGAACCTGATGCGGGGCTCAATCCCATGACCCAGAGATCATGAGCTGAGCCAAAACCAAGAGTCAGATGCTCAACTGACTGAGCCACCCAGGTGCCCCAAAAGAAAGAATTTTTAAAAGCATATGTCTCCTCTAATACAAAACAGCCAAAACAATCTTGAAAAGAACACAGTTAGAGGACTCATATTCTTGATTGCAAGATTTACTACAAAGCTTTAGTAATCAAGACAAGGTGGTACTGGCCCAAGGACTGACATATAGAGCAAGTGATTAGAATTGAGAGTCCAAGAGTTGGAAGATGGGGGTGGAGTGGGAGGACCTAGGCTCACCTTGTCCCATGAATACAACTAGATAACTATCATATCATCCTAAATACCCCAGAAATTGACCTGAAGATTGGCAGAACAAGCTCCACAACTAAAGGTAGAGAAGAGGCCACACCAAAGAAGGTAGAAAGGGTGGAGACATGGTTTGGGAGAGAGAAGGAGGTGAGGAGGGAGCCACGGCCATGGCAAAGGGGAAGAGATAGAATAACAACAGGGAAGCAGATGGGGAAAATGAATCCCCATAGCAATTGGCTTAGAACCTGAGAGGGGCTGAATTTTGTGACTTCTGGCAACCAGTGAAGCTTAAAGCCTGGAGTTTTAAAGGTCATTTAGCTTGTCTGGGATAGAGATGGGAGAGCACTGTGCTCTTGAAGAGAAGGCAGGGAGACAATCCATTGACATATAGTGTGGAAACCAATCTGAAGAGTGCCTGGGGCACATAGTAGGGACGTTATTTGCTCATCTTGGAGTGCATCCCGGAGACATAGCATACAAGGAGAGACCCATCCAGGAACAAAGGAACTGGCTGGCACCATTTCCCTCCCCTGCCCCTCAGCATAAACACAGAGCTACCTGTAGGAACCAGAACAGTGCCAACACTGGCTGCCTAACTTGCTTATGGCAAGCCCTGCCCCCTGCACTCTGGTAGAACTACCCTTCACAGTCTTGTTTGCCTCAGTCCCTGCATGGCAGACCCCCACCCCCAGAAGAGAGGCCCAAATACCTGATCACACCATTTGTCTTGACTCAGGAGTTTTGCAAAGCCTCAGTTCTGGCAGAGGTGTCAGGTCTCATTTTACAAGTAGACCAGAGCACATCCAGTTAAAACACGCCATATTCAGGCCAGGGACCAAACACTGCCCAAACAGACAAAGAGAGCCTCAGCAAATGACTGGAATTAAGGATGAAATGGCCAGGACCAAACAGCAAAGCATAGTCAGCACACATTGGAGACACTCCCAGAAGCACCAGGCCCAGGGGAACAAGAGACATGACACAGCAGGGCACTACAGGACCTTTTCTTCATAAGGCCATTACCCTCAAGAACTGGAGACATAGCTGACTTTCCCAACAAAGAAATATCACAGAAATGTAGACAAAATGAGAAGACAGAGAAATTTATCCTCAGTGAGAGAACAGGACAAGGCCATGGCCAGAGATCTAAGGGAAACAGATATAAGTAACATGCCTAATGGAGTATTTAAAGCAATTATCATAAGCATACTCACTGGACTAGGAAAAAAAATGAAAGACATGAGTGAGACCCTAAACATAGAGATAGGGAATAGCATACTAGAGATAAAAGACTCAATAAATAAAATGAGAAACACACTTGATGGAATGATCAGCAAGCTTGAAGAAAAATGAATTAATGACCCAGAAGACAGAGTAATGGAAAGTCATCAAGCTGAACAAAAGAGAAAAGAATTATGCAAAATGAGAATAGATTTAGGGAACTCAGTGACTCCATCAAACGTAATAACATTCCTATTATAGGAGTCCCAGAAGAAGAGAGAGAAAAAGGGGCAGAAAATTTATTTGAAGAAATAATAATTGAAAACTTTCCAAAACTGGGGAATGAATCAGATATCCAGGAGACACACAGAACCCCCAACAAAATCAACAAAGGCAAATCCAAGACATAAAAAAATTTTTTAAAGCAGTAAGACAAAAGAAAACAGTAACATATAAGGGAAACTCCATAAAGCTAGCAGGGGATTTTTCATTTCAGACTGAAAGACACCTGCAGATTGAAAGTGAGGAGATGGAGAAACATCTGTCATGCAAATGGATATCAAAAGAAAGCCAGAGTAGCAATACTTATGTTGGACAAAATAGACTTTGAAACAAAGACTGTAACAAGAGACAAAGAAGGACACTATATAATAATAAAAGGGACAGTCCAACAAGAAGACGTAACAATTGTAAATATTTATGCACCCAACATAGGATCACCCAAATACATAAAACAATTAATAACAAACATAAAGGAATGAATTAATAATAATACAATAAGAGTAGGAACTTTAACCCCCATCTTACATCAATGGATGGATCATCTAAACAAAAAATCACCAAGGAAACATTGGCTTTGAATGACACACTGGAACAGATGGATTTAACAGATATATTCAGAACATTTAATCTTAAAACAGCAGAATACACATTCTTTCCAAGTGCACACAGAACGTTCTCTAGAATAGATTACAATTTAGGCCACAAACCAAGCCTCAACAAATTCAAGAATATCAAAGTCAGACCATGCATCTTTTCTGACCACAACACTATGAAACTAAAAGTCAAACACAAGAAAAAAATCTGGAAAGACTACAAATATATGGAGGTTAAATAAGATGCTTTTAAACAATGAATGGGTAAACCAGGAAATAAAGGAAAAAATAAAAAGGTACATAGAAACAAATTAAATGAAAACACAATGATCCAAAACCTTTGGGATACAGCAAAAGCTGTTCTAAGAAGGAATTTTGTAACAATACAGGCCTACCTTAGGAAGCAAGAACAATCTCAAATAAACAACCTAATATTTCACCTATAGGAGCTAGAAAAAGAACAACAAACAAAACCTAAAACCAGCAGAAGGAAAGAAATAAAGATTAGAGCAGAAATAAATGTTATAGAAACTAAAAAAAAAAACCCACAATGGGACAGATCAATGAAACCAGGAGCTGGTTCTTTGAAAATATCAATATAATTGATAGGATTCTAGCCAGACTTATCAAGAAAGAGAAAGGACTCAAATAAATAAAGACACAAATGAGAGAGGAGAAATAACCACCACCACAGAAAATATAATTATAAGAGAATATTATGAAAAACTATATGCCAACCTACCAAAAAATGGATGAATTCCTAGAAACATAAGCTACCAAAATTGAAACAGGAAGAAATAGAAACAGGAAGAAATAGAAAATTTGAAAAGACCTATAACCAGCAAAGACATTGAATTAGTAATAAAAAAACTCCCAATGAACAAAAATCTGGGACCAGATGGCTTCACAGGCAAATTGTAACAAACATTTAAAGTAGAGTTAATACCTATTCCAAAAAATAGAAAAACAAGGAGAACTTCCAAATTCATTCTATGAGTCCAGCAGTACCCTGATACCAAAACCAGATAAAGACACCACACAAAAAAGAGAACTACAGGCCAATATCTCTGATGAACATAGATGCAAAAATCCTCAGCAAAAGACTGGCAAACCAAATCCAACAATATGTTGAAAAGATCATTCACCATGATCAAGTGGGGTGTGAGCATTGTTCAATATTTGCAAATCAATCAATGTGATACATCAAATCAGAAAGAGAAAGTATAAGAACTATATAGTCATTTCAGTAGATGCAGTAAAAGCATGTGACAAAGTACAACATCCATTCATGATAAAAACCCTCAACAAAGTATGTTTAGAGGGAACATACCTCAACATTGTAAAGGCCATATATGAAAACCGAAAGCTAATACCATCCTAAAGGGCAAAAAACTGAGAGCCTGTCCTCTAAGGTCAGGAACAAGACAAGGATGTTCACTCTCACTACTTTTATTCAACACAGTACTGGAAGTCCTAGCCACAGCAATCAGACAACAAAAACAAAGAGCATCCAAATTAGTAAGGAAGAAATGAAACTTTCACTCTTTGACATGATACTATCTATAGAAAACCTGAAAGAATCTGCCAGATAACTGCTAGAACTGATAAATGAATTCAGTAAATTTGCAGGATACAAAATCAATGTGTAGAAATCTGTTGCATTTCTATACATTAATAATGAAGAAGCAGAAAGAGAAATTAAAAAAAAAAGCAGTCCCATTTACAATTGCACCAAAAATAATAAGATATGTGAGAATAAACCTAACCAAAGTAGTGAAAGACATGTACTCTGAAAACTATAAAACACTGATAAAAGAAATTGAAGATGACACAAATAAATCCCATGCTCATGCATTGGAAGAACAAATATTGTAAAGAGGTCTATATTACCCAAATCAATCTACACATTTAATACAATCCTTATGAAAATACCAACAACATTTTTCACAGAACTAAAAAAAAGCAACCCTAAAATTTGTTGGAACCTCAAAAAAACCCAAATAGTCAAAGCAATTTTGAAAAAGCAAAGCAAAGCTGGAGGTATCACAATTCCAGACTTCCAAGTTATATTACAAAGCTGTAGTAATTAAAACAGTATGGTACTGGCACAAGAATAGACACTTAAATCAATAAAATGGAATAGAAAACCCAGAAATAAACCCACAGTTATATGATCAGTTAATCTTCAACAAAGCAGGGAATATCCAATGGGAAAAAGACAGTCTCTTCAACAAATGGTGTTGAGAAAACTGGTCAGCTACATGCAAAAGAATGAACTGGGCCACTTTCTTACACCATACACAAAAATAAACTCAAAATGTATTAATGACCTAAATGTGAAACCCTGAAACCATAAAAATCCTAAAAGAGAGCACAGGCAGTAATGTGTCTGACATTGGCCTTAACAACTTTTTTCTAGATATGTCCCCTGAGGCAAGGGAAACAAAAGCAAAAATAAACTATCGGGACTACATCAAAATAAAAAGCTGCAGAGCAAAGGGAACAATCAACAAAATAAAAGGCAGCCGACAGAATGGGAGAAGATATTTGCAAATGACATACTGGATAAAAGGTTAGTAAAATATATAAAGAACTTATAAAACTCAACACCCAAAACCCAAAAATAATCCAATTAAAATTAGTCAGAAGACGTGAAAAACATTTCTCCAAAGAAGACATCCAGATGGCAAACAGGTACATTAAAAAATGCTCAACATCACTCATTATCAGGGAAATGCAAATCAAAACTACAATGAGATATCACTTCACACCTGTCAGAATGGGTAACATAAGCAATATAAGAAACAACAGGTGTTGGTGAGGGTGTGAAGAAAAAGGAGCCCACGTGCACTGTTGGTGGGAAAAACTGGTGCAGCCACTGTGGAAAACACATGGCGGTTCCTCAAAAAGTTAAAAATAGGACTACCCTACAATGCAGCAATCACACTACTGGGTATTTACCCAAAGAATACAAAAACACTAATTCAAAAGGATATATGCACCCCTATGTTTATAGCAGCATATAAATTTGCCAAATTATAGAAGCAACCTAAGTGTTCATTGAGTGGTGAATGGATAAAGAAGATGCAGTGGAGATATATATATATTTTCTTGCCATTTGCAGGAACATGGTGGAGTGAAACAAGTTAATCAGAGAAAGACAAATACCATATGATTTCACTCATGGAATTTAAGAAACAAATCAAAAGAATAAAGGGTTTGAAAAAAAGAGAGAGACAAATCAAGAAACAGACTCTTAATTATATAGAACAAACTGATGGTTACCAGAGGGGAGGTGGATGGAAGGATGGGTTAAATAGGTGATGGGGATTAAGGAGTGTACTTGTCATGATGAGCACTGGGTGATGTATGAAATTGTTGAATCACTATATTGTACACTTGAAATTAATAAAACACGTTGTTAAAAAAAAATTGAGAGTCCAGAAAGAAATTCATACATTTATTTTTCGGTTATTTTTAACAAGGGTGCTAAAATAATTCAATGGGCAGTGAGTAGTCTTTTCAACAAATGGTGCTGTAACAAGCAGATGGCCACATGCCAAACATTGAATTTGGATGTGTCCTTATACCATGTATAAAAATTAACTCAAAATGGATCAAAGATCTACATGTAAAAGTTAGAACTATAAAATTATTAGAAGGAAATACAGATGAAAACCCACATGGCCTTGGATTAGGCAACAGTTTTGTTTGTTTGTTTGTTTGTTTTTAAGATATAAGACCAAAAGGTCAAGCAATAAAGGAAAATACAGACAAATGTGACTTTATCAAAATTAAGTGTGTCAAAGGACACTTTGGAAGTGATAAGATGCTGAATGGGAGAAAGTATTTGCTGATAAAGCTCCAATATCCAAGATATATAAAGAACTCTTACAACTCAACAATTAAATGACAGATAACTCAACTAAAAAATGTGCAAAGGACTTGAATAGACATTTCTCCAAAGAAAATATACAAATGACCAACAAGCACATGAAAACATCTTAGTATCATTACTAACCAGGAAAAGATCAACCAAAATCACAATGAGATACCACTTTATTCCCACTCGGATGGCTACTAAGAAAAAAACAAAACAGAAAATAACAAATGTTAGAGAAAATGTAGAGAAATTTTATCTCTCATTCATTGCAGGGAGGAATATAAAATGGTGTAGCCATTCTGGAAAATGGTTTGGCAGTTTCTCAAAAAGCTGAATGTAAAATTACCATATGGCCTGGAAATTCCACTCCTAGTTGAATACCCAAGAGAACTGAAAACATGTCTACAAAAACTTGCACATGTATTTTTATAAGAACATTATTCATAATACCCCAAAAGTGGAAATAACCCAAAGGTTCTTCAGCTGATGAATGGATAAGTAATATGTGATATATCTACACAACTGAATATTATTCAGTAATAAAAAGGAATGAAGTGCTGTAATATGCTAAAACAGATGAACCTTGAAGACAGTATGCTAAAGTAAAGAAGCCAGACACAAAAGGCCACATATTATATAATTCCATTTATATGAAATATCCAGAATAGGCAAATCAATTGAGACTGAAAGTTGATTAGTGGTTGCAGGGGATGAAGGGAGGGGGGAATTGAGACTAACTGCTAATATGGACACTGTTTCTTTTCGGAGTGATGGAAATGGTCCAAAAATAGATAATGAAGATGAGTGCACAACATAATGAATATACTAAAAATCACTAAAATATTTTTTAAAAATACATGTCTTCTTTGGGAATTCCTAGTAGTAAAATTTAATTCAGATATCTTGGGTCAGAATTTATCCTACCTGTATTCCACCCAAAAAAGGATAAAATTTGAATTTATTTATTTTTAAAGATTTTATTTATTTATTTGACAGCGAGCGAACTAGTGCACAGGCAAGGGAAGCAGCAGAAGGAGAGGGTGAGGGAGAAGCAGGCTCCCCACTGAGCAAGTCCAATGCGGGGCTTGATCCCAGGATTCTGGGACCATGATCTGAGCTGAAAGCAGACGCTTAACTGACTGTTCCACCCAGGCGCCCCTAAAATTTGAATTTAAATAATGGGGTAGCTTTTATTGGATTTACTCTTGGATAGATGAAAATTACAAATTTTGTGTATTAATTGTGGCAAGAAAAATCAAAATCATAGAGCTGCAAATGGCATAAAAGTCATAAAACTATCTCTGCTCATCGATGATGTCATCATTTTATACCTAAATAATCCTTAGGAATTTATAGAAAGCCCTACTAGAATTAATAAGTGAATAAAGCAAAGTAACAGAATGCAGGACAATGTAAACGTAAATAGTATTCCAATTATTCTGGAAGCAAACATTTGGAAAATGAAATTATATATTCCATTTGTGATAGCCTCCAAAGACATAAAATTTTTAGGAAAATAAATTTAACAAGCAATTTGCAGGATCATCACACCAGAGTAATGAAGTCCTGGTGGTATCCTGGAGCCCACTCTCCCAACCTCTTATTCAGTCACATCACACTGGTAACTAGAGATGAGTCATGCTAGGAGTATTTATACCATAGAAATCAGCAAATGCTACATGTGAAAGCTATGTATTCTAAAAACTGATTATTTTTTTTTTTTAAAGATTTTATTTATTTATCTGAGACAGAGAGAATGAGAGAGACAGAGAACACATGAGAGGGGGGAGGGTCAGAGGGAGAAGCAGGCTCCCTGCAGAGCAGGGAGCCCGATGCGGGACTCGATCCCGGGACTCCAGGATCATGACCTGAGCCGAAGGCAGTCGCTTAACCAACTGAGCCACCCAGGCGCCCTAAAAGCTGATTATTAAATATTTGTCAGCACACTACTGAGAATACTTAAATGAAGAGATATGCAGTGTTCATGGGTTAGAAGAGTCAATATTATTAATATGTTAATCAACTGATTGATTCATAGATTTAATACCCACCCATGTCAAAATTAAAGCAGGCTTTTTTTTTTTTTTTGGCATAAAATGACAAAGTTGTTTTGTTTTAAAAAACATAGGAAGTACAAAGAACTAAACTAGCCATAACAGAATTACAAAAGAAGAATAAAATTGAAAGATTTCTAAGGGTACAAAATGCACTATTTTTTTTAATGATAAATTGGCCTTAATAAAAATAAAAAATACTCTGCTTTTCAGAAGACAATGTTAAGGAAATGAAAAGACATGCCACCATTGGGTGAAAATGTGTACTATATATATCTAAAAGCAAAGTAAAATCAGAACATATAAAGAACACCAGTAATACAATGATGAAAAGACATATAATGCATTTAAAATAAGCAAATGATTTCAACAGGCACTTTATCAAAATAAGATAAAAAACAATGGCAATATGCACAAGATAAGTTAATGTTCTTAGATATCAAAGAACCATAAATTAAAATCACAATGAAATACAATATTAAATTACTAGAATGGCTAGAGTAAAAAGTACTGACAATATTAAGTGTTATGAGATGGTGGAACTACTGAACTTATGAGAATATAAAATAGTACAAATACTTGGCAAATAATTAGGCAGTTTCTCACATAGCTAAATATGTACCTTACCTCTGACCCCATAATTCCACCCCAGGTATTCATCAAGTAGAAGTACTAATGTATCCAGGAAAATATGTCTCATGACATAGTAAAACAGAGGTGAATGTGACACCAGAAAGTTGGAAAAAATATCTAAAGATGAAAATAACACAGAAAGGCAAAAAGAAAAAATGAAATGTATGAAAGTGAGATGAAGAAAGGAAAAGATGAGAAGATCCAACAGAGATTGAATGAGAGAAGAGCCATCTCAGAAAAAATAATGGCTGAGAATAGTGCAAAACTGGTGAAAAACACCAATAATCAGATTCAAGATATTGTGTCCCATGGAGAAAAAAATGAAGGGAAGACCATCACCAGACAATGTGGTGAAAGGCAGATGACCAAAAACAAAGCTAAGATTTAGAAACGATCAGAGGAAATTGAGTTTGATAGTCACTTAACTTTTTAATATTAATAATAGCAGCAAAAATGAAAAATAATACCATTAAAGGGCTGAAAGAAGAGATGATATATATATTTTTAAGATTTTATTTATTTGAGAGAGAAAGTGAGCTAGAGAGAGAGAGCACACAAGCAGGGGCAGAAGGAGAGGGAGAAGCAGACTCTCCACGCAGTAGAGAGCCTGACGTGGGGCTCGATCCCAGGCCCCTGAGATCATGATCCAAGCTGAAGGCAGATGCCCAGCTGACTGTGCCACCCAGGTGCCCTAAGAGGATATATTATTTTTATAACATTTTTAGACAAAATTAGTGTTTACCACCAAAAAACCTTCACTAGAGACATTTCTAAAGGAGGTACTTTAGGAAAAGGATCTCAGAAGGAAAGCGTAAGATTGAAAAATGAATAATAATGAACAAATATCACCATATTTATTTGGTTAAATCTTAACAAACAATAACGATACAAAACAATAATGTATAATTGTGGGGCAAAAAAATATTTGACCAAAATGACATATAAATTGAGAGGAATTAAATGAAGTTAAAATATTCTCAGAGGTTTGTTTTATTCAGGAAGAATGTAAAGATAGTAATTTACTTTAGATTTTGTTAAATGTATACCAGAATAACCACTAAAAAGGTATTGATAGACTAAATGATACTAAATGCACTAAAGGAAAATTTATAATTTCCAAATCAGTGATGGAAGAATGGACAACATTTGCAAAATTGACCATGACCTAAGCTTTGATCTTTTCAACCATAAGAAAAGATTTGATATTTTACATACTATATACTCATAGAAAACAGCTAAATCCTAAAATGCCCATATCAGGACACAGTCTGCATCCAAATATAGCAGTAGGAAGGAAAACAGAGAGGAAATATTAGTGAAATAAAACAGTAGTATCCAAGAGTAAAACAGGGGGTTGAATGGGGTTCCTCTGGATGGAAAGCCGAGGCAGGGACACAATAACCCAAGAAAGTGCTGAGGCCAATCCTGCCAACCTTAGCTTTCCGACCGCATGGCCAGCACAGCTTATTTCTTCCTTGTAGCTGAGCTGGTGCGAAACAGAACCCACAGAGTGGGTAACGGAAGGAAAGGTGATTATGAGAGACAATGCACAGAACCAGGGTTGAACTTGAGACAATTGCACCATCTCTGCAAACCTGAAATAAAGGAGTGCTAGATGCTAGCTGGGACTGTGCCTTTTCATTTACCTAGAAAAACAAACTGCTCACAAGACCTTGCACTAGCTCTGGCTTCGGCATCGTGCATCGCCCATCTTTAACCAGGCTTTCAGGGATGTGCTTTCAGCCGTTACTAACTGCTTGCAATATTTATAGCTTTACAGTGGTGGTTTATGATGTATATGCTCCCACAGGCCTTGGGGAGTAGCATGGCTTATAAATTTATTGAATTTCAAAACAGATTTATATATTTCCTTTTGGCTGTGCTTTACTGGGCACTTACTCCTCAATCGACACATAGAAGATGGTGCCCTGTCTGGAGGGTAACTTGCCAATCACTTGGCACTAACGAGGGAAGTGAGAAACAGCAAAGCATTTCAAGCTGAATGGAAATTCATCTTCGGATAAGTACTTTTTTTTTTTTTTTACCACTGAGGAGAGGAATGCTGAATGCTTGCTTATGAATACAGTGTGCTTGTAAATGAGACACTTGCTTAACACCGCCTTGTAAACAGAGATGGTGACTCACAACTTACACCCAACACGTGGAAAAAGAATTCAAGTCATGGAATGCTCTACAAACTGCAGGCCTGACAATAGGCAGCACACTATTATATTGTAATTATTTCTAGGAGGTTGAATCAACATAGAAATTTTTATGAGTTTTCAGGAGCACTTGTTCGCAACCCCTCATACTACCAAAAATCTCTCTCTCTCTCTCGTAAAGATTTATTTATTTATTTATTTATTTATTTATTTATTTATTTATTTGAGAGGTGGAGGGGAGAGCACAGAGGGAGAGGAAGAGGGAGAAGCAGAGTCTCGGCTGAGCAGAGAGCCCGATGTGGGGCTCGATCCCAGGGCCCTGGGATCATGACCTGAGCCGAAGGCAGACGCTTAACTGACTGAGCTACCCAGGCGCCCCCAAAAATCTCTCTTACACACATGTTTATATATGTGTGTATGTATTCATAATGTTCAATACATATTCATATATATTCATTTATATATATGCTTTTCAAAGTAACAGTGAATAAAACCATCTTTGTTATTTTGGTTAATGAAAGCCCTCCTCATACTTGATGTTTCTCTTCTTATAATAGAAGTATTTCTAGGGGCGACTGGGTGGCTCAGTTGGTTAAGCGACTGCCTTCGGCTCAGGTCATGATCCTGGAGTCCCGGGATCGAGTCCTGCATCGGGCTCCCTGCTCAGCAGGGAGTCTGCTTCTCCCTCTGACCCTCATGATCTCTCTATCTCATTCTCTCTCTCAAATAAATAAATAAAATCTTTAAAAAAAAAAAAAGAAGTATTTCTATATCACTTGCATTTTAAAAACTTATACTTTTTTCTACAACTTGGATAATTGGAACATGAAATGGATTTTTTTTTTTTTTTTTTGCTTGGGTCTTTTTCTTAGGCATTTGGTTATTATTTCCTTCTAAGAAAAAATGTTCAGAGGTTAGAAAATAATTACATATATTTGGTCTGAGCTCTTTGAAACCGTATCTGACAAAGGCTCTTCTCCACTCACAGATACAGACTGAATTCACTGGAATGATAACAGCATAGCTAAAGGGTTTGCAACTCAATTACCCATCAGGTAGGAGTCTCAGCGACACTGGGTTTTACATTTTTTTCTGGTTTCTTTCTCACATCTTCCTTCTGAGAGAGCCAGCATCAATAATTTTAGTGGTTTTAAATTTAAACAAAAAGATTTTTTTAAATGAATGAGTCAAGTCTTATATGAAGCTCAATTCTATCTTTGGAGCAAAGACTGTTATAACTCATTCATTTCTGGGCAGTGGTGACATATATTTTCTAAATGTATGAAAGAAAGATAGAAATCATAGTTGAAGGGAAGATTTTCTATGGATTTAGAGTTTTAGACATACAATTTTTTTTCTTTTGTCCTATGAAAGTGCTGCAAGACCGTGTCTGTTTGAGTTACTTTATAGTCACAGAGCAATAGTTTACTCTGAAAAGCTACCAGCTGTTTATTCATTAATATATGTATTATTTCTTTCTGGTGGCCACCTGAGATAGATGTGATATTTAAATGCCTTTAAGTTTATATGTGCATTTCTGGGCTTGGGGCTCTGATAGACCTTAGCATTCTTTTGTAATTAACTGAATAGATTTCTTTTGTTATGTGACTCTGACTGCCATGAGATCTGCATTCTACAACTCAGAGACAAAGGGAAAGAGCACATCTCTGCCATCCACCCTGTCTTGGCAGCTCCTCAATTGATGTCTGGGACACATCTGATAATTGTCATCCAGCATAATACTGTATTAATTTTTTTTTAAAGATTTTATTTATTTATTTGAGAGAGAGAGAATGAGAGAGAGCACATGAGAGGGGGGAGGGTCAGAGGGAGAAGCAGACTCCCTGCCGAGCAGGGAGCCCGATGCGGGACTCGATCCAGGGACTCCAGGATCATGAGCCGAAGGCAGTTGCTTAACCAACTGAGCCACCCAGGAGCCCTGTATTAATTTTTTAATTTACGTTTTGCAGGAATTTTTTTCTAGCTTTATTGAGATATAATTGACATTGCCCTTTGCTTTATTGCATTTTGAAGATATGCATTTTTTACAAATTGAAGGTTTGTGATAACCCTGTGTCAAGCAAGTCTATCGGTGCATTTTTTCCAATAGCATTTGCTTGGTGCATGTCTGGGTCACATTTTGGTAATGTTCATAATTTTCAAGCTTTTTCATTATTCTGATATTTGTTATGATGACTGTGATCTGTGATTTGATATTACTGTTGTAATCGTTTTAAGGGGCCATGGACTGTGCCCATGTAAGATGGCAAAGTTCATCGATAAATGTTGTGTGTGTTCTGACTATTCCCCTGCCTCTCTCCTCAGGCCTCCCTGTCCCCTGAGACACAACAATATCGAAATTAAGCCAATTAATAACCCTATGATGGCCTCGAAGTGTTCAAGTGAAAGAGTCACACATCTCTCCCTTTAAATCAAAATCTAGAAATAATTAAGCTGAATGAAGAAGGTATGTTGAAAGACAACATAGGCTGAAAGCTAGGCCTCTGCACCAAACAGCCTAATAGTGAGTGCAGAAAAGTTTCTGAAGGAAATATAAGGTGCTCGTCCAGAGAGCACGCTAGTGATGAGAAAGCCAAACAGCCTTATTGCTGATATGGAGAAACTTTTATTGGTCTGAATAGAAGATCAGACCAGCCACAGCTTTCCCTTAAGCCAAAACCTTAATCCAGAGCAGGGCCCTAACTCTCTTCAATTCTAGGAGGGCTGAGAGAGGTGGGGAAGCTGCAAAAGAAAGGTACAAAGCTAGCTGAGGTTGGTTCATGAAGTTTAAGGAAAGAAACCGTCTCTATAACATAAAAGTGCCAGGTGAAGCAGCAGGTACTAATTGATGTAGAATTTGCCACAAATTATCCAGAAGATAATTAATAAAGGTGGCTACCCTCAATGGAGATGAAATGGTCTTCTATTAGAAGAAGATGCCATGTAGGACTTTTATAGCTAGAGAGGAGAAGTCAGTGCCTGACTTCAAAGTTTCAAAGGACAGGCTGACTCTTTTTTTAGGGGCTAATTCAGCTGCCTTAAGTTGAAGCCAGTGCTCATTTACTATTCTGAAAAGAAACAGCCCTTAAGAATTCTGCTAAATCTACTCTGCCTGTGCTCTAGAAATGGAACAACAAAGCCTGGATGAGAGCAGATCTGTTTAAAATATGGTTTACTGAATACTTTCAGCCCACTGTTGAGACCTACTGCTCAGAAAAAAAAAAAAAAAAGATTATTTTCAAAATATTAGTGCTCATTGTTAATGCACCTGGTCATGCAAGAGCTCTGATGGAGATGTACAATGAGATGAATGTTGCTTTTATGCCCACTAACACAACTTCCATCCAGCAGCCCACGGAGCAAGCCCCGGCAAAATGGCCCCTAACTATCTTAATCAGTGTCTCATCCATTTGGCTCTTCGTGCTGTGGATTAGGGAATGCTGTCACAGCCATGGCAAATGGGCTCTTCTTACTTCTTTCCTGATTTCTTTGCAGGGCCTTAGTTCGATGTGGAAATCATCATTAGGCTACTCATGTTTAGTGAACTTTAGTGTTTACCTCTGTCTCCTACACTATGTGGCCATCGAAATTGTAGCTCAAAGTCTCCAAGGGTCAATAGAAATTTTCTTGTTGAAAACTCTTTTCATGGATCATTTATCTACTAGTATCCCTGTTTCACATACTTCTCGCTCTCTGCAGATTCCTTCCTTTTGTGACAAGTTCGCCAACATACTTTTCAATCCAGCATCTTAGGATTTTAGTTAGGGGAGTCTTTCAGAATTCCTAGACATCCTCCACCCCTGCTGGAAATGGAATCTGGGCTCCTTTGATGCTTCTGTTCCTGAGGGGTGATTATTTTGTACAAAACTCTATCTTAGGACATTTCAGTAAAGTGGTAAATAATTGGTTTCCCCAGTTAGAACACCTAAATTTTAATCATGGCTTCACAAGTTCCTGGCTCTTGAACTTGCTGAATTATTTTCTCTCTAAGCCTCAGCCCTCATTTGTAAAGTGGAGATAATAACACTACCTTCCTCATAGGATAATTGTATAAGACTAGATAAGTGTAATGGGGAATGTGAGTGCGAAAGAAGCACAGTTAAAGGGTACTGTGTTTTATTTTTCACATGGCGGCACCATCATCTTTCCCTCCAGAAACTAGTAACAGACAGGCTTCCTAAAGTCCTGGGGGGGAGAGCGGAAGGCTTATTTTGCTGCTTCATTCACCATATACTGGTAATGGCCCTACCTTTACCTAAAAAGATACAGAAGTAAAACCAAACCAAACCAACAGCTAATATTTACTATTAGTCGTATGTCAAAATTCTAAATACTTAACATTAAGTACTATTAAGTTCTTACAACAATCCTCAGATGAGGATCTTTTCCCCATTACACAGATGAGGAAACTGAGACTCAGGCAGATGAAGTAACTTGTCCAAAGTCACATAATTAGACATGAACAGAGACAATTTGACTTTTGATCCTGTACTCATAATTAACATGCTGTTACGGCAGTGCTTAGGTATGAAGTCAAGGACCACACAAAGAATTTGTGTGAATTTTCAAATTTAAATGTTCCTACTCCCTGATATTTCTCCCTCTGCCACCAATATTGTGGTTGGCAGAATCCTACTGGTATTTCACATTCCTCATGGAATGTCCTTGTCTCTCTGAAGTCTTTCCCAAAGACTAGCAGAGGAAAATATTCCCTGTTCTCTGCTCTCAGAGTACTGCACACAAGCTTATAAAAGTACACATGATAGTGTTTAGTTATTTCTCCCCTGCCCTCTATCCTGTGGCTTTTCTGCATGCAGGAAATGTTATGTGATTTCCCCAACACTCCTTTATGATCATCATCATTGTTATGACTGTTGTTATTATTATTGTTAACACTTTCATCTTCAGATGAACACAATATCTGGCATCATGGAAGGGCTTGATATTTCTTTTTAAAATGGACAGTCTGTTCTGAAATTATTTTTCACACAATTAATACTTTATTGAAAATCTGAGAACTTCTGATTTAGTCTAGTTTTTCATGACTGGTTGTGGATTTTGAAATGTTATTTGCTTCTGGGTCCACCTGGTTCTGCTGCCTATTGGCAGCCTTTCAAGGTGCAGGAACCATGCCTTGTCTATTTGTGTTACACCGGTCCCCAGATCATCATAGGTTCTTAATAAATCTTCTTTCTAATCAGCTTTGGAAAATGGAGCTTCATGCTTTACTGCAGTCAGTTATGTAGATGGTTGTCACCAGGGCCTTCTCTTTAGCTACAACCACCTTCCCAGAATTGCTTTTCTTTCCTCAGCCCCATTTACGAGGCTGTAGCCCTCCAGAACCATATGTTGCAGCCAAATTGTGCTTTCCCCTAGTAGCAGGATATCATTTTTTAAAAACATCATATTATTTACTGGTCCCTTGGTTATACAGGAAAACAAGGCATCTCACAAATGCTAGCAATTGTAGCTCCAGTAGCTAAAGATTTACTACAGGCAAGCATACGTTTACAAGCTGGTTTTCAGATCTCATCTCTTAACTTCCTGGTGGTAGCAGGAGTATATCCGGGCCTAAAACTTGTGCATGCTCCAGAGCTGGACATGCATTTGTGTGTTTCTGTGTGTGTGCGCGTGTGTGTGTTGATCTGAATGAGTACATAACCTAAGAGAATGATGCTTTTAAATTTAGTTATGTTTTTAATATTGTTACTGGCATTATATGTCTGTGATCATTTTCCTCCTGGCAAACGTAGCTTTCATTACAAACCCAGTCATGCAATTTGCATGCTTTGGAGATAAGGCTAAGGCTCTGTCAGAGCACTTAACCACAGGTGTAAAAATGTTGTGATTAAAAAGAGACTGCACATTTAAGTAGGAGTAATTAGAAGTGAATTCTTAATTGCAAAGTTACACAAGCATTTATGCTTTGCTTTGCGTTCCTAAACCTTTGAAAGGTGCTATATAAATGCAAATTGCTTGTCACATCATTCATGCCATGTATTCATGACATTGAAAATGTGCATTTATACTGAACTAAGCTCAATAACAAAATACTAAATATAAAGTATCTATTAAATAGAGCTACATGTCCATCAGCCAAGAAAAGTGCATTTCTGTGTTTTCCTTTTTAACATGTACTTGTGCTGATGAGATGCAAGTTCTGTCTTTACATCTGATTAAGAGACTGAAGTATAAAAATAAAACTCTTCAGATTGATTAAACTACAAAACTGTAAACAGTTTTAAAAAATATTATTATTATAGCTGAACAGCATTTAAAGGAGACAATTTCTGAATGTGAACCCACATGCTGGTTGTAGTACATTCGTTGCCTGTTGGGTAATTTAAAGACCTTCTCTCAAGACTCATAGAGATTGTAATTTATGAGTTATCAGAATGTTCTGTTGCTATAAATATTTCAGTCTTTGTTTTGACCTCTTGATATAATAATCTTCACGTTGGAAGTTTGGGTGTGGATTACGAAATGTAACTTTTATGAATACCAAGGTTTAAACCAGTTGGGAGAGCAGTGAGACTCTAATCTTCACAATAGGATGCCAGAAATGGTAATCTTCCCAAATGGTAAACATCCTGTCCCCCTAAACCTCCATGTTTCATGTACGTGTCAACAAGAAGAAATTATTTTAGGGCAGTGCTTTTCAGTCATTGATGTCATTATGTCATTTGGGGATCTTCTTAAAATGTAGATTCTGATTCAGTAGATTTGAAGTGGGGTGTGAGATTTTGCATTTCTAACCTTTTTTTTTTTTGAGATGCTGATGCTATTGGTCTATAGAACACACTTGGAATAGTGAGATTTTAGGGAAGGGGTCTACAAACATTCTTTGTAAAGAACCAGATAGTAAATAGTTTAGGCTTTGCAGACCATAGGGTCTCTGTCACAACTAATCAACTCTGCTATTGAAGCACAAAAATAGTCATAGTTAATACACAAACAGATAAGCATGGCTGTCTTCCAGTAAGCTTCATTTGCAAAAACAAGAGGTAAGATGATTTAGCTCCCGGGTTGTAGTTTGCCCATGTGTGTTTTAGGGAACTGCGAATGTTCTCCTAAGCAATTCATCTGTATTCTAAACTTGAACCTCTTCTGAATTAACACAACAGAGTCTAAATTCTTGAATGGTCTTAATGACAATCAGGCTCTGGCAGTTCCAAATATAAACTTATACAGGCCCCATTTACATTGATCTGCCTTCCATTTTCTTCCCCTCTTTGTATCTTCATCTTCTTTTCTCATTCTCCATGTTAAGGAGCCCCAAGGCAACATAAATATCAGATGATATTTAATATGCTCATAGAATCTTTAAGAGACTTTTCATAGAGCAGAGATGTATAGTAATATAGTCCCTTTATTCATTGGATTATCTGTCCCTTGTTTGTTTTTCCACCTGGAACAATCCAAATTCTCAAGTAAAGCCATACAATTAATTGCCCAGGGAATGTTGGATACCAAAGTTGAAATGTCCAATTTGATTATCCACATCCAATCCTTTTCCGTATCTCAAGATTAGAGGTCACCTCTGGGCAGACCTTTTTTTCTTTCCAAATATCTAGCCTCCCTCACTTCTTCCAAAGGCTTTGTCATTGGACAACTCCAGAGTTGACATTTTATTAAATTGATCAGGTAAACTGGTTTACATTCTCTGTCTAAGACTGAACAACTTCAGTAACAATGTCTAAAGTGCCCTTTATTTATACTTTTCAGGGGAAATAAGTTAAGGATTGTGTCAAATTGTGTTTGGAATATCTAACATTGTTCACTCTTAGGACTGTTAATATTACAATATGATACTAGACCATTCATATGGCATTTTCATTAACTAAACTACTGAAATAGTCAAGAATTTTGAAAAAAATTATATATAATTACTCTTTAAATACAAGATACAACATTTAAAGTCTTAGTAGTAATAGTGGATTAGAACAAGGTTAGATAAACTATAGCCTGAGGTCTAAATACTGCTCACCTTCAATTTATGTATTGTGTATGGCCAGCAAAACTAAAAACTAAGACTATATTTGCTTTCTTTCTTGTTTCAAGTTTTTATTTAAATTCTAGTTAGTTAACATATAGTGTAATACTGGTTTCAGAGTAGAATTTAGTGCTTCATTGCTTACATATAGTACCCAGTGCTCATCATAAGTGCCCTCCTTAATACCCATCATCCATTTAGCTTATCCCCCACTCACCTCCCTGTCAGCAACCCTCAGTTTGTTCTCTATAGTTAAGAGTCTCTTATGGTTTGCCTACCTCTCTTCCCCTATGTTCATCTGTTTTGTCTCTTAAATTCCATGTATGAGTGAAATCATATGGTATTTGTTGTTCTCTGGCTGACTTATTTTGCTTAGCATAATACACTCTAGTTCCATCCATGCTGTTGTAAATGGCAAGATTCCATTCTTTTTGATGGCTGAGTAATATTCCACTATATAAGGAATATACATATATATACAAATATATACACACAGCACTTCTTCTTTATCCATTCATCGGTCGATAGACATTTGGGCTCTTTCCATAATTTGGCTGTTATAGATAATGCTGCTATAAATATCGGGGTGTGTTTGTCCTTTCGAATCAGTATTTTTGTATTCTTTGGGTAAAGAAGTAGTGCACTTGCTTGGTTGTAGGGTAGTTCTATTTTTAACTTTTGGAGCACCTCCAGTACTGTTTTCCAGAGTGGCTGCACCAGCTTGTATTCTTACCGACAGTGTAAGAGGGTTCCCCTTTCTCTGCATCCTCACCAATATCTGTCATTTCCCGTGTTGTTAATTTTAGCCACTCTGACAGGTGTGAGGTGATATCTCATTGTAGTTTTGATTTGTATTTCCCTGATGATGAGTGATGTTAACATCTTCTCATGTGTCTGTTAGCATCGGTCTGTCTTCTTTGGAAAAATGTCTGTTCATGTCTTCTGCCCATTTCTTAACTGTATTTTTTGTTTTTTTGGGTGTTGCATTTGATAAGTTGTTTATATATTTTGGATACTAACCCTTTATCAGGTATGTCATTAATAAATACCTTTTCCCATTCCAAAGGTTGCCTTTCAGTTTTGTTGATTGTTTCCTTTACTGTGCAGAAGTTTTTTATCTTGGGGAAGTCCCAATAGTTTATTTTTGCTTTTGTTTCCCTTGCCTCCACTGACATGTCTGGTAAGAAGTTGCTATGGCCAATCTCAAAGAGGTTGCTGCCTGTGTTCTCTTCCAGGATTTTGATGGCATCCTGTCTCACATTAGGTCTTTCATCCATTTTGAATTTATTTTTGTGTATGGTGTAAGAAAGTGGTCCAGGTTCATTCGTCTGCATGTTGCTGTCCAGTTTTCTTAATACCACTTGTTGAAGAGACTATCTTTTTCCCATTGGATATTCTTTCCTGCTCTGTCAAAGCTTAGTTGTGGGTCCTTTTCTGGGTTTTCTCTTCTGTTCCACTGATCTATGTGATTGGACAAAGACCCCACTTAAGCTGGCACAGCTCAGCACAGTTCTTTTTTTTTCACTTTTTAAATGTTTAGAAAGAAAATCAAAAGATGAGTAATATTTTATGATACATGAAAATCATATGAAATTCAAACATCAGTTTACATAAACTAACTTTTATGAGAACATAGCCACACCTATTCATTTGTGGATTATCTGTATTATCTAAAGCTACTTTTGCCCTACAATGGAGAATTGATTGCAACAGACTATGTGGCTCTTGAAGCCTAAAATAGTTACTATCGGGCGCCTGGGTGGCTCAGTTGGTTAAACGACTGCCTTCGGCTCAGGTCATGATCCTGGAGTCCCAGGATTGAGTCCCACATCGGGCTCCTTGCTCAGTGAGGAGTCTGCTTCTCCCTCTGACCCTCTCCCCCTCATGCTCTCTCTCTCTCAAATAAATAAATAAAATAAAGTAAAATAAAAAATAAAAAAAAAATAAAATAGTTACTATCTGTCCATTTATAGAAAACCATTTGGCAACTTCTAGGTTAGATTAGGACATAAAATATCCTATGACTTACACCTATGTACTTCACTGAAACTTGATGACTCCTAACATCAATTAATTAAAATAAAGCAGCTCAGAAGGTAGAGCACAATGGAGGTGGTATCTGGAAGAACAGAACGAAGACTTTGGTTAAAATATCTGAATCTTGTCTAGCTCACAATATAACAGTTTTATAAGAATTAACACTTAACACATGCTCACTGTTTTGCCAGGCAGTATGCTAAGAACATGAGGGCCTTATGGTTTCTGTCACAACTAGTCAACTGAAATTATTTCACAACCCTCAATTACCATTTGAAATAGGCACTATTGTTATCCTCATTTCCTGTATAAGGAATTGAGACTTAGATTCTTAGTGTCACTGAACAAGCAAATGGCAAACTCAAGATCTGAACAGAGACAATTTGATTCTTGGGTTCAATATTTTAACTATATAATAGACTTCATCAACATTTTGCAAAGATAGTCCAATTTTCTTATACAAGTATCAATCATTCAGTCATATATATGTGGGGAACTATCCATTTGTTCATGATCTCATGATCTTCCGGCCTGAATGCTGTCTTGGTCAATTTAAGATGAAATGGAACTCCTGTAGATCATTATTAATGTCACTGAGGTGTATATGTCTTTTGAAATTGATTCTCACTTTTCCCTCAGTGTTTGAGTGACTGTGAAATAAAATGAAAGGAGACAGGTTGAAGTTCAATCCAGGTAAAATGGAAGCTTTGGGGGGAACTGAAGAGTATTTTTGCTACACTGAATTAAAGTCTTAACAGAGCAGAAGTGATTTAAGATGGTGCCTCAAGAAAGAGAAATTTTGCATTATTTTTGTGTAACAAGCAAGTTATGACCTTTTCTTTACCTGGTAACCTCATTATAATTCATTCTTAAAGGCTGATAACCTTTACTTAAATACATTTTTTTTATGTTTATGCCATGTTTATGCATATATGCACACATAAAACCAGGTGAGCAGGGGCCATAGTCAGGGCTTTCATTACTGAAATTAGATGCATCGCCAAATATTCAGCTAGCACAGAGAACAATAGGTCATGTGCATAAAGCAAGTAGTGATATCAAGGCATGGATCATCAAATACATCTGGAGCAATCTATTTTAGAGTGGGTTATTTATTTACTGTTGACTTATTTTACTTTGCTGGTAGGCTTTCTTAGGGCTTAGAGTAAATTCTGTTGGTGGTAGATGCGGTCTTTTGCAATTCCACCGTTGTAATTAAAATCTACAGGCATACCTTGTTTTACTGTGCTTCATTCATTGTGCTTTGCAGATAATACATTTTGTACAAATTGAAGGTTTGTGGCAACGCTGTGTTGAGCGAGTCTGTACTCTTTGTCCAATAGCATTTGCTCACTTCGTGTCTCTGTGTCATCTTTTGGTAATTCTTGCAGTATTTCAAACTTTTTCGTTATTATTATTTTTGGGTTTTTTTAAAGATTTTATTTATTTTTTGACAGAGAGAGACAGAGCAAGAGAGGGAACACAAGCAGGGGGAGTGGGAGAGGGAGAAGCAGGCTTCTCACAGAGCAGGGAGCCCGATGCGGGGCTCGATCCCAGGACCCTGGGATCATGACCTGAGTTGAAGGCAGACACTTAACGACTGAGCCACCCAGTCGCCCCTATTATTATATTTGTTAATGTGACCTGCGGTTCGTGATTTCAACTCACTGAAAGCTTAGATGACGGCTAGCATTTTTTAGCAACGAAGTATTTTTTAATTAAGGTATCTGCATTTTTTTAAAGAAATAGTGCTATTGCACACTTAATAAGCTACAGTGTAGTATAAACCTAAACATAACTTTTATTTGCACTGGGAAACCAAAAAATTCATTTGACTCTTGATTGTGATCTTTGCTTGACCATGGTGGTCTGGAACCAAAACGACAACATATCTGAGGTATGCCTGTATTGAGATAGATGTGAGGTTAATGGTAGATTAAAAAGGTCCTTTTGTTGAGGAAATAAAAAGGGGGGGGTTCTGAATTCTGTGTGTCTTTTCCCCCTTTTTGCATCATTGACATCCACTGCTGACCTTCAGGCACATCTGTTCATAAAGGGCTTTGCCCAAACGACTTGAGTAGGTAATTGGACAGTCAGTTGGAAGCTTTATTTTGACAGTGGGCTAATAGGTTAATTCTTTATTCAGAAATGCATCCCATGGTGTAGACAAGGGTTATTTTACTTTATTTATTATTATATTTTTTAAATAATGAGTTGTCAAGCCAATTCCCATTTCCTAGGCATGCATTTGCTTTCTTCTGATGGCAAGCACTTTTGGTAAACAGATCATGTTATTTCACTGTATTTGCTTCTTCATCCACAGCAGAAATCTTGTTTCTCTTCTAAAGAAAAACTTAAATGTGATATTTATAATTCACATGAAGGCTGTGGGAGCTAGCATAAAATGCTTCTGATTCTATTCAGATGATAAAAAAAGTAATGAAAGTTTAGTAGAGCTTGCTTATTACTGTTAGCCTCAAGTGCAGCATCATTTGAATTCGAACAGCACTGCCCTCTGCTATGAAAAATTGTCCGAAGGGCAAAGAATTGTCTCCAGGGCTATTCACTGATGTACATTAAACCTTGGTGGAGAACAGATTTCTACTGACAGTATGAAAGGGAAAACCAGAGTGTTTTGTGGAAAACTACGCATTTTAATAAATAACTTCCAAATGATTTCATTAGATAATTGAAGCTTTTCAAATACGAATTTACAGAGAATTAGGACAGAAAGATGAATAGTTACATTAGCAATGCCTCACCATGCAAACAGTCTTGGCTGCCACTCTAAAAGTGAACATATAATTATTAAATCCTCATCGTCTTATTTTATTATTTTATTAGGGGTCATGGTCTATTAAGCTTCCTATATCCTGACGAAAATGTGAATTTGTACTTAGCAGGACTGTGAATAATACAAATCTAATACTGGATTTCATTTCACCAACCAAAGAAAGACAGCAAACACACACATCAAACTACCCTAAGGGCAAAAAATCCACAAACAAAACCAAACAACCAAAGATATAAAGAAAGCAGAAAACCTTGGAGGGGGAGAAATCAACTAATCTCTCTACTTTTGTATTTCATAAATACCGATGAATATTTGTATAAAATTATATCTGACTTCTTTGGCAAAAAGCATTTGCCCATTTCTTAGAGCATGTTAGGAAGTAGCTTTGGAAGTATAGATGGAATGGTAAAAACAACAACAACAACAACAACAACAAAAAACCTTTCTATTAATTTTTTCCTCCTTTTTAAAAGTATTAAAGTGACTTTTTTTTTTAAAGTGACATTTTTTAAAAGATTTTATTTATTTATTTGAGAGAGAGTGTGTGAACATGAGCAGGGGGAGAGGCTGTGGGAGAAGGAGAATTAGACTCTCTGCTGAGTAGGTAGCCCGATGGATGGGGGCTGGATCCCAGGACCCTGAGATCATGACCTGAGGCTAAGGCAAATGTTTAACCAACTGTGCCACCCAGGCACCCCTCCTTGGTTTTTCTAGTTGGATCATCAAGTCTCTCTCTCTCTCTCTGTCTCTCTCTCTCCCTCTCTCTGTTTCACTCTCTCTCTTCATTCCTTGAAGAACTAGCCTATCCCTACACAATTATACCATCTTCTCCATCAGTTAGCTCAGGAATAAAGCGCATTGCAGCCCAATAGGCATCTTGGAAAAGCTCAGTTACCTTTTCCACCCAACAAAGGGGGTCTTCCATTTTGAAATACAGTGCACTGCAAATAACTGAGGGAAAAAATGACAGGTAAAATGAGGTAACCAATACAAGCACAGGGTTTTGATCCACTCACGAAATCTGGCTTTGGGTCTGTTGAAAGCTTTCCATTTTTAAGGTAGTTTTCATATGGAACAATACCTAGAAATAGGGTTAGGTTTAATAATTTCCTCTCATAATCCTTAAAAGCAGATTTGACATTTATCTTCTCTAAACCACATCATTACCTCAGCATCAGCAAATTCCTTCCTTCCTCCTTCCCTTCCTTCCTTTCTTATTAGTTTCTGCAGTCTCTCCCCCTCCCTCCTTCTCTCTCCCTCTCTGTTCCGAATTAAACTTCTCCTGAACAACAGCAGCAATACAAATAGCCATAAAGCTGTACATTTGGAGACTACAAAGAGGGAAAGTATGGAAGGGTTTGAGAAATCAAATTTACGTACTTATCACTTTTATTAGCTTCACAAATAGATTTATTTTGTGAGTTCATGTTACTAAAGGATAGAGAAAAACAATTACATTGAATGGCTAAGTGTTTTATACTGAGCTTCAGTTTTAATTTTCATTTTCTGATGAAGTTTTAGTACCCCATTTAATCTATAACAACTATGTTATGTTACTATCATTAACACTAGTGGAAAAATTAAAATAATTTTACTTTAATTAATATTAATTCATTGACCAGAGGAAGTTAATCATCATGGTTTTTAGGACTGAAATATTTAGACCACTGCCTTTGGACAGTGTCACTAGCACCATTTATATGAGACAACTAAGCACCAGGTGGGAAAGGAAAAAAAAATTGTTCAATCTCTAATCCAAGTTCCTTCATGATACATGAATCACCCTAAACTATTATTCAAATTTATCATTCAATCTCTGCTTGGCCAATTGTAGTGGTGAGAAAATTATCCCATTTTTAATAATTTAATTAGAAATGTCTTCTTTATATTGACCTGAAATTGACTTGTTTCCTATTCCTGGTGATGTCAAATTTAGATGATGGCCATATCTGATGGACTATTTTTTCAAGGTGGTCAGGAGCAGACTTTTCATGGGGAAGATTTTCTGATACATTTCAATGTTTCTTAGAGTCATATACTTATGTATCACAAGTAATATTTGTTAGAAGTACTTAAATGAAGACATTGTTCCCTGTCCTATCACCAAGATTTGGATACTTACTGCTGCCAATGACTTCCACTTCGTTTCGAGTAAAAACAGTTGAGAAAGAAGCTCTATCAAGTATTTGCTCTACTTATATTCCTTTGCTTTTTAAATTGTCCATTAGACTATAAGCTTTTGCTGGCAGAGCTCCTGTTGATCCTGCTCAGAGATATATCTCTAGAACTGCACTGTCCAATATGGTAACCACTAGCCACATGTAGCTAAGTAAAATTATATTTAAATAAAATAATATAAAAATTCAGTTTCTTAGTTACACTGATCACACACCAACTCCTCACTAGCCACATGTGGTTAGTGACTACCATAATGGATAGTGAAGATTTAGAACTGTTTCATCATTGCAGACAGTTCTACCAAACAGCATTGATTTAGACTCTAGCACTGGTCCTAGAAAGAAGAAATAAATATTAACTGAATTAATTTATTCATCAATCTTTAGGAAGCAGAAATCCCTTTTATTTTGTCCTCATGATGGGGAGATGTTTTTTGGATGCCAATATAGGAATGTGTGGAAGAAGGCTTAATGCAATTGCTATCCCCTATAATGTACTTTGTAGACCAGAGAGGCAGCCAAGAATTACCATATTCTAAGAAAGAAATCTCATGAGTCCTTGTGAATATTGATAGGCGTTCATGAAATGGTGATAGGAGTGGGGATCTGTCTTAGTCTTTCCAGGCTGCCATAACAAAATGCCACAAACTGGGTGGTTGTTAAGCAAGATAAATTTATTTCTCACAGTTCTGGAGGCTGCAAGTCCAGTAACAGGGTGTCAGCATAGTCGAGTGAGGGTCCTCTTCTATGTAGCAGATTTCTCACTGTATCGTCACATGGCAGAAGGGACTAGGGAGGTCGGTCAGGCTTCTTTTATAAGGGCACTAGTCCCATTCATAAATGCTCCACCCTCCTGACCTAATCACATTACAATGACCCTACCACCTAATGCTGTCACCTCAGGGGTTATGTGTCAACATATGAATTTTGGGGAGATACAAACATTCAGACTATAGCAGGACCTTTTACAAATCATACTTTTGACTGAAGTGTTTTGAGAGCACTAAAAGAACCTGAAGTTTCAATTGCCTCATGACAACTTTGGCTAACTGAGATTGAGGGAACAGCTTTGGATCAAATATGTGAGTTTAAGATCACAGCAAAGGGACTATTTAAAAATAATTGTTAAAGAAAGATGTTTTTTATTAAATATTTTTTTCTTTAGCTTCCTCTCATTCTAGAATTTTTCCATTAAATTCTCAAAAGCTAGATCCAATTTAAGGCCTGTCACTCCATTTTTGGTTCACACTGCTTTCTTTAGATACAGTACCACTCTGTAACATTCAATATTATGAACCGGCCACAAACCCAGAAAGAGTAGAATTTATTATTTTTTTCTCATTGATGAAATCCAGCCAAGCATTAATATCTGCTCACTGTATAAAACTGCTTCATTTTGGGGTATAATATTAAAACAAGGAGATGAGATTCTTTCAACATGGTGCTTGTAGTTTCAACTGAAGTGAAGAGAATATCTTGTTAAGCCACAGATTAGGGAGAACCATAATTGAAGCATGACAATTTGAAGGGAAAAATTCATTAATCTTTCTCCAGTGTTCTTTTATCTAAGGAATTCTCTAATCAAGCAGAAATGTTAAATAAGAGAAAATTGATAGAATGGGAGCTCTGAAGTCATTTAGTCAGAGTTCCTCATTGGATAGAAAAGGATATGGAACCACCAGAGATCTTTCTGAGTCTCAGCAGCAGAAGTCCAGAATCCTTGACACTTATATGGATACTAGAGAAAAAGACTTTTGAAATGCATTTTGTATCAACAAATATTTATTCAGAATTTATAAATGTCAAGCTATTGAGGGGTTTTATTCAAAGATGAGACAGACATAGTTTCAAAGAACACATAAGTTAAGATCATTGTGTTGAATTTTCCTGTCTCAGAGACATGCTCTTTAGCATCTACTCTTATCAAAGATAATAGAATTGTATATGATTTAAGCGTGTCTACTTCATCCTGTTTAATTGACATTTTATAAAGTCACAGTCATCAGACTTCAACAATAAAACACAGGATTAATCTAGTAATTCCTCTAAACACTTAGCAAAAATATGCCCTGGCAGAATTATATTCATTATGTTTCCCTGGTGAAAGATTGGCCAGCTAGAGAAGTTATTGACTTTTTACTCTGCAGCTCTGAAACACAAAATGGCTATTTAGAGACTAATTTTGGTTGGAGAATGTGAAGATCCTGTCATTCATTCGTTCTTTCATTCAACGAATATTAATTCAATGCCTAGTATTTAGACACTGAACTAGGTGCTTGGGATTCAACAGTGAACAAAACAAACATTCATGCTCTCCAGGATCTAACACTTCAGCAGAATGAGTCATAAAATTTTAAAAATATATTACATATGGGTATTCTAGTGTGTTAGAAGATGATGATTGGCAAAGTATATAAGTGGAACAAGAGGAGGAATATCAAGAATGGTGGGTCAGTGGGGGATCGTATTTAAATAGGTCAGAGTTGGCCTTATTAATGTCTTCTAACAAATGCTTGAAGAAGAAATTAATTATGTTGAAATTTTGAAGGAGGTTCTAGACAGAAGAAACAATAAGTATTAGCCCTAATGTAGGAGGGTACCCAGTTTGTTTGAAGAGTAACCAAAAGTCCAAAGGCACTGGCATAGAGTGAGAGGAAGAGCAAGAGAGCTGAGGTCAGAGAGATTGCAGATTCCAGATCACACAAGATCACTGTGAGGACTTTGATCTTCTTCAGAGTGAAGTGGAGCCATCTCAGGACTTGAAGCAGAGAAATATCATGGTCATGATTCACATTTTCACAAAATTATGTATATCTGACCATCCAAAATAAATCTTATGTAAATGACATTTTAAAATAGGTATGGAGGGCGCCTGGGTGGCTCAGTCATTAAGCATCTGCCTTTGGCTTAAGTCATGATCCCAGGGTCCTGGGATCGAGCCCTGCATCGGGCTACCTGCTCAGCGGGAAGCCTGCTTCTCCCTTCCCCACTCCCCCTGCTTGTGTTCCCTCTCTCGCTGTGTTTCTCTCTGTCAAATAAATAAATAAAATCTTTAAAAATAAATAAATAAAAAATAAATAAATAAAATAGGTATGGAAAAGAGTTGGAACTTGCATTCAAATTAAAGTTATATTGCTCATTCAATAATAAATACCAAACACACTCTATATGCCTTAGTAGGAACTTCAGGACAGAAAAATTTTATGCCAGATTTAATGCTTTTTCAAGCATTTACTTCAAGTTTAGATATTCATCTTCTTATTAGATAATAATTTGTGTGAAGCTATTCAATAAGTATGTCTCTAAAGAAGATAGGTGAAATATGACAAAAATCAGTTAATGCCGTCAATGAGCCCATTGTTATTTTTTTCCAGTAAGAGCCTGCTTTAGACAAAACTAGCAAGAATTTACTGTGAGCAGATTTTTAATGCTACCTATATGTCTACTCCAAAAGAAAAATAATTAGGTGGAAGAATGCATTTAGAAAACATAGGTAAGGACTACACTAATTTTTTTCTTAAAGGATGTATCTGCCAATCTGGCTTGTATCATTTCTACACATATTGGGGGAAAATTATTCAGACAAAACCAAACCATCACCCACAGAGCAATCTGACAAAATGAGTCTATCTGAGACATCTGCAGATTGTTTTCATCTTGAATTTTCTGTCAAGCCAATCTAGGATAACTGGCTATCATTAGCATGACCACATAATTCAGGAAAAGGAGGAAGAAAGATTCTGCAAAGAAAATACATATAATACTAACACATCCTTACTAAAAAGATTTTATTCCTTAAATGTATTGTGTTTTTACAACACTGTTTGATCTGATTTCACTTCCTTCACTTTGTTTTTAAAACACCTTTTCATTTCTTTTTATTTTTACTGTTGCTACACAGTAGGGCAACTTATTGAAAAGGACTAGTTGTAATTAGTTGCCTCCAGAACTCTGGCTTACAGACACTGCCTGCATTTAAATTCTGGATCATCCGTGGGCTAGTTTGGGGATATTGGGGACATTTTTGAACCTTTCTTAGCCTATCTTCTCCCTTCTAAAAAGGGATTATTATAACATCAGTCTTTAAGCATATTTAAGATGAGACAATCCGTGTTGATCACCTAGCACAATGCTTATTCCACAATAAGTGCTGAGTAGATTTTAAGTATTATTATGATCATCCATTTAACAATTCACATTACTTCACATACCTAGATTAATTTTTATAAAGCATTACCACCTCAGATGAAAGGTTTTCAAGAATTTCTCCCTTTCTCTAGGATAAAATGATTTTTCCTTAGACTTGTATTATAAGTCCCTGTGGACTGGCTTGTTCCTATAGTCTAGAATGACCTAGACTCCAAAAATTTTTCAATGAATGTATCCTGTAGACTTTCTTAAAATCTGTCTTGGCAAGATGGATATGTACCCTCTTCTTAAACCAGTCCCCTACAATGTGCCTTTCCCACCTCACTTTCTGTACTCACACAATTATACTCACACCTAAATTGGAGTTTTCTTTTTCCTCTGCAAGTCTAAATCTCATTATCTTCAAGGGACAGTTCTAGATAAATTTCTTTTATGAAGTAATGACTACCCTTCTTCCTTAAAAATCTACAGTACTTTATTGCCTTTCTGTTCATTTGTCATGCATCATATGTTGTTGCTATTTGACTTTTTTGTTGTTGATCATTAACCCCCAGAGAGTTTGGAAGCTCCTAGAAATGCAGGACCATATTTCTCCATGTAAACTATAGAACTTGGCACAATATGAGCCACGACTTAAACCCAAATTTTGATCAATGTATTATTCTTAATACAATGATCTACATAGTGTGTACATTAAATTTAATCTTGAAGTGATGAGTGAATTCTTCTGAAAGCAGTGCAGATATATGTCATAATAAAAAGCAAGGACACTAAATCATTCAGGCATTGATGATGGAAGTCCTGGAAAAGATGTTTTATTAAAGAGATGGTAATCTTTTTTTATGAATAATGTTTTAGGTATTATTGCTATAGCTTTATTTGGCACCAGGAGGATACTAAGGAGGATCTAAGCTGATTGTGATCTCTAGGATACAGTCATTAAGTTAGAAGTTTGCTGATACTAAGGAGGATCTAAGCTGATTGTGATCTCTAGGATACAGTCATTAAGTTAGAAGTTTGCTGAATGTGTGTGTATGTGAGAGAGAGACAAAGAGAGAAAGAAAGAGAGAGAAACAGAGTGCTCTAAACATTTCTTCCTCCATTACATGCCTGTGTAATGAAGACATATAAAACAATATACACTGAATTTAAAACTTGATTAATGGAAGGGCATTTTGAAATGAAACTCACATTCTCAAAAAGGGTCAATAAGAAACTCTCAAGGAATATATTTTAAAATACATATTTTAAGGATAAAATGTTGAAAAAATACAGAAGATTATGTATTATATGTATTTTTCATTTTCAGAAGAGTTGAACACACTTGCATTTCCTGCATTTGCCTAAGGCCCAAAGTTTCCCAATTTTGGATGTTTCCCCATTTATCAAATTGCTTACTGGAAATTGGAGATCTAATAATCTTCTGACACCTTGTATATAAAAACTGGTTGACCCTGGTTATAAAAACGGGGACTACTACACAGTGACCAGCCTAGTACTGTTTACTCTTGATGTTAAATTCCTCTAATTGAAAAGACTGTTTTTATGAAATAAGGTGTACTTTGTTATAATGGAATACAATCTAAAGTTGTAAAGTGGGCTTAATTAGTGTGAATGCTTCTTTCTAGTTGACTCACATTATAATTATTCGGTGTAATAGAAAAAATGCTGGTTTCAGAAAACCTGTTTTTGTCTCACCTTTAGCTCTAACTAGCAGCTTAACTTTGGAAAGTCAGTTGTGAGGAATGATGTTCCTTTATCTATATGAAAAGACTTATTTTTAATTTTTCTATCTAAATAGAAAAATAATTATAGTGAGGATAAATTTTCAAACATCTAGGTCTTCCTCCCTTCCAGTAAAAGAACAAAGGAAAAAAAATACAATATGTCATTGAACATAGAGCAACAAAAATGGTTAGGAATTAGGAGGTATATACCACTTTGTTCCATAGTTATTTAACATTTTCAGGGAATTGTATGATGTTAATGGCTTTAAACATGAAATCATCCAAATGTTTGGCTAATTGCGTATGTCTGCATTGATGATATATGTTATCCTCTGGCTTTAAATAATTTTGGTTGCTTTTATGATGCTGCAAATTGAAGAAATAACCACATCTGTTATTAATGTTTTCCTAATACGCATATATTGGAGATATTCCAGGTTTGGTTCCAGACTACCAAAATAAAGCAAATATTGCAATAAGGCAAGTCAAATGAATTTTTTGGTTTCCCAGTGCATATAAACATTATTTTTACACTTTACCATAGTCTGTTAAGTGTGCAATAGCATTGAATCTAAAACGATGTACATAATATAAAAATATTGCTAAAAAATGCTAACCATCATCTGAGCTTTCAGTGACTCATAATCACTGATCACAGATCACCATAAAAATATAATAATAATGCAAAAGTTTAAAATATTGTGAGAATTACCAAAATGCTACACAGAGACATGAACTGAGCAAATGCTGTTGGAAAAATGGTGCAAATAGATTTGCTTAATGCAGTGTTGCCACAAACCTTCAAAAAATGGAGTATCTGCAAAGTGCAAGGAAGTGCCGTAAAATCAGGTATGCCTGTAATTTATTAACTTACTATAACTCCAGTTATATATTTTCATTTTAAATCTTAAACACTAGTGATTGCTATTGTTCTTGGGTTATGCTTTTCAAAATTCAATTCTTATGTTGGCCATCAACTATTTTTCCCAAAGCATTTGCTCTGTTTAAGTTTAGTTTTTGTTTTTACAAATAATCATTTATTTTGTTGTCATTGTTGATTAATTCTAAACTCTTAAAATGGATTATATTTGGACAATATTGAAATATATTACATTTAGCTGATATAATTTAATATTAGCTAATTTAATTTAAATTAAAAATACATACTTAGAAATTTTCCTACAAATTTATCTTATTTCCTAATAATTATCTTACAGATGCATTCACAGAGACATGTAATAATATAAATATTTATAATTATATAAGTTTTATGTTTATTACATATGATCATTATATTATATATGTCGTAATATAACATGTAATAATTATATATAAACCTATCCATAAATATCTAAATATGAGAATATATGTGAAAGTATTGGCCAAAAATTCATAATGAATTTCTCCATTTTAATCAGACTATCCAAATGACCTTTGAGGATAGGAATTTGGCTGCTTCAACTCAGGAATGGAGTAGCTTTTAATCTTTCTCCTATATTCTCCTGTATTATTTAAATTTCTCCTATATTATTGTCCTATATCATTACTGCTATTTTATTTAAATATTTTATTATGAGAACAAATTATTTTTATAATTAAACAACATTAACATCACTGAATGAACACTTTTCCCTTTTTTTCTAAGGGTAAGAGAATTCTAATAGATATGAAATAAAAAATCCTTTCCTTGTGAAATAAAAAGGCAAGAATTAGACTTCAGGATTTTTATCATTGTTTGTAAGAAGAAAAGGCGAACGCTTTAAGATTGTGAATTCGTTGTATTCACCATTCAGGAAAAAGAATATGGTTGGCACTTTTTGACATTTTCATAAGAGGACTGTAAAACTATGCAATTTTGTAAATTTAGAATGACATCTGAAAGCATATCCTTCTGTGTAATTGTGTGGTTTTGTTGTCCTACTGTCAGTTTCGATTGACACTTAATAATTAAGTGTGGGGATATAAAGGATGGTGGGTTTTTTTAAAGTAGCTTGGCACAAGTGGAAATTTTCAAATCTCCTCTCAGAATGCCTGACTAGAACATCAAGGTCACAAACTACCTTTTTCCACTTTCTCTGGGTGAAAGAAGAGGTCTCTATGTTACAAAGGCAACTTATTAAAAAGTAAGAACACCAAATCTCTTTGAATATAAATTAAAGGGCTGTCTGACTAAAACATTGATCCACTCTCCTAATACTTAGTATGTAGAAGCAAAATTTCTCCATTTTAATCAGACTATCCATATGAACCTATTCCACTTTCATAAATACCTTAATAATGCTGAATAATGTCAAACAGTGTCCATATTATACAGAAAGATGGCATTTCTATTACTTTATCAATCAAAAAAGAAAGAAATCAGAGTACAACCTCTAATGTGAGTGCAGGAAGTAACCAATTTCTTTTTAAGACTTATGCTTAAGCACATTAAGTTAATGATCCCTAAAATTCTGGAACATAAGCCAAAATATATTTTATATATTTTTGGACAGATCTGTGATGTGATTGTGTGGAGAATTCTAATGGATTCCACCTTTTTTTTTTCTGTCTAAAGAAAAATAATATTTTTTACCATTTGAAATGCTGGCAAAAAATTATGGGGGGAGGAACCATCTCTAAAAATTTTCCTATCTAATTTTTTTTTAAAGATTTTATTTTATTATTTTATTTTATTTTATTTTTTTATTTATTCATGAGAGACAGAGAGAGAGACAGAGGTAGAGGGAGAAGCAGGCTCCCCGTGGAGCAGGGAGCCCGATGCGGGACTCGATCCCAGGACCCTGGGATCATGACCTGAGCCGAAGGCAGACGCTTAACCGACTGAGCCACCCAGGCGTCCCCTATCTAATTACTTTAAGATCCTTGTTAACTTAATTTTTCTTTGGCAAAGGAAATTCCACAAAACCATCTTTTCGTACATTCTCAATACTTTGCCGTTTTTGTTGGTATTCAAAAGCCACAGGAAACACTTTCATTATAATGTTTGTGCTGTTGTGACAACCCCATATTTATACATTTCAAGTTTTCTGGTTTCTCACTTTCCCTTCTTTATCACTGCCTTAGGAAGAGATGGCTATATATTACTATTTTCATCTGTTCTTGATACCTTCCCCAATGTTTTCTAACATTCTGTCTAAATAATCAGTAGGAAAATAATTTTTAGAAATTACTTAAGTGTTTAAAAATCAAATATGTGTAGTAGCATTTTGAAACCTTTTATTTCTAACATGTAAAACTGATTGTGATGGTTTTTTTCTGTTATGTTCAAATCGGACCATAAACATATGTTTTTGCTAATCATTATTTATTTGGAAATTGAAAAAGATAAATTGTATTTCATGTGAGATACACTGAATTCATATTTCACATGAGAAAGCTAAGGTTGGACGAATCAGGGGAAAAGAGAGAAAAATGAATTAATACGTGTCTTTTGTTGGGTACTTGTTGGAAACTCAGAATGGTATCTGAAGGTAGAAATGACATGAAATTCAATTAAGTGCTGTAAAAAAGTGATGTTAGTTTTCAAAATTTTTATTTTCTTGCATGCCTTATGTTAAAATTATATTGAGCTTTTTCCTTCCATCATATTCCAGATTTGAAAGTTAGATTAATATGCTTTAATTTGAGCTTTAATTGAAAAATCGCTTTATGATGTTGTATGTTAGAAAACATTTTACCTTTTTTCCAGAAAAGGTTTACTTCTGTAGTGAACCAGAATAATAGAATAATGACATAAAGAAGGGTGCAGAAGATAGAAGGCTTACCCGTTTGTTGAGATGCTTGGATTCTGATGCAACATGATTTCAAGCGTGTCTGTCTCCGTATCTGTGCCTTTATTTACTCACCTGTAAAAGCAGTGGCTAAATTGGATGATTGTCGAGGCCCCTTCCAACCCTAAGACATTATATCTCTACAATGCCATGTCTCTTTGGGAGTCAGTATGATTAGTATATTCTCATGTAGGTCTTATATAGATAGTAAAGTTTAATATCTCTGGGTTGATCACTGATATTTATAATGATAAGTGGGAGTCTCATTCATTCATCAGCTATTTACTGAGTACCAATTCAGGTCTAGTCTCTGAGCCATGGGGAGCTGTTGAATGGAAGCATGTGTGTTCATCTAATGATTTTATCATCCCACAAATAGCGTGAAGGATAACACTTCATATGCCATTTGAAGTCAGAAAGATATATGGTAATAAATCAAATATAGTAATTTTGAATTAACATGGACTATTAAATTATATTCTGTTCATAAACTACTTTGTAGCTTACAAAAACACTTTTACATATTAAAAATATCCATTTTCACAATAACCCTTGAGGAAGTCATAATGCACACACAACACACACACACACCCATGTGCACATATAAGAAACTGACGTACAGAGCATGCCCTACATCATATAATTAGAAGACACCCTAACTACGTGCCTTAGACCACATAAAGGCAGTAGAACTAGAACTTGGACCCAGGTCTTCTTTCCAAGTAATACTTTAGTTGCTTCTCATGAAAATTAAGAAAGAGAAAATATCTCTAGTTTTGGTTTCTTTGGCTCTCTCATGGAATTTTTTTAAGAATTGAGAGTATTTGCTTTAAAAAATGTTTAATTTGTGCTATACAGTTTGGTGATACATTATTCTAAATGAATGAAAATAACACATGCATCTATCCTTTATTGATATACTTAGTGTTTTAAGTATGGCTAGTGTTTGGTATGCACTAGAATACTGGAAAATATGATGCTAATTAAATTGAACTTCTATGGAGAGACGCTGAACTTCTTTTCAATTCACTAGTGTCCTTTTGTGGTATGCTGTACTGAGTGCGAGGAGGTATAGTAGACATGGTGACCCCTCCTTAGGAATACAGGTCTTTCCCCCAGCTGCTAGAAGAGATGTAAGCTAAAAGCCCTCAGTTATTAGTTCTATTCCAACTGCCCCAGCTAAAAGAATCACCTCACCCAATATCACCTCCCCTTCCCTGGGGAGCCTGTACCCGCATCTCAACATGGAGATGTCAAGTTCTGGCTCTTTTGTTGGAACTTATGACTCCAAACAGTAGCAGAGCTTCAGAACTCCCTGTGAGACCAGCTGAGATCTTTTTTTGAGACAGCATCACAGTTCAAGCTGTCCTTCTATTCAATCCTGTATCCTTACTCTTCCACATGCATTAATTTAAGAGCACGCCCCAGTAAACTTCCTGCTTGTAGGTCTTTGTATAGAATCTGTTTCAGGGATAACTATCTACTCAGGAAAGGGGAATACCCAGCCATTTGGATTGTTGCTCACAGGGTCTATGGTAACATTGATACCAAAGCACTTTCATTATCAAATTCTCCCCCCCCGCCCCCCCACACACATTAGAATGGAGTGATATGGAAGCAAAGTAATTAATGGAGTCTTTGGTGCAGGTCTGACTCACATTGTGTTCACTTGTCCATGGAAGTACCTGACTGCCATTTTCCCAGTCCCTGAATATATAATTGAAAGGGGTATTTTTGGCAGTGGGCACAATGTCCACATTGGTTTCTTGGCCTGCAGGGTAAGAGGTCTTATGGTGGGGAAGGGAAAATGGTAGTCTCTGAAATTGTCTCCTCCTCCCAGACAAAATGCTAAATGAAATTCACTTTTGCAACCTGAGGGGAATGGCAGACATTGGTGCAAAGTTAAACACCAAAAGGAGCAAAGGTAATAGCCCCATCTCAGTTCCATTTAATTCACCCCCCTAGCCCCTAGGAAAGCCAGCTAGATGCTGAAGTATAGCGTAGACTATCACAAATGCAACCAAAGAATAGGCTCAGTTGCAGGTGCTGTGTCAGATGTGGTACCATTGCTAAAATAGGTTTACTTGGGGCGCCTGGGTGGCTCAGTTGGTTAAGCGACTGCCTTCGGCTCAGGTCATGATCCTGGAGTCCCGGGATCGAGTCCCGCATCAGGCTCCCTGCTCGGCAGGGAGCCTGCTTCTCCCTCTGACCCTCCCCCCTCTCATGTGCTCTCTCTCTCTCTCATTCTCTCTGTCTCAAATAAATAAATAAAATCTTAAAAAAAATAAAAATAAAAATAAAAATAAAATAAAATAAAATAGGTTTACTTGGCTCAGGGACATGATATGTAGCCATTGGTCTGGCAAATGCGGTTTTTTTTTTTTTATTCCTCTCAAAAAAAGATTATCAGAGACAGTTTGTTTCCTTTGAACTGACAAGAATATATATTAATGTCCTACTCAAGAGCTATGGTAAAGTCTTCACCCTCTGTTGTAATAAAGTCTGAAGAGAACTGAATCATCTGGGCATCATAAAAACATTTCACTAGTACCTTATGTTGGTGATATCATGCTAATCAGATTGGAAAAGCAAGAGTAACAAGTATGTTAGATGTGTTTCTATTCCAGAGAATGAGAAGGTCCAGGGTTTTGTCATATCAATATTTAGGGGTTCAGTGGTCAGGGACATGTAAGTATATAGAAAGTAAAGGATAAATTATTGCCTCTTATATTTCTCCCCAAGAAGAAGAAAACACAACAGTTGATAGGCCTCTTCGGGTTCTAGAAGCAGCATATTCCACACATGGAAGAACTGTTCTCCCCAAATAAAGTATGATGTGAAAAGCTACTAGCTTTTTTTTTTTTTTTTAAGATATTATTGATTTATTTGAGAGAGAGAGCGACAAAGATAGCAAGAGAGAGCATGAGTGGGGAGGAGAGGTAGAAGCAGGCTGCTAGCTGAGCAGGGAGCCTGATGCAGGGCTCTATCTCAGGACTCTGGGGTCATGACCTGAGCTGAAGGCAGACACTTAACCAACTGAGCCCACAGGCACCCTGAAAAGCTGCTAGCCTGTGTGGGTATCAGAAAGGGTTTCTGGAGTCAGTTTAAGCTGTAGGACAAACAACTTTGCTTCTCGGCCTTACACTACATTTGGAGTTGTCTGTAGTAGAAAAAAAATTCAGATGGGAAAAAAAAAAAAAAAAATGTCAGGTGGAGTATTTGGTAAGTCCCAGTAAGAGAAATACAATACAGTTTATTCTGGAGCAAGACTTTGCAGAGAATTATATGCCTTTTGGAAAATATTTCCTTTTTTAAATCACTGAACCCTGGTAGAGATAGAATGCCTCACCATGCAGTCATCAAATGACCATGTGGTCAGAGCTTCCCTCATGAGTAGATCTATGATTAGGATGAGTAGGTCCATCAGGAATTCATTATAATAGGGAAGTAGTATATCTGAGATCTGGTATAAACAATGCCCAAAGACACAAGTTAAGCTTTTATCTTAAGCAGATGTCTGAGACCTCTGACTCTACTACCACTATACCTTTTACTACACCATCACCACTACCCACCCCACCCCCACCATGTCATTCACTTTTGCAGCAGAACTTCTCACTCTGCTTACATGTATGGATTCACAGGGATTTGAAACAGGAGAAAAGCAGAGCTTGGTTCATAAATATGTTGGCTTAATGTGTTGGTTGAGCAAAACACTGACCATAGCTATGCTACAATCCCTCTCAGAGTACTGGGGGACGTGAGAGGCTTCAAAGAAACAGTTGTGAGGGAAAATCATCCTGATTAGCAAATTGCAGTTGGTATACCTGTACATCCACTTTATGAGGAAAGAGTAGTGGCCCCAAATTAGAATATATAGAGATTCATGAGCACTAGTGAATGGCTGGACTAGATGGCCAGGGGCCTGGAAAGAGAAAGAATGGAAGAAGAGGACAAGGAGTTCTAGGGCAAAGGCTCATAGATGAACCTAGGGGAGTGGGCACAGAATGTGAAAATTTTTCTTTGCACCAGACAACACCCATCATGAAAGAGGGACTAAACAGCCAAGTAGACAAAATGACTTAGCTAATTGATATCAGCCAGCCTCTGTCATTGGTCACTCTAGTGCTTACACAATGGATGCATGGATGTAGTAGCCATGATGGCAGGGATGAAAGCTATGCCTGGACCTAAGAGCATGGGCTCATACCCATCAAGTCTGATCTTGCTACTGCCACTACTGAACCTTCCACCTGTCAGCAATGGAGACAAACAATGAGTCCTTAAATAGCACCATCCCTCAAGAAAATGAAGACACTTGGTAGCACAGTAACTATACTGGACCCCTTTTACTCTACAATGGCAGTGACTTATTTTAGCAAGAATAGGAATATTTTCTGAGGGTGAGTTCATCTTTCCTGACTGCAAGATGTCATATGGCACCACTATCCAAGGGCTTACAGAATGATCCATTAGATCAGGTTCTTCTTTTTTTTTTTTTTCTTTTTTAGAAAGAAGCATCCCAACGTTTATTGGAATCCAGAATTTGTTCTTTTTCTTTTTCTTTCTTTTTTTAATTAACATATAATGTATCATTTGTTTCAGGGCTACAGGTCTGAGATTCATCAGTCTTACACAACTCCCAGAACCAGATCAGGTTCTTAATATCACGTCAGATTGAGACACCCATTTTATAGCAAAAGAGATATGGGAGCAGACACATTCCCATGAGATCTGCTGCCCCTGTTACACGGTATACCACCCAGAAGCTGTCAGCCTGATAGAGCAAAGAAAAAGGACTTGTGAAGACAAACTGAGGCCAGCTTGAAGAGGATTCCTTGAAGGATGGGGCACCATCCTCCAAGATGCAGTGTACAAATGAGATCAAGAATTGGCAAAGCTTTTCTGGAAAGAGACATATAATAAATATTTTGAGTTTTGCAGGCCATGTGTTATCTCTTGCAACTACTCAACTCTACCACTCCATTGTGAAAGTAGCCTTAAATACTATGTCAATGAGTGGGTGTGGCTGAGTTCCAATAAAATTTTATTTACATAAATAAGCAACAGGATGGATTTGACCCAAGGGCTATAGTTTGCCAACCTCTACAGCGAATCAGTAGCCTTTATATGGTGTTCTGTCTTTAATAGAGTATATGAGTTCAAAAATCAAGGGATGGAAGGAAGGGAGGCCCAATTTACTGTCACTCCTGGTCATCATCTTGGGAATTTATGTTTTCTGTCTGCACAACTCTGTGCTTTACAAATTTAAAAGTCCTAATACCCAAAGAGGGAGTACTTTTATGAGGGGACACACAAAGAGTCCTATTGCATATAAGCTATCACCTCCAGTGTTATCTGGGCTCCCAAAGGACAAGTACACAGGAAGAGGAATCAGCATACTGACAATGAACTGACTCAGATAATCAGGAGGAGATAAGTTTGCTGTTAACTCAGAACAAGGAAGTCTGTTTGGCACCCAGGTGATCTACCTGCATACATCTTGGTTTCCCCTACCTTATTTTAACAGTAAATGGACAAGTGCAATAGTCACCGTCAGGGAAGCGCATGGTGCCCACAGATCCAAGACCAGAAGAGGTGCTAGCTGAAGATGAGGTGAATCTAGAGTAGATGATAGAGGAGGAAGATGGTAAGCATTAATTAGCCCAAAGATCAGTTGTAGTACCATGGGCTTAATCATGCCACCAACCTTTTTCTTATGTCTGACCCGATAAAAGAGACCCATCATAACCACAAATCTAGCTGTTCCCAGTCAAAATATTTATGAAGGAGTAAATCTGACCAGTATGAGGGATATACTATAGTGGATGCTGTTCCATGAGGCCTGAATCTTCCTCTGGAAATGAGTTATTTATTCATATAGCTTTTGGGAGTACTACCAGCTAACATACCTCAGCTTTTGGTCCTTTCTGTAAATTGCTTTGGGTTGCCAACCCCAAAATCACATCCCCTTCTAATGAGCAACTTGCATTCAATAATTGTTCACGGTTTAGCTCCCTCATCACAATGCAAAACAACTTCTGAAAGGCCCCTTGGTGAAATCATATGCAGCCCAATATTCTTCCTTATCCAGTACTGCTTCTTACCCTTCCTTTCCCCAAGGCTGATCCCAAGAGCTCTCCCTAATAAATTTCCTGCCTAATAATCTCCAATATCAAAATGTTATTTACAGGGAATCCCACCTGCAGCAGGGAGATATACAGGCCTACCAATCCCCCAAAATAATTTGATTCAAATCTGACAAAGAAATGACAAGAGTTCCATCCTGACTGCCAGGAGCCTCCTCTCTTGAATCTGCTGGTCTGCTTTTAATGTAGTGCTCCCTGGTGGACTACCAATTAACAGTGCTGCACCTGGGAGTGCTAGGGATGATTTAATGAGCCCCAGCTTTGCTCATATGTGGAACTGTCAAAATGAAGAGCCCTTCTGGAGGCTGGCTTGCTTGATTACAGCTCCATTTATGTTCCTGGATAAACTGATTGCATCAAGGCTTAAAAGTACTTCCACATCAGGAAACTGGATAAGGGATAAATAGGATCTCTCCATACTGCTTTTTTTACAACAGTGTGTCAATCTATAATTACCTCAAAATAAAGCATTTAATTAAAAAAAAAAGTTCCCTTAAAATAGGATTGCCAGCCCTCTTCCCCATCCTCCAACAGAATAATGTACTTCTTTTCCTGGGAAGTGTTCTTCTGTGTTCAGTAGCTATCCATCCATGTTTCATCATGACTAGATTCAGACCAGAGATTTTGAGGCCTTTTCCATGGCTTTGATTGTCTTTCAGTCTTCCCTTGAGGAGAGTCAGGAGCCTCCTCTGCAAGAGATTTAACTGTAGATAAATCAATTGCTTTCCAGTCATGCTCCTAGAGCCTCCATATATATCCATAAGATATTGGAGGATATTATGCAATTAACTGAGAAGTTCTGAAGGAGCTCATATTCACTCATTTTTAATATTTGCTCATATGGATCAATTTATATGAATGAGACCAATTTTTTGATGGGGTCTTTGTCTGGTTTGGGGATCAAGGTGATGCTGGCCTCATAAAATGAGTCTGCAAGTTTTCCTTCCATTTCTATTTTTTGGAATAGTTTCAGAAGAATAGGTATTAATTCTTCTTTAAATGTTTGGTGGAATTCCCCTGGGAAGCCATCTGGCCCTGGGCTCTTGTTTGTTGGCAGATTTTTGATTATTGCTTCAATTTCCTTGCTGGTTATAGGTCTGTTCAGGTTTTCTATTTCTTCTTGGTTCAGTTTTGGTAGATTATAAGTCTCTAGGAATGCATCCATTTCTTCCAGATTGTCTAATTTGCTGGCATATAGTTGCTAATAATATGTTCTTAAAATTGTTTGTATTTCTTTGGTGTTGGTTGTGATCTCTCCTCAATCATTTATGATTTTATTTATTTGGGTCCTTTCTCTTTTCTTTTTGATAAGTCTGGCCAGGGGTTTATCAATCTTATTAATTCTTTCAAAGAACCAGCTCCTAGTTTCATTGATCTGTTCTACTGTTCTTTGGTTTCTATTTCATTGATTTCTGCTCTGATCTTTATTATTTCTCTTCTCCTGCTGGGTTTAGGCTTTATTTGCTGTTCTTTCTCCAGCTCCTTTAAGTGTAGGGTTAAGTTGTGTATTTGAGACCTTTCTTGTTTCTTGAGAAAGGCTGTATTGCTATATACTTTCCTCTTAGGACTGCCTTTGCTACATCCCGAAAGATTTTGAACAGTTGTGTTTTCATTTTCATTTGTTTCCATGTATTTTTTTAATTCTTCTTTAATTTCCTGGTTGACCCATTCATTCTTTAGTAGGATGCTCTTTAGCCTCCATGTATTTGAGTTCTTTCCAACTTTCCTCTTGTGACTGAGTTCTAGTTTCAAAGCATTGTGGTCCAAAAATATGCAGGGAATGATCCCAATCTTTTGGTACCGGTTGAGACCTGATTTGTGACCTAAGATGTGATCTATTCTGGAGAATGTTCCATGGGCACTAGAGAAGAATGTGTATTCTGTTGTTTTGGGATGGAATGTTCTGAATATATCTGTGAAGTTCATCTGGTCCAGTGTGTCACTTAAAGCCTTTATTTCCTTGTTGATCTTTTGCTTAGATGATCTGTCCATTTCAGTGAGGGAGGTGTTAAAGTCCCCTCCTATTATTGTATTAATGTCGATGTGTTTCTTTGATTTTGTTATTAATTGGTTTATATAATTGGCTACTCCTATGTTAGGAGCATAGATATTTAAAATTGTTAGATCTTCTTGTTGGATAGACCCTTTAAGTATGATATATTATCCTTCCTCATCTCTTATTATAGTCTTTGGTTTAAAATCTAATTTGTCTGATATAAGGATCGCCGCCCCAGCTTTCTTTTGGTGTCCATTAGCATGGAAAATGGTTTTCCACCCCCTCACTTTAAATCTGGAGGTGTCTTTGGGTCTAAGTGAGTGAATGAGACCTACTTTGAAAATATGCTGCTTTTGAGGGCTGTGCCAAAGGTATTCTATAGGAGTCTTAGACTGACTCTCTTGAGGCTGTGTTTTAGAAAATGGAAAAGGATAATACTAAATGAAACAGAAAATGGAAGAAAAACAAGCTTTTGAATAATATACTCACCATCTAATAAATTAGGCTGCAAAATACAAAGTAGTAAACAATCCTTATAGGCGCACATCAGGTTAGACACCCAATTCTTAAAGTGTTTCCTGGCAGGAAAAGTGGGGTCCACAGTGTAACTCCTTGCTGATGTACAGCATTGTAGGTCCCTGAGTGCATGGAGGGCTTTGAAACAGACAGTAGCATTGCCTACAGCTTCAGAAGAGCATTTCCTTTGAAGAACTGCAGTTTGCCCCAAGGTATTTAACACCCTTTCAAGCTCAATACCGGAGGTTTATTGTTTGCATTTAAAATCTCATTTAAACCACTGGAGCTATGGTTGCTAGGGAACCGGTATTATTTGGAAGCTGCTTTACCTTCTCCCTTGCAGTCACACCCTTAATTAGGAAGAGCTATCAGATTGCAGTTTTAACTCACATATTTCCCACTTTGAAAGGTCATTGAGACAGAGCTATCAGATTGCAGTTTTAACTCACATATTTCCCACTTTGAAAGGTCATTGAGACTAAAGACCACTCTTGCAACATTTTCCACTTCTCTGTATTACATTTGTGTAGTACGTTCCTTTGTGGTCTTGATGAAATTGTCTTCATTAAAGAGACTTCCTCCTCTGCCATCGCACTTAGCATTTCCTAAATCCTCCCAAAGTAGTTTTCCATTGTGAACAAAGCAGTTCCCCCTCTTCCCCCGAACATCCCCATCCCACTCAGGGGAAATTGTCCATTTATGAGAACGACTGAAGGGTTAACATTTACTTTAGCACTTTGCATACCAGAGACCTTTAAATGAGAGCTAAAGAGTTAAATAAATCACAGTGGTATCCTTTTTGCTGCTTTTTTCACATTGACAAAATTTTGAGTCCACTGGACACATATTTCCAGTCTGAGGGCTTAGGACAGTTTTTTTGTTGTCTTTTCTTCTTTTTAACCTCGCCTCTAAAATAATGTTATTTTCTCAAGTTGTTGGACTGTGACGCTACCAATTTCCTGAAATGGTGGGAACATGATCTTCCAATTCAATATTCTTAAAAGGTTGGGCAGAGCTTAATAGCCTGAGAAAATAATATCAGCAAATTACGCATGCTGTCATCTATACCAGTCCCGCAGATTGCAGAATCTCAGATTAGCATTTACCCGAGGCATAGAAGAAAGAGATTATAGAGATATTTAATGTATTTCACATCTCCTTATTATTAACTTGCTGAATTTTCAATAAAAGATATGTGGAATGTGTTCCAAGACCTCACCTGTACATGGTATGTGATGAGAACGCTGGGCAGTTTGCTAGTGTTTTAGCGGATCAGAGAATAGTTTTATCCAACAAGTATTTGTTGGCACCTAACAGGAGCTTTGCTAGTGGCTAAGGGTAAAATGAAAAAGCAATTATTCTCCCTTGGCAAAAGGAACTCTTTCTCCCGTTAAAGGGAATAAAATAAAATAAAATAAAATAAAAGACATGTATACAAGAAGCATATGAAAACCTAGGAATATATTTATTGAGGGCAAGGACTAATTATTTGCACCCCAACCTAAATAGGAGGCTGTGCAAATATCTTGCTTATTCTGGACTGCCGTATATTGTATAATCACAACCTAATATAATTATTTGGGCATGTAAAAAACTGAAAACTATCTTAACAAGCATTTATCTCCCTCAAATATTCACGTTAAGAGCTTATATGACTCTTCCTATGAAATCAACATCACTCAAAAATATCTCTGAACACTTTTTTGTAAATTGCCTTCAAAGTCTGTCACGCACTTTTTGAATATCCTTTATCATGGCATATTTGCTGACTTTGAAGTTGGATTTGGGTGTTGGGAACCATTAAATGCCATTTAAAGACAAGTCTGGTGTACATATGGGTGATCCTTCAGTATGGTTTCATTGTAAAATTAATATGTGACTCTAAAGTAATGATACTAAAGGTTTTCTATGTCCTAAAAAGCAATCCCTCCAACAAAAAAAGACTAATAAAAATATTTTGCCAATTGACAACATGGTTTAAATAAGTACATGTCCTCTAAGAAATCAGCATTTTTATGCATGTATCAACTGTGCTTTTGATGACCAACTATATTTCATCTCCTTATAGACTCACTAATTTAAAAATGGTAGTATTTGGGGCACCTGAGTGGCTCAGACGGTTAAGCGTCTGCCTTCGGCTCAGGTCATGATCCCAGAGTCCTGGGATCAAGTCCCGCATCGGGCTCCCTGCTAGGCGGGGAGCCTGCTTCTCTCCCTCTGCCTCTGCCTCTCTCTCTCTCTCTCTGACTTTCATGAATAAAAAAATAAATAAATAAAAAAAATAAAAAAATAAAAAAATAAAAATGGTAGTATTTTGGGTGCCTGGGTGGCTCAGTTGGTTAAGCGACTGCCTTCGGCTCAGGTCATGATCCTGGAGTCCTGGGATCGAGTCCCGCATCGGGCTCCCTGCTCAGTGGGGAGTCTGCTTCTCCCTCTGACCCTCCCCCTTGTCATGCTCTCTCTATCTCATTCTCTCTCTCTCAAGTAAATAAATAAAAACTTTAAAAAAAATGGTAGTATTTTTCACTTTGTTCTGGCTATTAGGAAGCTCACAGTCAAACTAATGACTCGTGTTTAAAGATATTAAATATGCATTTTGGGGTAACATTTGCCCCAATCTTATCTTCTATTTTCTTTATTTTTCCCCTTTGTTAATTCTTGTTATCTGTTTCTATGGTAGTAAGTATGATATGTAAGTTTCAGAAATTATTTCAAATCTCTGAAAAAAAGTTGAGTATAAGTATCTATAGTCTGCCTCACTTCAATGATTATTCTTTTTTTTAAAAGATTTTATTTTTTTATTTGACAGAGAGAGACACAGTGAGAGAGGGAATACAAGCAGGGGGAGTGGGAGAGAGAGAAGCAGGCTTTCCACTGAGCAGGGAGCCTGACGCAGGGCTCGATCCCAGGACCCTGGGATCATGACCTGAGCTGAAGGCAGACACTTAACGACTGAGCCACCCAGGCGCCTCTCAATGCTTATTCTTTAGAGCTACATTTCATAATCATTTATAGATAGTTATACATGTTTATTTTAAGCAAATAATGTAGGAAAGTGAGCATAATTAGAGAATGTTCAGGGAAAGATCAGTGGAAAGGTAAAAGAGGTTATGCATTCCATCAAGTCTAGCTTAATAGTAAATGACTAATGCCTTTGGGTTTTATAACAAATTTGCTAAAAATATAGCATAATATTAAATAATGACAACAAATTGGTTTGCTAAATTCTAGAGATTAATAGTGAACAAGCTACATATATTTCCTAATTTCCAGAACATGAGTGTGTCTTGCAAGTCATATGTGCTATTTCATATACTTCATGAGTAAGATGTGATTTAAAAGATCTTTTTTCAAAATAAAAAAATTTATATATACACACATACATACATTTTTTTGTTTGTTTTTGTTTTTCTTTTTAGAGAGGAAAAGAGAAAGAGGAGAGGGGTGGAGCAGAGGGAGAGAATCTTTTTTTTTTTTTTTTAAAGATTTTATTTATTTATTTGATGGAGAGAGAATGAGAGAGAGAGCACATGAGAGGGGGGAGGGTCAGAGGGAGAAGCAGACTCCCTGCTGAGCAGGGAACCCGATGCAGGACTCGATCCAGGGACTCCAGGATCATGACCTGAGCTGAAGGCAGTCGCTTAACCAACTGAGCCACCCAGGCGCCCCAGAGGGAGAGAATCTTAAGCAGGCTCCATGTCCAGCGCAGAGCCCGATGTGGAGCCTGATGTGGGGCTCCACCTCACAACCCTGAGATCATGACCTGAGCTGAAATCAAGAGTCAAATGCTTAACAGAGCCACTCAGACACCCCTGCATACACATTTAATCAAGAGTGCAAACCATCAACCGATTTGGCAAAAGAAATGGGGCTTAGTCTCCTTGAACTTCTATGAATTATTGGAGTTTACACCTAAATTAGTGAAGTGCCTTGTTGTCTGTGGAAATATATGATGATAGTAAAGTATTTGCAGATGTCTTCGAGATTCAGAAAATAAGTTGCTTTGAGATTTAGAAAATAGCTCCAAATTCAAGCCAATATTTAAGATCCATCTCCATCCCACTTACAAAGATAATGTTAGATGTCGGTGGCATTAAACATTTGAATCCTCACAGCATGTTAAGTTTGTGCAAAACATCTTCGTCAATTGACACAGCTACCCTAGGATCTTGGGCATTAAAGCTCATTACACATGATGGCATGAAGATAAATTCTCCTTTACTTTCTCTATTCCCTATGGTGGTTAATAGCATGGACCTTGGAGTCAGATAGATCTGACAAGTTATATAATTTCTTTGTTCAATTTCTTTACCATAAAATAGAGTACAATAAAATACTCATGAAGTATATGAAATAGCACATATGACATAGATTGTTTTGAAAATTATACATATGTAAATTTCTTATCTCAGTAAGTTATTAATAAATATTAACTAATAGCAATAGTAGTTTTAGTAGTAGTAGTAATAAAACTAGTAGTGATTATAATAATTATTCAAGAAACAATTGAGGATCACATATTACATATTAAAATACAAATATTAAACAATATTTCTTATATGCAAATGCTATTAATCTTGTGGTTCTATAAAACATATTTAATAGCTCGCCTTATAGGTTAAGAGTGTGAGGCACATGTGTACAGGGAAATGAAATGGAAAGAGAGCAGAAATAAGGTTTTAGTACTTTTGATGATGTTAACTCCATTCCACTTCCGAGCTAGTAAAAATTGCTCAAGATCACCCCAAACATCTCCTCCTAACAATATCTCCGTATCTCTTCCCTGATCTCCTTCCTAGCTAAGATAAGTTTGGGTATGGAAAAAGGGGTTTGGGGAAAACAGAAGTGGGTAGTGTGGAAGTGGAACGCTCATCTATACAGCTTTTACACCTCTTTCTGGGCAAATATGAAGAGTAAACAAACCTGCCTGTCCTTCCATTTAATCTGGCTCATGTGGCCAATTTCTGCTAAGGGCTGTTAGCAGAAGTGGTCTGGGTCACTTGCAGGCCATGGCATTGAATTGCCAGGGTGAGACCTCTGACACTTTCTTCCTTGTTTTGTGATCAAGGAGGCTAAGTATTCCAGATGGTGCAGCTGTAGGATGGTTGACGCCCTTACTTCAAGTAAACTTGTTATTTTAGAGATTTTCCTGTGAAGAAGAAATTAGTCTTTGTTGTGTTAAGCCATAACACCTAGCATATCCTGATTAAATATAGGTGGGTAGAAATTATTTCAATTTTCTCTCTCTCTTTCTCTTATTATTATTCTTAGTGTTTCCTGTGGGGAGAAAAAAAGGAAGTTTAAAGAAAATATCTACTTGTTATAAAAGGAGCTCAGTTTTCTACTTTACAAAGATAAAGGGAGATAATCAGGAAAAAATAAACTTTATGACAACATAGGCTGGTTTGCCTTATGTTCTTCTCCCTCCATGTAAATTATGGTTCTCCATAAGGCATACTTTTATATTAGTAAATATAGGCCTACAGTCTTTTATCTGCTATAAACAATCCAGAGTTCTATTAGAAAATGTCCTTTTGATATGGGTTTTTTTCAACCAGCAGGAGAAATCCTGAAGAACTTAATAAAACAAGGAGGTCTCCTGCATGCTGCAAAGTGGGAAGTAGGCAAGTAAAAGAAGAGGAGGATAGGGTTACAGCCCTTCCCCAAGTTTGAAAGGAGAGGTGACCTGGCTCATAGTTCAAAAATCTTTTGTGTGCTGTACAACCTTTCTGTTCAAGCTTCTTGTCTCTTTTTGTTCTGTACCTAGGAAGTCTGAAAAGATTAAATCCCTAAGGAAATCTGAAAAAAAGTCCACTGTAGTGTATTTAGAAAAACCCTAGCCTATCCAAAGCCTACTTTGTGATAAAAATTTGTGAAATTATTGGAAATTTAAAAAGATAGAACAGGATAAGGAGAAGAATTTAGGAGACAGGAAACCCAGAATCAGTGATATGTGACCAGCACGTGACATTGCATTTGGACCATTTCACCAGAATGGCGGTTTGGTCAGTATGCATAGATTCAACCAATGTCAAGCAAACATTTTTTTTTTTTTCCCATGAGCTACCACTTTACTGCAACTAGAATAAGGCAAGAAACTGGGCCCTTAGCCCACTCAATCTTATCTAACAGATTCAGCAAAAAAGTAAGCAGGATGTGCATAATTCTCAAGAGTTACATACTGGAGATTTACATTCATGTTATATCTTTAGGAAGAGTGTGGACATTTTTTTTTAAAATGTGAACTAATCTGAAAAACTTCCACCACACGACTTTATGTGTATAAGCCAATCCAATGAAGAATATGTCCTCTGGACTGATGCCTAAAGGCCTAGGAACTCACAATAGTCTTGGGCACAAGCCCCAACCTTCTTAAACCTCCCAGACCCTTCCATGACTCTGGACCCCCTGACAATATCTGCATTCTATTTCATTTCTGGATCATATCAGGGAGAGGGGTCATCTCATAGAAAAAAAAAAAAATCAGTTAAACCCTTCTATCTCTAAATGTGGCAGAGAATCCTGCCTAATTGGCAAAATGTGGTAAAAGACAGGTATGCATGACAAAGCGCTCTTTGCAGTAATAAGGTAACAGATCTGTGTGTGTGTGTGTGTCTGTGTGCATGTGTGCACATGTGTATGCTCTGTAATCCTGAGTTGTGATTTATCGGAGATTGTTCATGTTCCTAAGAACAAAGTGCAGGAATGAAGAATGTCTAAATTAAGATATACAAAACCAGAACACAATGAAAATAATTACCTTTAATGATGGAAAAAATGTTTAATGTCCATATCATTTTTCACACAGCTGGGGCAATTGGTATTCTGAGGGGGAAAATGCTGAAGGTATAGATATGCAAGGGAACAAATAAAATCATACTGGTGTGGCACGGGGATGGGGTGCAGAGGTAGGAATCATCAGGATTGTTGCTATTTACTCTGACCATCCTTCATATTATCTCCATGTATTGCTTTCAGAAGTTCTTTGTCCCTTCTTTTGCTACAGCAAGTTCAGAAAGACCTAGACAGGAAAAAGCCTTGGAGATTCTTAAGAGAGAAGCTTTCACAAAAGTGGCCTCTGGGGTTGAACCCAGTAATCCTGCCACACATTACATCTTTCTGTCAAGAATACCTTTCCTTTATTCACGGGATCGTGGAGTAAGCTTGGCTGGCAAATCTGGGGCAGATCTGAGCAGATTCTAAGGGAGGACAGTGGCGCATCCTCCATTATTCCTATTTGTATGAAGAGAGAAATGTTTAAGAGTCACTTTTTCTTTACCCCCTTCCCTCACCCGTGAAAAAACTTTGATAATGTGGAACCCTGCCCGATTCTTCTAGCACTGTGGCTGTCCTTACTTTCCCAACCCGATTTTTTTCCAGCCCCTGTTAATATACCCTTTTTAAAAATCAAGGCTTCCTGATCTTACAGGAAACTTCTATGTAATTCTTAGTATGGGATGGTGGCAGCTTGCTCTCACTACTTGTTGGGATAACTTGCCACCATCTTCCCAATCTTAGTGCCAGGAGTCATAGATGGGAAGCAAATCCCCTCACCATTTCATGAGGTATCTTGACACATCTGTTTTAAACTGTAGGTTGGACTCAACTTTATGGTTACTGGAGCCTAGAGTCCTAGTGCCTAGTAAAGTGAATTGACTTAAGTCTAGAGACTCCAGTTGCTCTTTATTTCTTCTGATCAAGCCAGCTGACCTCAACCCAGGCTATAGATACTTCCCAGTGCTTGATTTTCTCCCAAAATGGCCATATATTGGGAGAATGGGTAAAATAAAGGAGATTAATAGCACACTTATTTTGATGAGCACTAAGAAATGTGTAGAACTGTTGAATAATTATAGTGTACACCTGAAACTAAGGTGTTTGTTAATTATACTTCCATAATTTTAAAAAATGGCCACAGACCTGATAGGCAGCAAGTTAGACAATAAAAGTGTTTTAGCAGTGTCAATCCTTAAAAGTTCTTGTGTGTCTACTTTTCTTTTTCTTTCTTTTTTTTTAATCCTAGAGTGTTACCGCTAGTTTCTTATCTACAAAATAATCTCAGAACACTTATTACATGCTAAAAACATATATATGAAATAAATTATTGATGAACTTTCAAGTTGGTGCTCCTGTGTTCCTGGTAAATAATGGGTATCTGTGGACCATAGTTTAGGGGTGCAGCTCAAGGTTGAGGAACAGACATACAAAAACTCAATCCATGATCTTGCCATTAGGACTACAAGATCCCAGCTAACAAGATAGTATCTTGACAAAAAACTTCTACTTTTTGCTGGTACTGCTGTCAAATGCACCTGAAGTATTCTCATCCCTGAGATCCTATGAGATTCCATCAACAAAACCTCCTAAGGTTCCCAAACCCTAGTTTGAGTAAAACCCCTGCCATTAAGTCATATGTTCACAGAAACTGGTATAATCACAGGAGGTCAAAGTGTTCCATTTCGCAGCTGAATTCCAAAATGAGCTGGATAATTTTATGACCAGCAATAAAACTAGTAGTTATGAGAGTTAAAATAAAAAAGCTAATCAGATCTCATGTTTCAGGACATAAACTTGTCACCATGAACATTAACAAGATTTTCCCCCCCTTAAGTGGCAACGCAATATGTTACAGAGGATTTTCACTTTTTAGGCATCTATGCCATATGTTTGCTCCTGGGAAAATTCAATTCAGCATGCATTTATTAGGTACCTACTATGAACAAAGCACCATCCTAGGCAAGATTTCCATAGGTTGCAAAATTGCAAAATAGAATTAGGCATACTCTAGTTGCAGAGGGAGATGTGTGCAACCAGAACCTACCTTGGCAACTCCAGGGCATCAAGAGCCATAGGATTCCCAGGAGTTCATGTTGCAAAAGTCACCTAGTATTCTTGGGGCAACTGTAAAGGGGATATTATGACCAGGAGTTAGTTCTTTTCAAACATTAAAATCCTTACCCAAGTCTGAGATGAAGGGTGTCTGCCCAACCCTAGAAAGGGTTCCCTGTGACAACTCTCAGTGTCAGGGACTATCTAAGGGACAAGATTGGAGAGTGGAAGAATGTTAGAAAAAAAACAAATTTGCTTTAGCCTGGTATGATTTTCTTATCTAAGGAGTTTTACATTAAAAAAAAATCTCTCTTCAGAAGATTTTTAATATCCAGAATTTCTTAAAGGCAAGTCTTTCTCTTTGAAAGCTCTGTCATATTTGGAAGAGAGTTTTCTTTCTCCTATGGCAGAAAGGGCCATTATTCTAAATGGGAGTCTATCCACAATGCTGGAGAGTGGAAAGGAAAAGTGATGCCAGGAAGCTTAGGGCACTAGGCAGGAGAGGAGAAATAAAGCATATGCAAGGTCAAAATGTAGATGCTAACGGGAACCCTGCTAGTGAGGAATCCCATTGCAAATGTCTGGTATCTACTTACCTCTGCTACTTGCAGGAAGACAGGAAATTGTGGGAAATTCTATTTTCAAAGTGGCAGTAAAGCAGTTAACAGGGAAGAAGTTTTCTAGACTTGAATGGGAAGTAGGAATTCTAAATGGCTGGGACAGGGCCTTCCACAAGGCTAGAATAGCCTAAGCTTCAGGTATAAACAAAGAACTATCATATGGAACAGAATAAAATAGGCACAGTATGATCGAGAGGCAAAGAATGGGCAGTGGAATTTCAGAAAAGTAAGCAACTAATTATGAATGAAGGGGCTACGGAAAGCATGTAGAAAAGATGATATTTTAATAGACGTTTAAAAATAAGTAGGGTTTCAAGTGATGGAAGAGGCATTATGGTGTGAGGCATTCCAGTATAAGGAGATAGTGCAAACAACAAAAGAAAATAGATTAACTGTTCCTATTTTTCAGCAAAGGACTAATACTACGGTGAAATTGTACTATCATACTCTTTGTTGGAGAAGATGAGACTGGAAACTTAATCTCAGGTGTGTAATTTCTTCAGGAGATAACAGGGAATCTATAAACAGAGGATGCCCGTGGGCTGGAGTATTGTTAAGGACATAAATCTGTAAGCCAGCATTGTGAAGGTTGACCCTGAGCATCAAGAGACAAGAAACAGATTATTCCTCTTGTATGGGAAATTATTCCCTCTTTCTTTGCTTAATTAGAGAAGGGGCTTACCACTAGGTTCTGGTTTAGACATTCACTTATTCCAGGAAAGCCTTCATGACCTTCAAGTCTGGATTACGATTAAACTGTAAATGTTGATTTATTTGTCAGTATCTGCCTCAACCTATTAACTCCATTGCAACAGATACCTTGTCTACCTTATTCTTCATTTACCATTTTCTTTCTTGTGCCTGGCCCCTCGTAGATACTTAATTCACATTTATTGGATAAGTAAATGAAAAAAAAATGTGTGACTACTTTGAATAAATCAGTTGGAAGACAAGGGCATCAAAATAGTGACAGTAGGAATGAAAATCATGGGAAACATATGGAAAATATAATCCAAACAATTGGAGACATGTGAGATGTGAAAAGGGAGCTATGGATTGAAAGTGTCTCTAGTGTACAGCCCGGGTGTCTGGTAGGAGGGTGATGCTGTCCTACAATGATGCAGTCAGAGTTCTAGTTCCTTTCTCATAGAATCTCTTCCTTGTACAGAACTTTCACTTGAGGTGTTTGGAGATCTCTTATTAACTTTAGAAATGTGTTCAAGGTTGATTCCTGGGATGGGAAGATGTAAGATCTTGGTGCCAACTAAATAGGGTCTGATACTCCTCTTGGGAGTAATTCCTTATCATGCCATGATTCTGATGGAAAGAGAAGCCAGAAGTTGGGATATTTAGTTGGTGCTTTAGGCATCTGCCACCCAAAAAAATTATCACTGTAACCTTTCTCCATATTCAAACAATATATCTGAGAAAGTTGAAAATTTTTATTGGATAACTTCCTAGAATAAAATGGTTCAAGCCTATGAAAGTCTGTAACGTTGGCACTGTAGTGAGAGAATAATCCACAGAGATTCTCATTGTATAACATACAAGAGTGGCTATGTTGTACCCAGTTCCATGGAGTTAGATAGGGTGCCTAGGCTGGAAGTGAAATCTTCCATATAAAGGTAACTGTTTTGAAGCAGGTGATTTAAATGTATTATTATATAATGTAATATGTTTCAATACATATATTGTAATCAAAATTCATTGTTTTAAGAAAGAAGAAAAATAAAATTCAAAGTCTTCTTTGAAAAAGAAAGTTAATTTTCATTGAAAAAACATCTGCTTAATTTGGTAGCCAAATATCAGAATGAAAAACACAAAATTCTCAAAGCTGTGATTCAAAACCTGAAATAATTAAATTCTTAATTTAGAATGGAATTATTATAACTGGTCATATTTTTCTGCACATTAATCTAAAAGAATTTTGTATTTGGATTATTTAGCCATTGAATATGCACCTGCTTCTCAGATTGGCAAGGCAACAATTTACTGTGAAGAATCAGTTGTTTTGAATGGCTAATTGGTTACAGGTGCAATGAATTAGCCATCTGCCTTCGAGACTGACTCAACTAAGGGAAGGAAAATCCTTTTCTGTCACTTTGGGAGCATATCAGAGAACTGTGATTCTAACTTGGAATTTGTGGATCCTATGTGGGATAAGGTGAGTGGGAGGAAAAGAAAGCAAGTTTAGTGGTTAAGCAGAAGAATATTATAGAGTCATATGTGAGACTAGTTTGTTAACTTTTTAATCAGTAATCAAATTCTCTTTTGAAATAAACCTCCAACCTTCTCAAAATATAAAATACTTGAAACATATCCAGAAGAGAGAATGGTAACCCCATAGGTAGATTTACACCAGTGCATTTGATGTGATTATGGCTTTGGTTTTTATTTTCTAGCTGTTCTCCCTTGGTTCAAATCTAACTTTTGAAATATTCTGAAAGTTTATATTAATCTATTGGTGTGTTACAATACTTAAAATCTCTTACTTAATTAGGTGACTTTCTGATTGCTCAGCTAAGGTGAGATGTACCATTTCTAAATGGGCAACAAAAACCACAAAGGATAGTCACAATCTTCTGACTCCAAGAAGACAAAATGTAGCTCTTGAGAACTAGAAAATGGCATCTGCACTGGGCAACTAGATGGGAAATACTATTAGGTAATTTGGTCTGACTGTACCTCTTTGCCTTCAGGAAGATACTTTATTTTTCTTCCCCATACCTAACTGAAATTATATTTTATATGTTGTTTAGTTTACTATGTCTAACTTTTAATAACCTTAAATAATTAAGAGTTTCATTTGCCTTAACATGTTTCCTTAATTAGCTGTTCAAGATTCAGAGAGTCCTGTAGTCTGTTCCATTTAGGGATTTTTCTTTTTTTCTTTTTTTTTTAATTCTTTTTTTTTATTATGTTATGTTAATCACCATACATTACATATTAGTTTTTGATGTAGTGTTCCATGATTCATTGTTTGCGTATAACACCCAGTGCTCCATGCAGTACATTCCCTCTTTAATACCCATCATCAGGCTAACCCATCCCCCCACCCCCTCCCCTCTAGAACCCTCAGTTTGTTTCTCAGAGTCCATAGTCTCTCATGGTTCATCTCCCCCTCCAATTCCCCCCCTTCATTTTTCCCTTCCTACTATCTCCTTTTTTTTTTTTTAAACATATAATGTATTATTTGTTTCAGAGGTACAGCTTTGTGATTCAACAGTCTTACACGATTTTTCTAAAAGGCCCTCTTTTGCCCACCCACATTTATCTTGGGGAATTGATAAAATGGAAATTAGCTTTTCCTCATAAGATAATGTGGAACCTTTCTGGGTGCATGCACCCAGAAACACAACTTCCCTTCCAGTTGATCTTGTAATATCTCCTAATGTTTGATTGACTTGGTTAAACAAATTAATAGTTTTGCCATCTTTAATTATTTGCAGCAAAACACAATTATTTGTGCTTATGTGTTTGCCCTTATAAAGCAATATGACCTTTTGCCATCACTGAGAAGAGCAATCAAAGTAGCCAAGCAGGAAGGACTCTACTACATCATTTTAGGTATTCAGAATATGTGAGAATGAATGGGAATTTTAGGCATGAATTATTGTGTTCCTAAAGTGTCTCATTTCTTTTATAAAATATTTCATAATACAAACTGAATACTTGGGGAGAACATTATTTTCAAGATTCCAGTTAAGGATTAGGATTAGGTTGTTTTAAAAAATATTTCCCATCAAAAAAGTTGGAAGTTGAGTAAATGAGGTACAATATTATTCCAGTTTTCTTTACCTTGTCAAAATGTCATAAAATGAGAATTTTTTCAATAGAATGCATACAAATGCTCATGTTGATTTTCTCTGCTAACAAGGTGATATACCTTGTGATCTATCTCCACTCTCTTCCCTTCCTTCATTCCTTTTTAGTGCTGTCCTTCTCCTTTGTAAATCGGTGCCAAGGAAAATCCTTGTGTCACTGAAGATATGTTTACAGAGGTTACTAATGATTAGAATTGAGAATTACATATCTTATCTAAAATACCTGTGCAATCATCAGAGCTGGAGTTCACTTTAGAAATCCTCTTCCAAACTACTAATTGTTCAAACATTTTATAGCCACAGGACTCTTTCAAATGCAAATGTAAGATGCAGTAGAAAAATGCAGTACTCTTCCAGTTGATGCAAGGATGAAGTGGTCAGCTCCATTTTTTGTTACTTTCTTTGTTGTGTCTGCAATCCTTAATGTTGTGAGTAAAAGAGTCCTTTTTGAACCATGTTTTTTTTTCTTTTTTTTTCCTGCCAGGAAACTAAGGCATAGAGAAATCATATGGCTTATCTAAAGGCAACGAGTTAAGAAAACCAGAAGGAAAAGTAAGTTCTCTTGAATTCTAATCTAGTTTTTCTTTACTGTTAAAATATGAATTTTAATATTTGAATTATCCATATAGTTTCTTTTTATTGGTTAAAATGCCCTGGATCACTTATGCCTTCATTTGACTTAACCCATGTATATGAAGATACTATGCCAACCCTTTCGTAGACCCCCTTTCTCTGAGCTCATGATAACCTTAAATCCCGGTACCTAGGACTTTCAATCTCTTAGACAGTTGATTATGCCAAATGCTTAGCACGGGGCCAATAGATGGCTCTGGGCTATTGATGATTTCATTAAGTCTTTCCCAATCTATTTATTTACACAATTTCAATTGGAAAAAATGCACTGAAATGAAACATCTCATTTCCAGTACTGGCCTGAGGTGAAAAGAGACAATGATACATACCCCCAATTTAGACTAGATGAAACTAGCTACATTTCAAATAGAGAATTCACATTGTGAGTTTGAAACCAAGTTAACCTGAAAGGAGACATTTTCTCCCTGTATATCTGTGCACAGCTTCAATTGATGGCACTATGAACTGTGTATCTGAACCAAAGGACCAAATTTTTCTAAAGAAACATTAAAACTGGCAAATTAACTCAAAGATGGCCTTAGAGTTTCCTCCTCTGTTTTCCTGTAGTGGTGGTCTCTGTGGCATTCCCTGGTGGCAAACATATGAAAAATTGTTTTATTGAATTATCTTGATTGCCATATTGATCATTTTTTTGTGCTTTTGTGCTTAAGCACAGCAGGAAAAAAAGCAGTCAAGCAAGCTTTCAGTTTGACCAAAATGAAAAAGAAAGAAAGAAAAAAAAAGATTTTAGGATAGAGAAGCAACTGGTTCCAGTTAAAAATCAGTTAAGGAAATTTTTCAATATGGAAAGATAGCTTTTGTTTTGTAATGAGGATTTTGCCAATAAAGTCTAATTAAACCTTTTTTTTTTTAAAGGTAAGTTTAGTGTATATTGCTAACTTTTGTAGAACACATAAGAATATATATATTCCTATTAGTTTGTTTTTACATAAAGAAAGGCTGGGCATTTATAACAGAAACTAATAAAAGAGGTTACCTACAGGGTATATAGTTCCTTATATACAGAAACTTTTATATTTGCAGATAGATTTCCAAAACTAAGATTACTGCTCCAAGGAAGATGAAGATTTTTTAAAAGATTCTAGTACACCCTATGTTCATTTGTCTTGTTTCTTAAATTCCACATATGAGTGAAATCATATGGTATTTGTCTTTGACTGACTTATTTTGCTTAGCATAATACTCTCTAGCTCCATCCACATAGTTGCAAATGGCACGATTTAAACAAAACAAGACAAAACAAAACCAAGAAACTCTTAACTATAGAGAACAAACTGATGGTTACCAGAGAGGAGGTGGGTGGGGGGATCAGTTAAATAGGTGGATTAAGGAGTGTGCTTATGTATTGAGCACAGGGTGTTGCATGGAAGTGATGAATCACTAAATTCTACACTTGAAACTAATATTATACTTTATGTTAATTAACTGGAATTTAAATAAAAACTTGGAGGGGGGCGCCTGGGTGGCTCAGTCATTAAGCATCTGCCTTCGGCTCAGGTCATGATCCCAGGGTTCTGGGATCGAGCCCCGCATTGGGCTCCCTGCTCAGTGGGGAGTCTGCTTCTCCCTCTCCCACCCGCCCCTGCTTGTGTCTCCTCTCTTGCTGTCTCTCTCTCTCTCTGTGTCAAATAAACAAATGAAATCTTTAAAAAAAAAAACTTGGATGAAAAAAATAAGTAAAATTAAAATTTCAGGTACATGTTGCTTGTTTACTTAACCTGAAAGTTTGTAGCAATTCACATTTCTACCAAAAATATATGATTACCCATTTATCTGTATCATTTCCAGCATTGGGTGTGATTGTTTTTGTTTTTGTTAGTCTGATCCCTCTTTTTTAAAACTAATTTTTTGGTGACTGCGTTATTTATTTATTATATAAATATTTCCTGTGTACTAGGCATTAAGATATGGTGGCAGGCAAGATAGAAATAATGTCAGCCTTCCTAGAGTCCAGTAGGCCGGGAGTTAGTTTGTTATTAATTAACAAATTTATTTGTTGTCACAAAGGTTGTCTGAAGAAAAATACATGGTGATAGGAATATTGTTTGCTAAGGTTTTCCAGAGGATATAACAACTAAGCCTAAACCCAATGGATGAGTAGGAAGCAGCCAGAAAGCAGATGGGAAGACCCTTCCAAGCAGAGGAGGTAAATCAAGTGCAAGGTCCCAGAACTAGAGAACCTGAGTTCTCTAGAGTAAAGGAGAGCCCTGTAGTGTATAACAGTTGACCTCTTAAACCAAGTTAAGGAGCAATGAGCAATAACAATAAGAAAATACCAGAAAGATATATGCAGGACAGTGACAATACAAGATTTGTATTTTAGAAGAATTGGTTTGAACTGTGCAAAAGTCATTGGCTAAGAGTGGATGCAAGAGAAGCAATTCAAGTTAGGGATGTGAGACACGCG